>NC_092816.1:99336532-99640699 GCF_023375885.2 Dermacentor andersoni
TCTGGTGAAAGGCTGACCAAGGAAGCAAGCTTGAACAGGGTACTCCAGTTTCGACTGACCACGGCCACCGTAAGAGAAACAAGTAGATCCCGAATGCGAATCGTCGGCAAGGCAGAAGGTGTGCTTCACCGTAACTAGGATAAAGTTTGGCCTCGGTACAGTCCCGTGGGAGCAAAACCTTCACAAGACAAAGATCTCGCGGCTTACGCCGCAACGCTACAGGATGAGGCAGAAATATGTTCGCTCCGTCGGTCAACCCCCATGAGGAAGCCCATGCAGCGGTACTCACCTTAAGGAGGGAAGAGTGGTGCAAAGTAAAAGTGCCAACCATGAAAAAAAAAATGCGTCCGCATGAAGAGAGGGTGACATCACCACACGTACCACAGCTGCTGGATAGCATCTTTAATTACGCTGTCACTGAATAAACGATAACGGCTATTCCCGTTCTTACCTTAGTAGCCTTACACCTGTGGTCGTCCGTCCACATGTCTTAGGCATTCCTGTGGAGCTACAGCAGTAGCAATTTTCTACGCATATCTATATCGCCAAATTTACTGTATACTGAAGAAAATTAAAAAAGTACATAAAACAGGGCCCATATTAACAAAAAAGATTTTAGGCTAGAATTCAAGGTAAGAGCAAATTCAGACAAATCCAAATGGAGCATTAACCAAAAGCAGCCGCACAATAGGCAATATCTGATACAAACAAAAATATTCATTAATATGGACAATGGTGGTTACCTTACTACACAGAAGCATCAGGGAAACAACGTTAGTAAGTCCGAAATTGCCATTAAGTTAGCCTCTCAAACGGGAGTTCAATTAAGGAATACTAAGTGTATGGGTTTTTCTAAGCGCCGAGGTTGCGTGTTTCGAGAACAGAAACACTGAAGCATTCTTTTTCTACAGCAAAACGAAGCGAGTTATCATTTTCTTGTGGGGTCGCCCTCAAAGAACGAATCGTTCCCAGCAGAAATATTAACAGCCATGGGCACACAAATTTGATTGGTTGCGAACGTTCAGCGCAAATATAGATCATGCCAGTACTTATAATCTGGGGTTTAAATACGGTCATTCCTCTTCTCTTTCGAAGAAGCTTTGAGACACCAGAAGTATAATATTATCTCTTCATTGTGTAAATATGACTACGCATTATTGCTCCATTATGTGCCATAGTTGACTTAAACTGGGCTAGCTTCTATATCAGTATTTTCTTTCTGCTCCGAGATAAGCATAATATTAATAACATTTAGACTGGTACGCGTAGAAATAAATATCTTTGTTTCTTGAGGACTAGGATGATGGACGTCATTTCTGAAAGACAAAGGAAAATGAAGCATGAAAATCAAGAAGGCGCTGTGGTCCCTTTGATATTTCTCTGGACCTGTATTTTCCTAAACATGGAAAAAACAAACGAGTGGATGTTTCCGTATTTCAAATTGGAGTAAGTGTAGCTCTCATGTGAGAAATGTAAAGTGTTTACGAATGTTAGTGACATCTTCGAGACATGCATTTTCTTCCGGCTAGCCATGACGGCAAATGAACCAGCTTGCTACGCTCTGCAAAATGTTCGTGCACCACAGCTAATGAGTGCCGTAGACTTCGTTCATGACGTTTACATTAGTGGAAATGAAGTGAATGAAGTGAACTAGCCTATGTAATGCAGTCGTGTAGAAAGGGCTGGGGGCTAGAAACTCTATTTGCATCAGTTTCGAATGGTTGCTCGGACGGTCTCCTTTGAGCTCCCGGATAACGGCTCTGTCTTTTGGCTGAAGGTTACTTGAAGGTCGCCGACGATGGGAGCTAAAAGCATTTCATGCTTAAAATCCTACGCTTAATGGTGGTAGCCGTTATTCTAGTTCAAATTAAGGAGAAGAAATGCAGCTGAGCAGGCCATATAATACGTTATGCGTATATTTGGTGGTTGATAAGACTTATCGAATGGGGTCCGCTCTAAAGCAAGCGCAGTCGATAACAGCAGAGGATCAGTTGGTGTGGTGAAATTCGGAAACGGAGCCAGCTTCCGCAAGTCAGGCGTTATGGGAGATTGCTAAGATATTCATTCGTTTCGCGGTGCACATAAATAGGCTAATGGTGATAATGAGAATTGTGCTGGTGATAGTTGTAAACTATTTTCTTAAGTATATTCTCTTTAAAACACATTACTTCCAGAAAATAACGGTAACTGTTTCTTTTTCAATAAGTTAGAACAGAAAACCTGCTGGAATTTATACCTTCAACTTCGGAAATAGAGCGAACAAACTTCAGAAAGGGATGTTTGAGAAGCCACAGCCACACTGAAGATTCTGCGATAGTAGCGAAAGAATAAAGATATCTTCGTGCGCTGCTGTAGAAGATGAGACCCATCTCTGGGGTGTAGTTTGCCAAGTATTCCGGTTTCTTCCGAGTTTATGATACTGGACTTGGTGAAACCACGATGAGGAGCTCTTTCTTCATTTTACCTGAAGCTCTCTTTAAGTAACCACTGCACGCCTCATTTAACTATGCATGAGGAGATGGATACTGGCTTAGTGTTCATTTTTCTTAAATGCTTTCTTCCGAAGGTCCAGCAAGGGCTCTCCTGACCTTGAGGGAGGAGTATTTTATGACCTCAGGAAGCGGGTGCTCGCTACCTCCTCACCCTTACACAGAATTCGCATTTCTTATTACTCTCATACTATGCACTGTAAAAGGAGTCGCCATGCTCTAAGCGAGCAGCCCTTTCTTCAACAAAAGCTCCGAAGTAACAATGATGCGAGTTTTATACAGAATTCTTACAGTGGAACTGTGGCCGTCAGAAGTTGTGCATCCTGCCGAACCGGCCGCAGACAATGCTTGTTCTGCCAGAATGAAAACAGTAGCAACATATTCGGGTATCTCCATGCTATATATATATATATATATATGTATGTTTCATCACCAGTCGTATATGCGTGCTTTCAGGCATTCCATTTCTCAGCGAGGTAATGCAGCAGTGCCCTGTCAAGTATATTGCCTTTTCAATCGCGTTCAACCTCTATATAACGATTAAGTATGTAGATTAAGGTCGCCACCGCTAAGCGTGATTTCTTCCACTTTCAACCGCGCTCAATTGTCACTACCATTTCTTTTGATTCGAGTAGAGATGAAGATCCTGTAGCGCTGCTACGAGGGAGTGCTGAGATGCCCTGGCAATTTCTGTTTCCGCATGTGCTGGGAGGCAGATGAAGATTCTTATCTGGGATAAATTTATGATCGGTTTAAATAATATCGCTGACAAGCTAACGATAAGAAAGAAATATACCCGCAAAAATGCATCGCGCGTGCACATCACCTCCATAACTGAGCCCATGCAGCTGGAGTCTTTTCAGAGCTGAATGGGATTGCTCGTCGAATTTACACGATTGTCTAATTGAAGAGCTAAAATATTTCTTTACCTGAGGGTTGATATCATCATTAGCCATAAGATTTCCTAAGACGTTCATGTTTTGTCTTAAAACAAGCCACACGGAAGAAGATCTGTACGAGAAAAAAAGCCGTTTTCAATAAGCGAACATATTTAGCTCACGGAAGTGAACCATGCTCGAATCTGATTGATTTTTCGCGTCTATGCAAATATTATAAACTTGTGCAGAGACGTCTGACTGTGTTCTCAGGTTGTCACCGATTTTATTCGTTCGAGCAAATTTTGTGCACTACCTTTATAATAATATTTAATATTCTCCATGAAAATTGGCGAAAGCAATTGTAGAAAATAAAGTCAGCAATTACGTATACAAACAATAAGTGCCCCAAGGGGTCCTAAGATACAGCCGGCTATTGTTCTCACCAAACATAAGCAAATAGTTGGTCTGTACAAAGCTTCACAGCACACGCACAGCCGTATCCTGTTTACAATGACATGAACATGCAAGGGTGAATCAGAAAGTCCTTGCCAATATTTTTTCAGCCAGAATCAGCAAATGCGAGGTCAACATATCCATCCTCGTGGTGGACATTTCTATGATCGGCACCACCTTAGCTGCCGGTAGCTCCACGGCATGGCGCTGCAGTCATTTGTTGAAGATGGCGGTTGTGCTTCACACGTCCACGACGTGCGAGCAAGGAAATGTGATTCATTTTCTATGGAGCGAAGTTCGAACGTCCCTCGAAATCCACAGGAAAATGCAGCCCACGTATGGGGAAAGGTGTCTCGCTTTAAGAGGTGTGAGGTGGTGGTGTTGCGAGTTCACGAAAGGCAATGAAGACTTGCCTGACAATGACATAAAGATTGTGTTGGGCAATAAAAAATTATGAAAAATAAAAATTATTAAAACAGAAATAAAGCCCTGCCTGCTGCACCTAAGTATTTCAGTCAATGACAGTGTTTCCACAGGCAGCCGCAAGAATTCTAGCCGCAGGAGCATCTCAAACCTGTCCTGGCCACATACTATGCTGCCCCAGCCATCGCCACCGTAGCGCACGCGCCCCATTCCTGTGATCGCGAGTCATTTATCTCTGTCAGTCGCCTGTGTGAATGTTGCCTTATTCATGTGCACACATACTTTGCTTCAATAATTGCCGTTTGAAGGCCCAGTCACTTTAGGTGTGCAGTGAAACATTACGCGATGTACGGATTACACGCGGAAAGCTCGTAGAAAAATGCAATTGAAACTATTCGAAATTCCGTAGAAGTGAAAAAAGTTACGTCTGATTTGAGGGTAGTCACTGATACGGCAGTTTCATAAACAAAAAGAGACTTCTCAGAAGTCTCGAAAAATGGCTGAGCGTACGTATTTTATAAATCAGGCTTGTGGGTGAAATTAAATAACATCCCGGTAAAGACCACGAGTGTACCGTTAAGGAAAGGGGTATCTTTTTACAGCGAAGCTGTGTATGGCTAGCCAATTTGTCCGTCCGTCCGGCCGTCAGTCGGTCACGTGTACGCCTAAAACTGCTCCGGCGCAACATCATGCGCATGCGAGAAAAAAAAAAACGAGAGAAAGACAGGCGCGCGGTTGTCTAACACCACCTAGATAGCACAAAGCATGTTTACTCCGATCCGTAACGTCAGGCAACCTGGCCCGAAAGTTCCATCGGTAAGGCTGGCGTGATAAAAGCGGTGACGTCAAAATAACTATTGCCTACTGGGCAGGATCCCCATTATATTCTATGGCAGTCGGGCTATGCAACATTACGTAATGGATCGGAGTGAAATGGTCTTGTGCTATCTAGGTGGTGTTGGATTAGCTGCGCCAGTGGTGGCGTCATTGCTCTCTGCCGCAGCCGAGCACGTGTGAAGTTTCTCACCGACTCCGAAATGGGTATTCCACTCGTCCTACCTACTCCCGAGGAGCATGCAGCTCTCTATCAGCAACGTCGTGAGCAGAATCGGGAACGAGTTCTTCTATGCTGTGCCGATGCTGGAGCCCGGGCACAAGAACAGGCTCGTGCAGCCAAGCGCAAGCAGCAATTGCGTACCAAGGATCCGGCAGCGTGCCAAGCCATAGTTTAATGAACCGTCCTGATTAACTCAGTGATAAATACCGGTGCCGCACGTTTCATCTTCTCTGGTTAACCGTCTGCATGGAGTGCTTGGGTGATCTTTTATTACTATATAGCACTTGCGAGATGTTATCGCCTTTAATGGCGCCGGCTACTCATTTTGACATAAAGATAAGGAATAAAGGAATTAATGTAAACGCATGAAAATAAAAGTCTACTACAAATCACAATAACCCAAATTCCAGTCACATAAATACACTAATGCCACGCTAAAACTGAACGTCAACTCGGAAACACAGAAACACAAAGCAGATAGAAGGTCCGGCCACATAATTGCATTAAAATCAGGACACATGAAACAGCATAGCTTAGACTTGAATGACGCTACATGAATCCAGGCACTGAATTGGACAAAGGCCGGTCAAAAAAATTCGATAGATTGAGCTTATCAGAGATGAACACTCTACACAACAGTTTACAAGAATGTTTTTTTTCCTTAAATGTGCTTTAGTGAGATATGTTCAGGTGGTCTATTGACATGATAGTATAACCGGCACCGGCACTACTAATATGTAACTGCAGCCTTTTCTTCCTAAACACTGTTCGTAAAAGAACTACTAGCGGTATTTTGTATTGTTGTATTGCGGAAAGGTATAGATGTCAAATTATATCTTCGCACTTGTTGAAGATGAACGTGACAACTTTATCTCTTTCAAGAACTCAAAAAAGCACTTTTTTATTCTTCACCTTGCTAAGCATCATGTGCTTAATCGCTTGCACACATCGCCCACAGAGGAATATCGTGCAACTGAGCAAATACACAGTAATTGAATTAGAATTTAGACCACCTCCATCAGTACATAACGCAACCAACCAAATTTAACACAAGTGTTCGCCATGATGTAAAAACGCAAAAGAAATCAAGTGTGAAGTAAACAGAAACTGAGCGAAAATAGTCTAACGCATTAAAGAAATTCAAATTCCGTAGTGCTTAGCACCATAGTGTGTTGCATTGACTGTGTTAGCTGCCCTCAGTTCATGCCTTGGTTACCATTCTTTATTACTGTACTGGCGCGCAAACCTCTTAAACAACCTGACACGAAACGCAATTGCTGGTTCCTGAGCAACTCTGAATTCTCGGCGCACCGAGATAGTCAATGACGCACGAACCCACACAAACACCCGCGCCCACACACGAACATACACGCACACATATAAAGATATACACACACACACACACACACGCACACCCAGAGAGAGACAGAGACATAGAAGTAGGCGAAGCAGAACTCCGGGTGTTACGCACTGTCAGGCATATTTACACTCATTAACGTTCGTTAAGGCACAGCGACATGCCGTAGCAGCCGCTGCAGAGATGCCGCATGTGTAACTGATATCTCCGTAAGAACATAAGAATTTTCAACAGCACAAGAATGTGCCTACTGATAAGGCTCCACCACAATGATGTCCCCTAACTCTCTGAGCATGAGCCCGTTCGATTCATTGAGATCAAACGTCGCAAGCAAAACGGCGGTTATGTGAGATACAATGGTGCAGGTGGTGCAGGGCAGCGTGGTAATTTGAATTAAATGGCATTTGTCGCGTAATCGAAGTTCGTTGCGCGATGTCTCGGGAACTGAGACACTGACTTCGCGCGATCAGCTGCAGAACAACATAGCCTTTCATGACTTATATTTTGAATGTGCAGAAAAACAAGCAGTATCTAGCACCACACAGTAAAGTCTGTGGTTCTAGAGCCAATTCTGTTGTGCATAAACTACATAAAATTGCACACATTAATATGCAAAATGCAGTTGACGAAGCAATTCTCTGAACACTCTCATCCCGTAAATAAATAGAAAATACAACGAGAGAAAAGATGGCTCATGCAGTTCTAGGTGGTTCAATTAAAATACAGGACACGTGTAACAGGAACCTTTCTACACCTCATTACGACGGCCGGCATCCTTCTCGACCACTTATCCCCCTGTTTCTACGCGTAGAGAAGCTTCCGAGTGGCTCAAGGCCTGTAGCCCGATCGTTCGATAGGCATTTATTTCCCGTTTTGTAGGCCACATGCGAGGAAGGTATGATAAGTTGAATTCTAACGAAATCTGAGAACAAATTTTGCATATCGCTCTCTTTAGTGAATACATATGCGTTATTATAATTGCGCGCTTCGTGTACCTTTTGGTCATGAAATTCTTTCAGCTCCCGTTGTCGGCGTCCTTCAAGAGACCTTGACCCAAAATCCTGAGCAGTAAGCCGGGCACTCAAAACAAGAATGCAACAAGAACATGCGGGCGTCGTTGCGAGAGCAAAACGCGATCACCCCGGCAACAGAAAACTTAAATAAATGCGTCCTTTGGGCCTCAACCCATTGTGCAGGCGCGCATTACATACGGTAGCGACTGCCTGAATAAGTTAAAAAAAAATATTCCTTCCGACTTCTTCCTAATGTTTGTTCACTATATCACTCAAACTGTAACTTGTAGTGCACCGAAGTTTTATTTGTGATTTACAATAACGACGTTCCAAAGGCAGATACATGGCACTATAAACTTGACTGTCATCTTCTGGCGCTGAGACAGGGTTGCCGGTGCTTGCGGTCGTGAGTTTAGCGGCGCGTATGGCGGGAAGATGCGGAGGATGAAAAATATTTATTAAAAAAAAGAAAGGACAAGCAGGTGTCTTTCTGCTTGTGCGGGAGGCGCCCTTACTCCAGGGCTCCTGCGGCTCTTGCTGTCTCCCGGGCCCACCGCACCAGTTGTTGCTGGTTACGAGGGTCCGAACTAGTCAGCACGGCCTCCCATTGCTCGAGTGAGTGTTGGGTATTTGCGGCGCTGCCTTGACATTGGGGCACGCCCATGTGGTGTGATAAAGGGAGGCGTAGTCGTTACAAAGGGGACATTTGTATACATGAGTATATTGTAGGGTAAATTACGTGTTGTCTGCTTAATAGGGGGTATGTATTCGTTTGTAATTGTCACCATGTTACGGCGTCTTCACGTGGGAGGGTCTTGTGTGGAGGTAGGTATTATCGTCTGTTAAACTGGGGTGTTGTAGTATGGCGTTGTATTGTAAAGGTACGGTCTCCATAGATGCGGCCGTATCCCCCTCTTGTGGCGCCCGGGAGGCATGAGCTCGGGCTACAGCGTGCGCACGCTGATTTTCACGGAGGGACTCGTTTCCTGGAGTCCATACTAATTCAACGTCTGGGAATTGGGAGGCTTGTTTGAGGAGTCAGTGGGCGATCGAAGATATTCTGCCTCTTGCGTAGCTACGGCAAGCTGCATTGGAGTCAGTAATAATTGTGACGTACTAGTTGGTCAGACTAGAGGTGATGGCCAAAGCGATCGCTGTAGGCAGATGGCTGTTTGGCTGAAACGAGACTTCTAATGAGATTCTGCTTGGTACAGGAAACTATTGCGTCCATATGGACAAATGCTCGGTATTGCGGAGTGCGGACTAGGTGCCGTGTGCTGTTGTGGGCTGTGCCGTTGCCAACATGCACTACACCCGTTTTAAGATTCTGGCTACTATCATCACCAACCAATGTTTGCCGGTAGCCACTTCATGCTTACATCTACTCTCGATTACGGGAGAACCAGCATTTTATTTGCTTATAATCCTCTCCTAGCAGGCTTTTACATGTTTATTACTTGCAAACTTTCGTAAAATAAGCTCTCAGCAAAAGCAAGGATTCAGCAGCTAGTTCAAATTGAGTAAACCATCTACTGTCAACAAGATAGGGGCAAGCTGAATATTCAGTGTGGCAGCCTAACTCACTACCGCCCTTTTTCCAAAGAAAAAGTGTAAGTAAACACATCCTAATCTTTCTTTCTTTCTTGTAGAATGTTAGATTGCCTAGCACTTTTTTTTATTATTTGGTATTCCTGCATTCAAGTTATTACCCAGTACATAATTTAGAACGAACACTTTTGATAATGGCGTTTGTTTGAAGCATGTATAAGGAGGCTTAGACTTCTCTCTGTTGTCCCTCTTCCAGAAATCACCGTTTCATCTTGCCACGCACTGATGAGATGGCTGAGCAGCAATGTGTAAATATATGCCTGGACGAATGACCGTGAAGCTGCCTTTCGGACCCTCCGGCGATGTCTCATATTAGGACCAGTGCCTCATCACTTCGATCCCACAGCCTCTGCTATTCCACACACTGACACATATGGGCGTGGAATCGGCGCTGTCCTGCTGCAGCGGAACCACGCGTCTGAAGGGCAAGTTGTGACCTACGTGAGCCGCACTCGTTCCCCTGCTGACCGAAATTATAGCATCGCTGAACAAAAATACCTTGCTTTCGTATGGTCAATACAATGTTTCGTCCCTATTAATATGGCCACCATTTCACAATTGTGGCTGATCGTTATGCTGTGTGTTCATTATACTTTGAAGAATTCGTCCGTACGTCTCGGCCGTTGGGTGCTGCGTCTACATGAGTACGACTACACTATATCATACAGGTCTGGCAGGCAACACCAAGACGCTGAGGCTTTGAGTTGACGCTGCCAGTTGTCGCCAAATGCCCATGTTGCATTTTCCATCTGTTCTGCACCATCTACCCGACCGATCCTAACGATGGCTATTAGCCTGAAACGGTTCGTGACCTCGGTACACATTCTTTCAACAAGGAACCTCGCCTTGCTGACACACTATTTTCGATGGGCTCACTGGATTATGCCGTCCTCCCAACAGCTGCTTTCCCGTCAACTTGCACGTCTTAAACTACATGGTGGATCACTATTTCGGCGAGTTTACCACCCTACTGGTAACTGATTGGTGCCAGTTGTCCCTCTCTCACTTCGACTACAACTTTAACAAGCGTTTCACGATGACACTACGGCTGGCCACTTGAGACTTCACCAAACCTACGAGCGCCTTAAGATTCGCTGCTTTTGACCTGGCTGGTACAGTCATTTTGCTAAGTACGTCGTTTCGTGTGCGTCATGCAAAACCGCAAACGTTCCACATCTCTTCCCGCCGGCCCTTTACAACCATTGCCGTGCCCGTCCCTTCTCTTCGAATTCGTGGGAACAGACTTATGCGGACCCCTTCCGCTTATAAGGGCGGGTCACGGTCTGATTGCTACTGCCGAGGACCATGTCACTCGCTACTCCGAGACGCCAGCTCTTCCTTCTGGTGCTGCCTCTGAAGTTAACCGAGTTTGTCCTGCATGCAATTATCTTGCTCCGCGGTGCGCCTCGTGTTCTTCTGAGTGACCGTAGCAAAACATTTCTTTCCCATGCCCTTGATGAGGTCCTGCAGGCCTCTACTACCATCCATAAGATTGTATCAGCATATCACCCCCAAACTAATGGTTTTACCGAGCGTTTACATCGAACTATGTCGTACATAATCTCCATGTATGTTAAACCCGACCCCAAAAAGTTGCACACTATACTTCCTTATGTCGCGCTTGCCTATAACGCAGCTGTTGAACGAACAAACTACAAAACTTTTTGCCTCCTGTACGGCCATGCACCATCTTTTGTTTTGGATAGCAGCTTTCTCTCGATGCCTTCTCTCTCACCTTATCCCTTCCCGAAGAGTCCGCCGCCTGCACCGCCCACTGCCTTGACATTTGCACACGCATGCACTGCGACCATTCAGGACAAGAGGAATGTTCATTGTGTAGCGATGCGTCGTGTCGTTTTGTTCCACACAGGCGACAAAGTCATCCTGTTCGAGTACCCGGGCTGTGTGAAAAATTTCTTCATAGGTATCTTGGCCCGTACACCATGCTTGAAAGAACATCTGCCGTCAACTACCGCGTCGCTCCTGCTACCTCGGCTACTGACCGCCGTAGCCACAGCACGGAAATCGTTCACGCCTCTCGCCTGAAGCCGTATAATCAGTGTTCGTACGTTTCTGACTTGCCGGACCGCTTTCGTGAAGGGGGGAAGTTAGTGTGAGCGCAAACTCTGTAATTTCTAATCGTCTTCATCTGTATACGGCCATGGTTTTAATCATCATCATCGTTTTGTCAGGTTGGCACTTACACGGCTCGTGCGGTTGCGTTGCAATACAGGTGCTCTGTCATCCCAGGCGTCGTCTTACAGTATACAAAATTCTACCGTTCAGCGTGCCCTTTGTTTCTGGTACATCTGTGTATCATGCAGGTGATGATCGACATAGTGATGATCGAAAATGCGTTGAATGTATTAGGTCTGCGAAAAGTGAGTCTAAGCAAGTCAAAGCTTCGCTGAATATCTGGCAGTAATTTAGAGCAGTATCAACTCTAGAGCTCCTCTATATGCTACCGAAGGTGGCAGAGCTGCGTGCCTGTTTTGATTTTTCATGCCTCGCCGGCAGACCGTTTCTAAGCAACTGTATTTTCGAACATGTGATATGAAGTGTACGGTCTTCCTTGTGTGGTAATGTGCATACAAGCCAACAGATTTAACAGAGGTCAGCTCATGTTATCGGAAATGTCTCTTTGAGCTGGCTGCGCATGATTGTTGAGGCGTGTACCTGAGCACATCAAATTGAGAAATGTGTAGAGCGATGTGTAGGTTATTCGCGGGCACAAAGCGCGCTGGTTGTCTGATAGGTAAAACTGGGCACGGTTCATGAGGAACACTGCCCACTCAAGCGGCTCCTGCCTTTGGCAATTCAGCTTTTTTTAATTTAGCAACTACCTCAGTGCGATTGGAAAGAATCGCCTATGGAAACTGTCCGCAGTACGAATAATTTGAGGATTTCAGAGCATGAAGGCACTTGAATTATGCCTGCACAAGTCTGATCAATGGACATTTGTCAACATTTGCGCTCATATTCAGCCTAAAAGCTTAAGGTTTTTCTCAGCAAGAAGAGACACAAACTTGAACACTAAAACGTCAAGTTTATTTTTGTCTTAGTGATTTACAACTCTTGGAAACGTTTGTAGGTATCCTCCGTTCACTATCTTCGTTCTTTCCGTCGTTGTTTTTTCCTGCTATATATGTTAAGCATATATTTCAGTTTTCAGTACTAAGCAATTCGCTGTTTTACAACCGCACTGTTTCTGTGCATTCTTGCTGCACTTGATGCACCATTTTGAGCAGCAAAACTGTAATTTCATCCCCTGATTATTCTATCATGACAATTGTGCAGTTCCGGGGGTGATTGGGGTGCTCCTTCTTCCGGCATAACGAAGACGGGCTGCAGCGTCCGATTACGGAGTTCCAGAATTCCGGTTGTACTCAGCAGCTCCACCAATTGTAAGGGGGGTTTATTCGGCTCGTAGAGCAGCGGCGACAAACTCAGCACCAGCAGGTAGGGCGCAGCCAGCGAACCAACTCGGTACGAGCCACGCGATGGCCACGGGGCTTTTCAGCCTGCCGATCTTCATCGTCACATACGCAACAATAGGCTCACTGCAACTTGCCGATTTATTGAAAACTTGCAAAGTGATTTTGCTTTGCGAAGAGCTTATTTCGCTGCTATGTCGTGCCTCAACTGCACCTTTAAGCGTATTCTTCTAAATGCCTAGAAATCCAATCTCTGGCTCATCTATCAATTCAAATTGTTTAATCTTGCTCAGTGAAATTTTGTCCATGTAGTGCTTGATTGGTTAGATGATCAAACTTAATATTTGGAATAATATCTGCAAGAGCTACTAAAAATATTGCTTGAGTTTTCATAAAAGTAAGTAGGTACTATCTTGGTTTAACTTCTGTGTGTGGCCAGCTCCAGTAAATCCTACTTCTGCAGTGTCTCATTGATGAATTGCCTAGCTCTGCCATAACCTTGAAATGTTGTGATCTTCTTTGGTAAAGGCTGTACACATTTTAGCAGATATTCATTTGAAAGTGATTAGAAGCTCCTCTCATTTCGTGTGTGGCAACTTCTCTTCTTCTGTCGAGTCGCTTGTTTTACGCATGAACGCGTAGTTTGGTACGGCTTATGAGAGGAAGAAGAGGCGTTAGATAACGACGAAGTCGAGCGGGCCGCGCATTTCACTAGGGAACAAGAGCAAGATCAAGTGAAGAGACGTACAAATAAAAAAAAACTGTGCTTGGCGATTGCACAGTTACTGTTGACTCGGACTAGGAGCGCGACCGTCCATGGAACAACCGAGACTACAGACGACCTCAATTCCGGCCCTAACCCTCTGCAACCGGTTAAGTACCTTCTACATGTGTTATAGGAGCTACAGCCATCATTGAGCTACCACATCTCTGGCTCGCCGATCCCACGTTCTGGTTCATACAAGCTTAGAACAAGTTCCGCAGTCATCGCGTGAAGTCGAAGTTTTGCGAATATGAAATCCTACTTGAAGCTTTGCCGCTACAGGCCATGGACGAGATACGCGACATCCTTGTCCAGTCACATCAGGCAACGCCATAACGACAATCAGAGGCTCTTCCTTGCTGTATCGACCCGCCTGCGCATCGGCGTATTCACTAGCTCTTCAACAACGAAAAGCTCGGTGGCAGATGTCCAACTCAGTTTCTACGTCACCTGCAACATCTCAGTGGTGACCAACTACACTCCTAAGAAACGGCCGTATTACGTGGTTGTTTCTACAACGTCTTCTAGCCAACGTACGATGGCTTTCGTCGAAGCTAAGCATAAGCCCTTGTCAGAACTAGCCTACCTGGCCACTATATGATGGACATCACTTCGGCAGTCATAAACGCTGTCCGTAGCTCGCCACTACCTAAGTGAATTCCTCCCGTGGAACAGTAAAAGAGCTCGCACCTCTAATAGTCCATTTTAGTCAGCAATTACGCAACACTGGTAAGTTCAATGACCGATCCTACCCAACACATCAGCCCTTCCCGCCGCCTTCTATGCAACGGCCGCTTCAACATCCTCAGTGCAGTTTTTCATCACAGGGCCTGTGTTGACCTTCTTGTGCCGCTGCTCGTCGATGTGTGTCACCTTGTTCATGGCACACGGGAAACCCCCTGGCCCGTCGCCTATAACAGCGAGGGGCGATCATGGCCATACGTGAATCCTCCTTTTTCATTTAACAAACCGAACCACAGGACTGCGTTTATCGGTAGACACTGGCGCGAACGTTAGTATAATTCCTGTGTCCAATGCTGACCAGCGTCTCCGCGCAAAGCAAAGTTCCCTAGAAGCTGTCCACTCTTCCGTCATTGCACCTTGTGGATAGTAGTCTCTTACTCTCGATCTCCGTCTCAAGAGAAAGTTGCCATGGTCATTTTCAATAATAGACGTCCGCTATATCATCTTATGAGCTGATTTCCTGAGCCATTTTCATTTCCTTGTGGACATGAGCATGGCCTGATTTCTTGAACTCATTAGTATTGCTTCTAATGCAATCAATAAATTGCTTGTTTTTATATCTGCTATCACTAACAGTCCTTACGTAAGCTACTCCAAGCCACGCATTTCTGCCTTCCCACGTGCCGGTAATTCATAAATGCGCCTTTTGTGTCTTTTACCCTTTGCAACTTCATCCCTCGCCTAATTAGCCTGCCTACGCCTCCGCCTTTCCTTGACCCAGCATTATGTTGCGCCCCACCCATTCTAAATCGTCAATAACAGTTGGTTCCTCCAAATCTAGATGTGGTTCGCTCAAGGCGTACACGCTAATAGCTTCGTCATTAAGCTGCGTTTGAATCTGTGAACATTTTTACTGCTTGTGACCATCCTGCATGGTTATGCAACACATTTTACCGTCTTTATTCTTACTATTCGTTTCTTTTTTTCACAGCTCTTCGTGGACTAAGTGTGCGCTTTGCTGTTGTGTCGCTCAAATTATTACTTAATCTTTCGTCCTGATTTCCTGAGACCTGCTTAAAGAAGCTACTGCCCGTGCCGCGGATCGATGTACTACCGGTGTTGCTCAACTATCGATAAAATGTATCCCGTCACACACAAAACCACCTTCGTGGAATGCTTGATGCACTTCTTGGCTGATGTAAATGACCGTAAAATTCATTGCCTTGGCTGGCGTGCCTATTTCACGGTTTACTGCAAGCATTGTCCCTTGGAATTGCGTACATCTGCCTTTCAAATTCTGGCGCCATGCCCACTGCCATATGTGCTTCCTTTGAAACATTGCGACATTTCGGAGGTCAGTAAGTCCCTTTGGCTACTTACCTCGCGATCCCTGTCCGCATTCCTAGCAGTGACCGGATTATTGCGCCAATTATCAGCAGTAGGTTGCCCTCCTCCTTCGTGTCCCACATGTGTTGCTTGGCTTTCGCTATCACAACCTTAATCAGTTTCCCCGGAAGCGCGCTAATCTGAACTCGTCCGCCTGCACCTACCCTCTCTATTATCACACTACTTTTTACGTGTTTGAATTCCCATCGAAAACAACGCATTGCTTTGCCTCCCCCTTGCCTGTGAAAACTGCACCTGGAGCCGCGAAGCCCTCCCTCCGTGTCTCATCCTCACCCTTCGTTTTGTTGTCTTCCTCGGCCGACACGTCAGTGGTCGCCCCTTTGTTACCATCCGTGACGTCTGCGCCACTGATTTCAAGCCTGGTGGTTTCGCTGTATAACAGAACTCAGGCACTTCGCCCCATCTGGCGGAGGGCGAAGCAGTTAAATTAGATGAGACTTGTCGGCGGCACGCCAGAGTGCGACAGCGACACATGCTCTACAATGACTCCCAGTGCAGGACACCCGTTCTGAGTTTGACTAATTATACTCCTCTTTGGTTTACTTTCTTTTCTGGCTATTGTCTCGTGCCATCGGCATGGACAGGAATCGCTTGATCCTGTTTTCATGTGCCTGGAATATGCTAGTTCACCTTAGCGACTGTTCTGGAAGTTTGCATGATAGCTACGTCTACCATGCCTGAAACTTGTCTGAAGATCATCTAAGAAGCCTTTGCCGTTAAAAAATGAGGACGCTACGAATTAGGTGGACTGCATAAACACCAACACACGATGACAAAGATAGGTAAACTTCATTTGGAGTAGCTATACCAAAACGTTTTCTTCAGTCCGAAATCTGTACACTTTTTTTTTTCATTTTTAGAGTAAATTGTAGTTTGTGCATTCTAGAGCGTTAAGGCTGGAAAATGAACTGGTTGAATGGCGTAGGTTTTTTCGAATGTTTCGTAAAAGCTCTGTATTTTGAGGGAAAATATATTGGAAGCGATCTATGTGGAATCTAAACAGTACAGTGTATAAGGAATTAGAACTTCAATTGTCACTCAAAAATTGGCTGAGAAGTGATCGAAGGATACGATAGGGGCTAGTAAATAGAAATACCCTGTGGGATAAACGTTCTATGAGGAGGGGCTCAGACAGGCTAGCGCACGTTACTATAGGCGGACATCTCTTTGTCAAAGGCTGCCTTGTCATACTTGGCGTGTTAGCTTTACATAGGGGAGGGCAAATATTCGAAGCTTCGAAAACAGATAGAATTCCACGGACTAACAATTTGTATTCCGAATAGAAAATGGGCTATTTGATATTTAGAAATAATGAAAGCTAACCAAATGCTTAACAAGAGTCATCTGTTAAAGCAAGGCTACAATTCTTTCCCTGCTAAACAGAATATCGGAAATTATCATGTAAAATGGCAAGAGCTTTTGGAGCAGTGCTGGAACCCAAATGGGCACTGTAAGTCTTTTTATTTAGGTTTCGAGACAATAACTTTAATGACAACGTATGAGTTTTGCTTGTATTACGTCATTTATTGGTTTTGGCAGAATGGTTACGTAGCAGCTTATCTTTCACGCTTTGAACGCTGATGTTTTCCTTGTAATGGGCTTTTCGAAATGTGTTTACAGTACACAAGTGCTTCAGCAGTCCTTTTGCACAGATATTATCTTTTTTCGGCAACCATTTAGGTTACTTTTTTTGGAAAGCCAGCCAGACAAAAGTCATTCTATGTTAAAGACCTCATTCGAAAGCAGGCTCTAAAAGCGGTTGAGATGGAATCCGTTTCATTTTTATGACAAATTATTATTGCGTGCTTATAACTCATCCTTTGTGCCGGGTATAGCTAGCCGTCTTGCACTTCTCAGTGGCGTTCGAGCTACCTAATTATGCCGTAATAAATGATCCTGCTGTATATAGAGGTGTCTGCATTGAATATTTTGTGTTTTTTACTAACTTTTCGTATTCGACTGGTAATTGACAAATGTGATATTTGGACTTTGACAAAGATACCTATCTAATCAGCCGCACACCTGTCACTGGTATATGCTGCATGCTAATAAAACATGCGCTTTATGCAAACTTTATAATATCGTACATCAGCAAAGTGAAACTCATGTTATGAAAATTATGCATGGCAATTATCTGATTTGGAGATTTCAAATATACATTGTTATTCACGCTCAAGAAAAGAACCATGTTTGTCCTCATGGCTCCTCATCACATTTTTGTTATTGTTCTCATTAACCTTCTCCAAGGCTGTGCAGCTGCTCAGGACTTTGATTGTGGCAAATATGAGAACTTGTCCTAATCATCACAAAAATCTTTCTTTCTCATCTAAACAACCCAAATGATCTTAAGGCGAGTGCCTTTGATGGTTCATGGTTTGTAAACTGCGATGTCCGGCGTTAGGGTACCAATATCTTGTGCCACCAAGTGGCACTAAAACTGTCTGCCACCAAAATCTGGCACCAGAAGCAACGACCATAGGTGGGTGTATAACCCAGAACCTTTGCTATTAATTAATGCACATTCGGTTAACATATAGTTCATTAGGGCACTCAATCCCACGACCTTTCGTGGGAGACGAACCCACGGTCTTTGGTTTTAATAGGGGTGAAGTTAAATAAGTTAGAGTTAATTACGATAGAGTTGACTAAGAGCCTCGAACCCACGACATTTGGTGGGAGTCGAAGCCACAACAATTGGGTTTAATTGCGGAGGACCTTATTAAGGTACAGTTAATTAAAGTGTATGTAATGGAGGCACTTGGGCACCAAAATTGAAGGGAGTCAAACCCACAAACTTCAGTGTTAATAGGGAGTAATTAAGCCACAGTTGATATTGATATAGTTAATTAATAGACCGCAACCAAACACTTCTGGTGGCAGTTGAACACACTACCTTTGGTGTTACCTAGGGGGAATTTAATTAGGGGACAGGTAATTAAGGTAGAGTTAATTAAGGTAGACGAACCCACGCCCCATGGTGGCAGGAACAACAGGAAGTAACAACGCATTCGAATAAGAATGTCAAATAATTTAAACAATGTCTCATGCAAGCAAGCTTTCGCGTTCATCCTCTTTAGCACACGTTAAAATGACTGACAACTTAATTTTTTTCTTAGGAGAGCACGTTTCTCACTAGCCCAGCTGCCAGATGGTCTTCCTCTATGTTACTGTTCTTGACATCTTGAGCACGAGGTCTGTGTCTGTTCGGTCGCACACTATGGAATGTCGAAGTGCGGTTCGACCTTATCGTTCTTGTGGCTGATCCCGATTGCCGCACGCTGTATTTAGCAATCTTTGCGCATTTGTTCTTCAGAGAACTTGTTCTTTAGAGCGACGCTCCTAGCCTCCTGTACTTGTGTTGAGCGTCGGCGTGCCTCGGCGTTGTACCTCGGCGGGACCGAGCGAACGAGCACAGCGAAAGATTAAAGAGCGAACGCGGAGCGCAGCGGGTGATGAAATACGGCAAGAGCGAAGACAGCGCGAGGAGAAAAGTGGAGGAGGAAAGTGCAGTGGAAGCACGGAGAGGAAAGGGAAGGAAGCCAGCTTGAAGCACCACCAGACGGCGCTCAGGCCTGCACATCCACGGGGGTCAGAAAAATTGGTTGTGCGTGTTCAAAGTGTTTTTCTTTTTTTAACATAGGTAGGACATTAGGCAGTATAATAGCAAGAGCTTGGTGGCGCAACCCACCGCTCCGTTCCGAAGGGGACGCTCATAACATCCATCCATCCATCCATGACAGCGGCGGCACCGGCCGTGAAGGGAAAGAAAGTAAAAAGAAACAGAATGCTCGCCTTCGTACATAGCGTTCGCCCGCAAATGCTTTCCGGTAAAGAATACGATTGCATAAGCTGCAGTTATCGGGAAGGGGCAACTGTATGACCTGTCTATATATAGCGCCGTGCTTCGCGGCTCAGCCAGTCGCACCGACTGGCTGACCGGTGCGGTGCCTTACTAGATCGCGAAATGAAAACACGCATATAGCAGCTCTCAAATTTCGCATTAGGGAGCATCGTAATTTTGGTAATTTTTTATTGGAAACATCCTTTTGATAGAGATACAAGACTTCTCTCTGATGGTCGCCAGAATTTGACGTGTTCATATCCCTGTCTCATAAAATACTCCAACATCAAAATAATGCAACAGTCACATATCTAAAGGTGCAACTTATCGTCTAAAGCACAGAGTTCCATATAAAACTAACTAGAGGGAATTCAGGCGCTAGAATCTACGAAAGCTGCAATGGGGGCAGTTCAGCCAGCATGGGGATTAAGGAAAGTACATGGATTTGTCTTTATTTCGTCTTACTATCTTCAAACGGCTTCGTGACTTTGTAAACTCATCATTTTCGACGAGTTGACGCCGTAAAGAAAAATGTCCACCGCCACAAAGTGCAAATGCACGTAAAAAATGTTCGGATTGATGTCACATTCCTCAGGAAGATGCCTGTAAACAATGTAATGTAGTCGATTTGCAAAGCCAATCTGGTACATTTCGTTCTGTGTGGGAATCGAGCCCGGGCCTCCGGTGTGCGAGACGAGCACGCTTCTCTGAAGCCACGGCTGCTCTAAGCACCTGGCTTATTCAAATTGTGACTAGTGCGTGCCCGATTGCACACGCCACTTCGCAGCGATCTCGTTGACTAGTGCGTGCGTCATCGGGTGGTACACTGATGGTGCGCAGGAGGTGGCGCCACATCATGAGTGTATAAAATGAACGCACCTACGACGTTCCGTGGTCTACAAGCGGTATGCTTTCGCATTCCCACAAGTAAGCAGTCTTAAGTGTCTGCCGAGTGTTATGTTCAATGTAACTCCTGTCCTGCAGGGTGTTGTTGCGCAGAAAAGCGGACGCGCGTGCTCTACGCAGTGACGTCATAGTCGGAGCACCCGCTACGTCGGCAGTTGTCGGCGACGAGCGATCAAGACCTGGCATGCTCTTGCGGCTCGCGAGGACGTTCGCGCAAGTAAACCATTCTGGAAGAAGCGCGCGCGGTTGTGCCTTAGTGATGAGGTCGCCTTAGTGTCACACCTGAACTTCCCAATGCGGCTCGTTATGTCTTGCAAGAAGTTCAGCTCCCATTGTATAACTTAATGCATTCCCAATGTGCCTTACATGTAAAGTTTCATACATTAACTACTACAGGGAACTTTGGCGCTGCGATCGTTGATCTACTATGGGAATGATGGGATGGACATTGGTTTGCATGGTGTTTGTGCTTGTGGGGTCTTACACTCCTTTGACTTTGTTTATTATACGCTTTATGTGCCGTCATTGTCGTAAATTTCGGAGCTATCTTACTTTTATAAGTGCAGAAGACTCTTCCAACGCGCACAATAGCTACTAATTGCTGCGGTTCAACTTATCGAAGCGGCTAAATCAAAACGCACCAAGCGTCCAAAGGCCCTCGCTTGCTCGCGAGAAATTAATAAGGGCGTTCTATATGCTTGTCCATCCGTGCGTCCTTGTGTAGTGGCTCCCATGTCGGGCTCCTGTGCCGGAATCCTGCCGTCGAACATTTTTAATAACGTTTAATTAATCATTTATTACGCAGTACATTGTTGAAAATGACGAGTTTAAAAAGTCACGAATCCGCTTGGAGCCAGAAGGACGAAGTTTACGCAAATCCATATACTTCCCATAATTCCCGTGCTCGCTAACCCCCCCCCCCCTCCCTCCCCCCGCTTCAGCTCCCGTAGGCACAAGTGCTAGAGTACCCTCTAGTAATTATTTCACGAAACTCTCTGGCAGCAACACAGGTGGTCAGCCGGCGATTTCCTCAGGTCCGTGCGCTTTGCTGCCCACAGCCATGCTGGCTGCGATGGGCGCTCAACGAGAATCCGTATCATTCCAACCTTCTGATCTGCTGGAAAGGTATGACACTGCTTGTCTCGCCCAGTGATAATTTTCCACACCCTTGTGTGCAGCAGCCTTTAGGCATTCTCCTGTGTTGCGCCAGGTGCTTCACTGATCATAACACAAAGCAGCACACGACTAAAAACGGCAATTTTGAAGACCTGGACAGAAGTTTCACTTGCGAAAACAAGTATGCGGCCGCGAGCAACTGCGCAGGTGAGAAGTCTTTCGCTGCCGCCCGGCTCCGTCCGTGCGGACGGAGAGACTCGGGCAATGGCTGGCACGCAGGCATCCGGCACAGACGTCATACAAATCCCTTTTCCTCTAGTTCAGGGCGCGGCCGTTAGAGAACGTATTTTTGGAAAAGGGCAATAAATTCCTTATTTTCCGTCAGTTTGTGCATGGGAACAAGTTTGTGTCAAGCAATTTCGGCACCCGAGCTTTCATTTGGGCTAAAGATCTAGGCGGCAAAAGTTTTGTTCAGTAACCCTTTAATACCGTTGCTAACACATCTTTGTGAGGTAAGATTAGTTGCATTGGATCGAATTGCGCTTCGCACGTAAAACTCTCACAATGTGCACCCAGCTGCGAGTGGTTGAAGGAGTTCGTGTCTCTACGTCTTCTTTGTTTGCTCTGTAGTCATTATGAATCAATACACAGTAGCCCAATTCACCGTTTTCCTAAGTATAAGTTGCTTTGGACGAGGGAGAAGCGTTTTCTTACACGTTACTAACAGGCCCCTCTGAACTATGTTTCAGTTTAAATCAGTTTCAATTTCAATTTTAGTTTCATAAATCTGAAGTATACATTTCAAGAAGACATGCATACAGAAGGAGGTCTCATAATCTAAAGAGTGAACGCGAGACCTCCTGTTAACGTAACAATATGTACATCAAGGAAAAATAACTGTACAATGAAAATCATCTGGTTATTCAGAACAGCTAACATCATACCATTCAGAACAACTCCCAGTGAATACACCATTGTAGACAATTGTTATTATGAAAAAATACAGTGTATAAGTTTCAAAAATAGGCGTACAATAAACACAACATTGTAAACAAATGGAGTTATGAAAGATTACCAATCTATTCATTGAATATAAACGCAAATGGTGAACACCATTGTACCTTCCGCCATATCAATGCAGTGGGGGAAACTGTGCACTGACGAAGAAGCTGGGTGCTTCGTGTTGGAGACCCCTCCCACTTATTAATCTTTTGGCCCTGTTGTTTGGCTGGTAGAGCTGAGTCCGACGTCTGTGCCGGCTTCCTTTACAGCGTGTTTACGTACTCACCGGTTCTCTTCAAACCTCATTAAACCTTTGTTGTTTCTCCCGAGCGAACGAAAAGGAACAGCCAGGAAGAAGGACTTCATCAGTTTATCACGTGCCGTACATTGTAACTGTGCGCTCAATTGTGACAAGTGAGGCGGGGGGGGGGGGGGGGGGGGAGGGCGGCGTAGGGTGCGACATGGCGAGACGTCCGGGCATCCTGCACTAGATCCGCACGTGGCGCGAAGAAGCAACACGCCATCGCTGTCATGTGATTGCCACCACGCCGTCATTTCATTGTCTTCATGACATTGTCATCCTCAATTCGTTGTTTTGTAATCTTTTCTTTTTTTCTTATCTTTTCTGCCCTTACCCGATCTACATGTGCAGAGTAACCTACCGGACACTTAATCTGGTTAACCTCTCTGCCCTTCATCTCTTGTTTTCCCTACCTCATCCTTCCTTCATAGGCATGTCATCGACATTCTTCCGTCGTTTTCACTCTGTCGCTGTCACTGCGTTGTCATAGTGTCATGATCACCCGCCATCTTCCAGCCGTCATCATTGTGCCGTTGCTCCAGAGTCACCGTCATTTTGTCGTAGTCGTTATATGGCCGTCATAATGCCGTAGTGATTTAACTGACGTCATGGCGTCACCGTCACGTCAACGTCATCGTTCCGACTCGGTCATGGCATCGTCGTCGTCGCCGCAGCTTTGCACATTTGGGCACGATGACGGCATGATGATGACGTTGGGACGACGGCTGCACAGTGGTGAGCAACGACGGTGAAAGCTGACACCGTGATGCTGCCACGGCAGCTTTCGAGGGAGCCCCCAGTAAGAGCAACGTAATTAATAGTTCTTATAAAATAAAGCTTTGCTTGCGTGTACCTCCCTGTACTATAATATGACATCTTTGCGAGGTTCATTTTGTTTTTGCTAGTAATGAGTAAGTGTTGCTTCTCTCATCAAACTTTTCTGCCTTCACGTTGCAGGTGATCTAGGAGATTGCACGGCTGCGACAGGGAAAGCTGGGTGGCGTTGCTCAGCAACGCCGCCAGCAGGGGAGCAACACCTTGTTTTAGGTGGTGTTAGCAGGAGTGCCATGTGACCATGGAGTCGGTGATAAGGCGCAGGTGGCGTCAGGTGTTGAATCGTCATAAGGACTGCTAGCAGACACTTAGTACTTGTAAAATGGGCGAGAAGTTGCCTATACAACTTCTCTTTGATCTATTTGTTGGTTTCATCTGCATAAATGGGCGAAAGTTGTTTGCCTGAATATTTCTGCGTTCGGGGACTCCGCACAATCCTTGTTCACCAACTACACAGGTGAATGGGAGCACGTGCAGAACTCGTGCGCTTTAGCATAGTGACAAGGAGGTTGAAAAATTTCATACCAGACGCGGAAACGGAATTCGGTATGGCAGCGGAAACTTACCGCGCCATAGAGCGATCGTGCGGACGACTGCCACTGAAACCAAATGTATGCTGACTTATAAATAAAATATTTTGGAAAGCCCCCGGACTTGCTCTGGCTAGTCTGCAAATTTCTTTTTCATATGTAATTTGCATTATAAAGAACAGTAATGTAGAAATTTACTGATTATTTTTAATATTCATTCATATCTTTTAACTCCACAAGCAAGGGAAATATGCCTAAAATAATGTTTAGATGCAAAATGTCTATTAGTACGGTCAACATAGGGGGTCGCTTGATAAAACCGCATGTAACGAAAACGTAATACTTAGGGAGCCTTTACATGTATGTCTTGGCTCCCTAGTAATACCATCAACACGCATACTTTATTTTCAAGCGCAGCTCTCGAGCGGCCGTTCCTGCGTTTAGCGTCGGCTTGCCTCAACGTCAGCGTCGTCGTCGTGACCGGACGAACGAGCAGGGCGGAGAATAAAAGAGCAAATGCAGAGCGTCGAGAGCGGGGGGATGAAAAGCGAAGACAGCGCGAAAAGGAAAGCGGAGGAGGTGGAGGGTATGGTGAATGTGGCGAACGCGTGAGAAGAAATATTCAGAGCCCTTCCGCCCTGTGAAGAAAAAAGTTCAGTGAAGCTGGCGCTATGGTTGGTTTTGCAGTGTCGGGTTTTGCTATGTTGGAGATTTGCTATGATAGATTTGATTATTATGACTATTATCAGTTTAGTATGTGGCGAATAAAAACACCTTTACTCAAGGATTCTGGTTGTCATGACTTATTTTGTTACCATTGTCATCATTGACTTGTGATCACTGTGGTACACGGCAAGTGGTTGCATGTTCACTGTGTTAATATTATTCGCGAACATTTCGTCGATGCACCATTGGTGACGAGTGGTGGGTACACTCGGTGAAACACTTGGGGCCAAAGCGCTGCAACATGAACGTAATTCTCCACGCCCCGTTCTAATCAACAGTAAAATTTCCCACGATGGCGATGGATGTATTGTTGGTGGGCTTAACCTGCCCGAAGACATGCACCATAAACGTTTCGATCGCGACACGTCCCACACACAGTCTCTTGCTGCACGTCATCGGAGTAGATGCACTGCCGAAACCGACCTGTGGGCACTTCATGCTGTTGCAATCACGCACGCCGCCGATCGTGGCCAAGTCTCAGGCGAACTAAAGACGGTCACACAACGATTCGTGGATGTAGACAATGACGTTATATTATAGCGCGGCTACGCCAATCACGGCGCGCGCTACTCCGCGCCGCACAGGTGACCGCCGAGGAGCGTGAGCCGCGGTATTGCTCAATGTTGGGAGAGAGACGGCGCTCGCGGCGAGGAGTATACACAACTTGGGAAAGAGGCGTCGGTGGTGGAAGGGAGTATAAATTGTTGGTCTATGCACACGTAGACGGAGATCCCCACCAGAACATAGCCTAAATAGCTTCGATGTAAAAACGTAGTTTCGCTCTGTGGCGACGATGGCTTCGAGATGGCGCGAGAGTAGCCCGCATAGTCTGTTCAACGATGACATGCGTCGAGCGCGCCCAACGATATTACATATGAAAGAAAAGCTGCGTTATAGTGGAGGCCAATTTGTGGCGGTTGCTGCGAATTGCGCCCACGCGTCGACCACGCGCTGCCTCTCGCCGTTTCCCGATTATTGTGGCACTCACGCCACACTTCGCTCCGTTTGCAACGCTTCGCAGTTCCAAGGGCCAGCGTGCAAGCAAGAGACAGTTTGCGATACCTCAACATCACGGCCTCACAAAGCTCGGTGTGGCCGGTGTGGCCGTGAGGGAAGTGCATGAAGCAGAATCCGACAGGCGCACAGTCGGTGGCTCGAAGAGGTAGGCCTGCAGGCCTGCAGGCCAGGTATCACCGCAAAAATTTGCCGTGCTGGCACTGCGAACCTAGAACTTATCATCGAAAAGAAAGTCTGGTGGATAGGCAGATGCACCATTGGCTTCTCTGATGCCTCGACTGACAGGATGTCCGTTGCCTATCTCCACGGACATGCCAGCATCGTATACTTCGGGTCATCACGCTGAATGGCACGGTCGCAAGCGAACCGAAGTAAACGCAATGGCCTCCCCTCTCGCGAACCTCGAGCCGACGCTTGCAACTGCGTAGTCTCGGAAGCCACATTCTGGATAACATTCCCCGCCGCCGTCGCAATCCCGGATTTCACAACAGCTTATGTGAAGAATTCATTACTAACACCATGGCTGCCCTCGTATTTTAGGTTTAAAAGTCACTATAGTCTACATGATAATGCCAGTATACGCGCAGGAGGCGGCCGTCGTGGTCTTCTATATTGAGCAGTGATAATCATCAATGATTTTTTTTTCTTTCTAGCCCACTTAATTGGGCGAACGCTTTAGATAGGTCATCGGTCACAAACCTGATGTCCGGCGTTAAGGCACCAAAATTATGTTTCACCAAATGGCACCAATATTGTGTGTCACCAAAAAGTAGCACCCCAACCATGGTAACTTCATAACTTTACCATCATGAATACGAAACTCAATAGAAAAGACAAGCCGTTAAAAAAAATCCTGTTATGAGCTTTTCATGTTTATGATGAATACTATGCGGTAACACACGTAGCATATGCCGAACAATGAAAATGCCACGCAAATGTTTAAACCAGAAGAATCGTTAGTCAAGGCGATAAAGAATTTGTAGTTCCGCTGGAAAGGCCAAGCACCGATTGCAATAGCAAATTAGTAGGTAATTGTACGAAATAAACATAGTAGTTTTATCGGCTGTATAAACTGGTAAACATTCGCTTACTAATTAAATTAACAATGATAGACTATGTAGGCATGACTCAACGAGGACGTAGAAAGAAACAGGCACATAGAAACAGGGCTGTCTTTGTGATTCTTTCTTCTATGTCCTTGTTCAGTCGCACTTACACATTCTATCATGGATTCAAACCGACCAGCCCGACAACGTGTCTTAACTAAATAAACCAGCATGGTGTCACGCACGCACAGGTAAACGTGAACCCACGTCGTTCGATGACAGCGGAAACTGTCTGTGAAAACGTAATTAGGAATCGTGGCAGTAGCCGCGAGCCAGTTGACCTCCTTGCATTTGTCGCTTTAACGCGTACGAAACATCAAAAGCACAGTACATACGGAGCTAAAAGCGCTACGCTTATTCTGCTAGCATGGCGCATGGCTTTGAAGATGAGGACCGCGCGGGCGCACACTTTAGCCATGTCGCAGACTGCTCTGAAGACACGCGAGCGCAGGTATGCAACGCGTCCCTACGGCTTCCGAACAAAGCGTTTACATTGAACCGCGTTCACCGGCTCACCCTCACCCACTTTTATTCACACGGAACTTCATGCTGACGGCGCCGCCGACGGCAGAATTGCAGCTGGCGTGTCCATATAATTGCTATCCCAATAATAAGTCAGCATACGACGAAACGCGATCCGTCAAATTGTGTTTATTTTAGTTTCATGAAACGTGTAATCTGATTCATTGTTTTTATGCACTACACCGTTCACAAGCCATGCCGAAATGAAACACCATATGAGGCGGATGCATAGTCTCAAACGCCGAAGCAACAACGTCACTAGCACGAAGCGACGTATCGAGGCAAGTAAGGTGATGACAGGTGTATCCACATAAATGTAAATATATTGACGCGTGTACTTGCTTATCATTCTCCGGTGACCGGTTCTCACCGCCTAACAAATGTTAAACGTTAGCAATAGCCGCAGCACGCGCCTGCATGTATCGCAAGTTTCAGGAATGCTATCGCTGCTTTTACCTGTTGTCTATTGTCAGCGAACCTCGTGGAAACTGATTGTGCGCGTAACACGAATTGTCTAGTACTTTCTGGAAGGCACGCGGGCACCCGCGATTATGCTGGGACCCTTCGGCTGTACTCACGGACAACATTCTCAAGCTATCAAGAGAAACCTACAGGCTTGTGGCTAATGCACATGTGTTACCGCGCCAAATAGTCCGGCAGCGTTTGAAAGTGCTTTTAGATGCTCGAAACAGACGTTGAATCCACACAACTTTCACATGCGACGGTTTCGCGTTTCCCCAGACATGGAAGGAAGAAGCCGCAAAATAAGAAAATCTTTACGCTCAGTGGCGTGTTCTGTCTTATCTAAGTGTTCGTAATAAGGTGACTATGTTTTCTCTCTCCCAGCCTAACCAACCGTGGAATAAAACGCGGGACTCTTTTCAAAGGCGAC
This sequence comes from Dermacentor andersoni, assembly GCF_023375885.2. Classification (NCBI taxonomy): domain Eukaryota; kingdom Metazoa; phylum Arthropoda; class Arachnida; order Ixodida; family Ixodidae; genus Dermacentor; species Dermacentor andersoni. Next base: position 99,364,892 of record NC_092816.1, read on the forward strand.
CTCACTTGTGCACGCTTTGCCTCCTCAACGTTCGCTTCATAGCCCAAGAAATTTGGCCACGAGTACAGTCGTGTATAAATGCCAACGCGCTTGACCCACTGATCAGGTTATCGATGATCGCCAACTGTGCTCGCCGTTATCGTTGTGCATGAATGTTGCTTGTTCTTATTGGGCACAGGTTCGTCCAATAAAGAGCTACTTGCGTGAATCACAGTTTTCGCTACACTTTTCTTCACCTTCACTACAACGTGACAATACACGCGTACGGGCATGAGCCGTGCATATGCAAAAGTACGATGCATATCTAAATACCTTTAGACCTTCTATTGGCCAAGAATGAGCATATGACATGCGGCACATACCAGACGGCTGAAAAATGAAGCAGGCTAAACAAACGAACTTTCCAAAATTACAGTATGTCATTCCATATTATGTGCTATTTCTGTAAGAGGTCTGTGGGCTTCCTGAGACCTACGAGTCCGAACTATGTGTTCAGGTCTATGGTATGCTTTATTCCTTTATTAGACAGCACACAGGTGCACTCATTAGCAGTACTTTGGTGGTTCGATCTCCGTGTCAAATGAGCACTTAAATTTCTCCACCGTGGGGCAGATCGAGAGGACACATTAACGATCTGTGAAAGCTGGCGAAAGAGCAAGCTTTAATAAGGATCTGAGAGCGTTATCATAAACAGCATACCAGCGAATAATTCTTAGTGGATTCTACGAAGAATGATGTGAGCCTTCTAGTGCTACCAACGACGACGCGGTATCCGGAGCACGTAGCGAAAAACATCGTGGAGCGTATCACGACAGTCATTTATTCTTTAGGCTCACGTGAATATTTGTTGCCATTCTTGTACGGTTTTTCCTACCACTACGATCGCCAGCGGTATTAGTTTGACTTCAGTGTGATAAAAAAAGCGCAACAAGAACAAACACTCTATTATCCAGCGTACTTGCAGCGCTCGACGCGGCTTGATGTTCCTATCCCCACCAGGTTATCGCTGCAGTGTCCTGGCTACAGTAATGCCGTGCGCGACCTTGGTGACATTTAACTGCTGCCTCACTACTTGTACACAGCATAGCAGTCCTATACCCGTATTTCATGCTCACTACGCATAACTCACTGATGTCCTGTTTTAGATAACTGGGGTCAGTACCTTACGGTTACACAAACGAATTCCTCAAAAGAGAGCTCCGGAGATTCAGTTCAGTTGGATGTTTTGGAACCGTGGAGCCCTTCGAGATGTGGCGGGTCTCCAATGTACAAGGTCGGAAGACGACGAAGTGCGTTGTGTGGAACGCTGCTTTTCTGTCTCTGCTAATTTCAAGCTACTTTGTGGGAGACGCCGCTCCCTTCACTACGGCGATGGACGTGGAGTCACCTGGAGGGGTGCCGGGTCCTTCCACGTCAACAGCGGCCCCTCCGAGAAAGCGGTCTAGTCGCCCGAGTGACACCGACAGCGAGGACACTGTGATCTATTCAACGACCAGTGATGAAACCTCGGATGACAGTGACTTCGTGCCCGTAGCAAAGCGCAAAGCAAAGAGAAGACTCGTCGGGACATCTCCTTCCACAAGTAAGACAACTGTGGTCCCGAGGCGAAAGTCATCGGACCACACAATTTTATTCGTGCCTGTGGCTCTTAGCGACAATCTAAACCGGCTCAACCGCCAAGCTACATCTCTATCGCTCGAAGCGCTTGTTCCGGGTCAGATCAAAGATATAAGGATCAACGCCCGAAAGAACATTCTCGCTATAGATGTCACAAACCGCAGCGCACTAGACGTTCTGAGCAACGTTAAGGTGCTGGATAGGGTCAACGTACGCTGCTACAAACAAGACGATCGTGATTCTACGGCCGGTGTGGTGTATGACGTCGACAATTCCATTAGCGATGCTGACCTGCATATACTCATTAAGCCAGCGACAGAGGGAATTGCCATATTGCAAGCCCGTCGCCTGGGGAGTTCGCACTGTGTGAAGCTAACATTTAAAGGAGACAGCCTACCGTCACATGTCAAGGTCGGGCACTTCAGGCACGTAGTACGGCCTTTTGTTCCAAGGCCGCTTCAGTGCCGGAAGTGTCAAAAGATAGGGCACGTTAGTGCTGTTTGCACAGGTGGTGCCGTGTGCTCACGATGCTCTGGGTCGCACAGCTCTGATGCATGTCGTGCAGAAAACCAAAAGTGCGCCAATTGTCAAGGCTCTCATGATGCATCTTCAAAGATTTGCCCACGTGTGAAAAATGAGCTTAAAGTCTTGAGGCAAATGGTCAGAGATGGTTCGTCACACAGGGAGGCTGCCGCTAAAGTGCGACGTCGGCGTTCACATCGCCAGAGGTCTAGGAAACCCACTGCTATTGCTAAGGATGCACCGCGTCCACTGACAGTCCACAAACTTCCACAGAAAACTAGCAATACTAGCAACGAGGTTCCTAAACAGAAAGTCCCGAATAACATTGCCTCATACGAGGAGTGGCCGCCGTTGCCAAGGCTAGACGAACCAGCGGAGCAGCAAGATGTAGCACGCTCACCGAATTATCCTTCAGCTTCTGGCAGCAGCGCAGAAGACGACAAACAAGTCGTCACCATGATACGGGTCCTCATGAACACGCTACGAGTACTACTGACTACCATACACACTCCGGCGGCTCGAGGTGCACTTGAAATACTGAATGCTCTGAATCCGGTACTGTCCGGTCTTGAGAAGCACCATGGCTGCTCCTCAGCACTACTTCCTTAAAGAAGTCAAGGAAGCGTTCCTTTTCGAGTGGAATGCCAGAGGCCTTAAATCCCGCATTTCGGACTTTTGTCCGTTTGTTTTCAAGCACAAATTTCCAATCATTGTAATTTGTGAGCCAAACATTGAGAGCGCCTTCCGCCTATCAGGATATGAAGCTTTCATGTCTGCCACGTATACCGACCGTAGCAAAGTCATCGTCTACGTCAGATGCGATTTCACTTATCTTTTACACCCAGTGGCACCTGATGACGACAATCAGTACGTATGTTTGACTATAAAATGCAAGAACGTTTCACTCACGCTGGTAGGTGCCTACATTTCACCTTCGAGTCGATTTGACAACGCAAGACTAAGTACAATTATAGCAGCGACACCTGGACCATGGATTCTTACCGGCGATTTCAATGCGCATCACCCGCTATGGGGAAGCTTGAAGATGGATTGTCGAGGAAGACGTGTACTATCCTTCGCGTCGGACCATGAACTCTGCTGCCTAAATGATGGCAGTCCCACTTATCTGCGGGGATTGACATACAGTAGCTGCTTGGACTTAACTTTTGTTTCAAGATGCCTCAGTGCCAGTGTGAAATGGTTTCCGGACAACGAAACACATGGTAGTGACCACGTTCCAACGTACGTTAAAATCGACGGCATACGCAAGTCACACTCTACCACAGTTCTTCAACGCATCGACTGGCCTAAATACAAGTTACTCATGGAGAAGAATTGCCAAAATATCCAACAATGTCCGCCTGGCAACATCGAGGAGCTCATTAACGACGCTGCTCGAGAAGCCACAAGAGTTTTTAGGCCTAATCCTAAATTTTCTGAGTTCGAAGCAGAATTGGAGCGGCTTCGAGCAATTCGCCGTCGCGCGGAACGGAGGTACAGGCGCACCAAGTCCATCTACGACCTAAGGGAGGCGAGACGCATACAGAAGAAGATTCAACGTCGGATCAACTCCCTGCAGTCTTTAAGATGGAAGACTTTTTGTGATTCCCTTGATCCACATAAACCCCTATCACATATATGGAGAACGGTGCGCGGTCTTCGAACATCACCACAACAACGCCACCCTTTCGAATGCCTGGCTCTCAGTCAAGGCCGCCGAGAGATCGACGTAGCGGAGGATTTCTGTTTAAGGGTAGCGGGTCTACCATCCTCGTTTCCCGTGCATGACCCACTTGACGTTCCGATCTCGCGGGATTCTCGTATGGACAATCTGTTTTCCATCGAAGAGTTACAAGCGGCGTTGGCAGCGTGTAGACGTTCCTCATCACCTGGGCCTGACGGGGTGACCTACGCAGCTCTTGGCAACCTCGGTCAAACAGCCCGGCATGCTCTTCTAGAGGTGTACAACAATTCATGGCGGGAAGGAGTGGTTCCAGCTGCATGGAAGTCCAGCCGCCTCGTGCCTCTGCTCAAACCAGGTAAATCACCCCTAGATGTGGCGTCTTACCGTCCCATTGCTCTGGCCAGTTGTCTAGGAAAAGTGATGGAGAGGATGGTGCTGACACGTCTAGAGTGGTATCTAGAACACTACAAGATATACCCTGACGCTATGGCAGGCTTCCGACGCGGACGCTCTTCAGTAGACAACGTCATAGATCTTGTCTCGTCTGTTCAACACGAAAAAAGCCTAAGGAGACTGTCAGCGGCGATGTTCCTGGACGTTAAAGGCGCTTATGACAACGTAACACATCGAGCCATCCTGGACGCCTTGGGCGATGTCGGCCTAGGGGGACTTGTGTTTCGATGGATATTCAGCTACTTGACAGACAGGTCATTCTTTGTGCAAACAGAGGATGGTGCATCATCACAACACAACACCTACCGCGGAGTACCACAAGGCGGAGTCTTGAGTCCCACTCTATTTAACCTCGTGCTCATCGACCTGGTTCACACCGTTCCACAATCCGTCCATGTGTCGATCTATGCAGACGATATATGCATTTGGTCATCAGGAGTGACGCGTCCGCAGGTGCGCGCCAGACTGCAAAAAGCGGCCACACTAACATCCAGCTATCTTCGAGCACGAGGTTTGGAGGTGTCCTCCCAGAAGTGCTCTATGGTCGCTTTCACGCGCAAAGCAATGAGACAATACGTTGTTAGAATTAATGGACAGCCAATTGCCTACGAGAAGACGCACCGTTTTCTAGGAGTAATAATAGATCGAAACCTCTCCTGGAGTCCTCACGTCTCTTACCTAAAAAGGAAACTAGTGATGATAACAGACGTGCTCAGATTTCTTGCAGGAAAGTCATGGGGTGCGTCTGTGAGTGCAATGCTCCAACTCTATAATGCACTGTTCTTGGGTCTCCTACGCTACAGCTTACCTGTACTAGGTGGGACCGGTAAGACCAACCTCCGATCCCTCCAATCTGTACAAGCTCAAGCTCTGAGAATTTGTCTTGGCCTTCCGAGGTGTGCATCAACGGCAGCAACAATAGCCATCGCGCATGACCACCCTATCAATACGTATATTCATATCGACTCCTTACGGGTGCACATCAGGCACTTTGCCCGACTTCCATCGCATCATCTCGCCTCCCTTCCTGCCGCTCGACCTCGTTCAGCGTTTAGCAGAATTATTGCCGCCAACCACGGAAGTTTACCGTCAAACTTCACACATGCAGCACGGCCATCTCTACCGCTGTGGTGCCTGCATCCACTCCAGGCCCTTCTTGTTATTCCCGGCATCAAAAAGAAAACGGAAATGTCATCTATCGCCCTCAAACAAACCGTCCTTTCATTCTTACATGAAAAACACAACGAACGCACTCACGTTTACACGGACGGTTCTGTCTCCTGTAATAGTTCAGCTGGAGCAGTGGTACTTCCTGCTCAATCTGTCACTATCAAATTCAAGACGTCTCACGTTACTTCATCGACGGCTGCAGAACTCGCAGCTATCCGTGCTGCTCTGGAGTTTATAGGTCCCAATTCACCACATTCATGGTCCATCTTTTTTGATTCAAAGGCAGCTCTCCAGTGTCTGCTGTCCCCTTTCAACAACGGACCAAATGTACAACTAGTCGCAGACATCCGACTACTCCACCATTACGCAATCGACAAGGGACACAACATCATCTACCAGTGGATACCGGGTCACTGCGGAATTTCGGGGAATGACAGTGCGGATGACGCTGCCCGGTCGGCCCATGATGGTGCCCAGATTGTACCCATACCGCTGTCAAGAACAGATGCAGCGACAAGTCTTCGCTCCATCGCACGCGAGCTTACGCTAACTCTGTGGAACACCAGCGAATTCACGAACACACGTCTTCACAGATTAGATCCAAGTTTGCAACTCCGTCTTCCACCAGGGTTGCCACGAGCGGAAGCAACACTTCTGTGCCGCCTATGGCTCGGCGTGGCATTCACGAACTCATATTCCTTCCGTATTGGAATGGCCGACAGCCCTGCTTGCGACACCTGCGGCTGCGAAGAGACGATCGCGCACCTCCTCTGTGACTGTCCACGTTACAATGTGCAAAGAAAAGTGCTCGTGACCGTGCTCGAAAAACTGGACAATCGCCCCTTCACAGAAGAGAAAGTTCTAGGACACTGGTCCAGACGGGTTTCGGCACTCAAGGCCTTAAGGGCCTTGCTCAAGTTCTTAAGGACATGTGAATTGTGCGAACGACTTTGACTATTGTTGCGCGTAACATCGCGTTACTGTGTGCATTTTTCTTGTTTTTTTTTCTTCTCTCTTCCTTCTCCTTTTATTCCCTTTACCCCTTTCCCCAGCACAGGGTAGCCAGCCGGTATTTACACTGGCTAACCTCCCTGTCTTTCCTTCCCTTTTGTCTCTCTCTGTCTCTCCAATGTACAAAAACCTTTAAAACAGTCGGATAAGTCAGCAATTTCATCGACAAAATCTAGAAGCCATGGTAGTAAGTTCCTTTATTTAAAAAAATATTCGTGATAAGGCACGTCCTTTCTGTATGACTTTCGTGCACACATGGGCACTGAATGCAGAAAACCTCTTCCAAATGAAATAAATGCACTCTGTAGTTCCCATCGTATTGTAATCTTGCTCATGATGTGACAAAAATTAGGAAATTCTCGATGACCACTGCAGATTTCTTGCAGAGGGTGCTCTAGTAGCAATGACCTTTTTTTTTCGCTACATAACAGGGGAATTGAATTAGAAATTCACGTGAGCCACGCTCTGTGGGCTAAGGAGCACGACAGTTAGCATAATTACTTTTCTTTCTGTATACCATGTACTCCTGCCAACATTTAGCGGAGCTGGGGATACCACTCTTGAATAATTCTTGAGGTCGGCCTCTTGGAGTCATGACTACGGCGATCAGGGCGTGATCATCAGAAAACAACCTGTTTTTCAATTATCACTTTATATATAGAAAGGACTTCAAAATTTAATGGTGCAATGTTGACGCAGCACGAGGGGCGGCGATGAATTTCATATCCACGGAAACGTGCTTCTCTTTGCGCAGAATGCGTGTTGTGAGGAGGAGCATTGTATCGCAGAAGCAGGACGCCATTTCACAGCATGGCACGCCCGCTGATTTTGATGTGTTCAATTAATTGTTTTGGCAGTTTCCGACAGAAAATCTGCCATAAACACTTCTTCCTGCTCCAGAAAACTGTCACCATCACATCTCTAGCCGACCGGTGCACTTGTGCCTTCTTTAGGGGGGGGGGGGGGCAGGGGGGGTGAATTGTAGTGCTTCCGATGTTTATGATTCAGATTCTAGCTCACAAAAATACACCCATTTTCTCCAGCATATTCAATTTTATTTGGTCCGTGGTAGTTCGGAAGCACTGTATAGAACAGTCCTTGGGGTGACAAAACTACTTTTCAACCCATTGTATTCATTAGCGCTTTCCTTGTAATTGTGTTCCCTCTTAGCCGCAAATGGGCAGCTTCAAAGAGCAGAGTGAGTGAGTAACAAACTTTATTAATCAAAAGGGTGATGGGTAAGGCTACGGAGGCTGCCAGGCTCTGCTTCTCAATGACGTCTTCAGCTCGTCTTCAGGGCCCGTGTCTGGACGTCCCGGTAGGTGCTGGAGAGAAGGGCCTCCCATAGTTCATCGGTGAAGGGAGGGGGGGGGGGTGCGGTTCGAGACGAAGTGGGCGAGCGGGGATCCTGGGGGCAGCCCCGGAGGATCAAGGCAACGTCGCCGCACAGGCGTTGATCGATGACACCTCAGGCCTCTTTCCTACCATGCTGTTTTTCGAGCTGCTTTCAGCCAACTGCTGAGTTAGCTAATAATTCAAGAGCTTTTATACTTTTATAGTTTTCATAGTGGTACGTATTCTATGTCAGACGTCTTACAGGTAGTGTATATACTTTTAAAACATCCACGGCGCACATTTTTTCAATGTTTAGATGCCGAATACACAAAGCGTGTTAGGTGCCAGTAAACGTGAAGAGCTTGCTAATAGCGCAGCCAGCCCGCGTATAGCAGGGCAAGAGACGAAATCGATAGGGTGGAATTTGCGGGCGCCAACTTAATGATTTGAACGCCTGGCATTTGAACAGTAAGCGACAAGGAATAACCGAAAAAAGCACTACAACACATGTTGACAAACTCTGGAAACCTCAAATATTCTGCGATAATCGCACGGCCGAGCGTGAGCGTTAAAATATTACAATGTGGCCAGATCCTCGTGACTTGAGTTGATTGTGTACGCGGAGGCCCATGATGCACGACCTTGTTTTCAACTGAAAATGAGATTGTTTTGGCGATTAGATCAAATCTCTTCTGTTTCATTCATCATAAATATGAAAAGAAACAACATCTATTATTTGAAAGAACGTAGTCGCCGGCTGCGTAACTCCAGCGTCTAAATTGGCCCCTCGAACTGGTTTCGCAAAAGAAGAGGTACTCCTCTTAAACCCCCCCACCCATATTAGCGCATCTTTATTGCAAGTTTTTGTCATCACAATCGCTTCTACGTTAAATGATACGGCAAGAATCAGAAAATTTAGCTCGGCATAAGCCATGTAAAGGAAGCACGCTTTCCAGTTTCTTTGGGGCTTGTATGTCGACTCAAACATTATGCATTCTTTAACATTTATTTGTTAACACTACATAAGCTTCCGGGAACGTTTTAAACAGAATATTACAAAATTCTATATTAGCTTTACATTATGCGGAGTTGGAGCTGCCTGTCAACCGTCAGGCGGTTCTGTGAAGCGAACTACTCACGTGAGCAGTGAATTATATTGCAGGAGTATGGCGCATATTCGAAACTTTCAATAAAAGGAATCTAATATTTTCTTATTCTACTCAATCTTCGAATCGAGTGGTGCATTAAATCCGTAAATCAAATAACTGCTCTTCGATTAGGGCTTAGGATCAAATAGGTACTCTTTCTCAATTTGAATATCTTTCAAATTGTTGTGTAATACTCCACATGGTTGACTGTACCTGATAAAACCGAAAACTGACGCAAAAAGGCAATGTCTTCATCACACCCAAAGTGTAACCAATGGATAGTACGCTGCGTCGCTGACACAGGCCCACGTTTCCGGCAAAATACGATCACTCGTAATAAAAGGTTGTTTGATACGCCCTTGGGCAGTGGGTATATTGTTTGCTGATATTTATAGATGCAGCACTTGTGTCATATCACCAGATTAAACTTAAATACGTTTCATTAAAACATACTTTATGCATGTTATACCATTATTTTGTGTTTATAAGATAACTAGTAGTAGCACCATCTTCCGCGACAAATAATATTAGAGAAAACGTGTTTTGTTTTTCCCTCTGCCATCGCCACAGATGAGATGGATTTCTGATTTGGCATACGTAGATAAAAATTACCTGACAAGGCTGTCTTTCTAAAGCTTATATCACAATGAATGTATGCGTATGCTCGCAAGACTCTCTGTCGCGAACGAATTGATCATTTTTTCCTCCCTTTGAGTTTTTAATGAGGCTTGCTAATTAATGCGAAGTGTAATGACAGAAAATTCCTAGCGGTGTGAATATCAGGACGTCAAAATTCTTTGAAAGTAATAGTGAGAGGGCTGGACACTATTCTCGAACTAAGCGAAAAATATTTGATATTCCCTTTGACTCGCTTCTGGCAGTCTCCCATTCCTATTCAATCGTATCTGATAATCTCCTATTCGCGCGCCTCTGCTTTACTATTTGTGTCAAGATGCGCATGAACGTTAACTATAGCGGTGGGTAGGCGTGTAGGGATGCTGCCGCCACCACAAACTTGTCCAAGAAAGGGTGAAACCGTCCACCTGCTTTTCCTCGTCGTGGGCCGCAAACCTTAGGCAGCCGCCATTACCGGGTTCATGTTTATCTGGAAGTGCAGTATACTGCTGTAATCTTATCACATAGTCGGATTTACTGTGGTCATTAGGTATGTCATTATTACATTACCTTTGTTGCTACACATTGGGCAACCTTGGTGGTTATGTGTTATGATTGAATGCTGCAAGGACAATACTTGAGAGCGCAGCTCTGAAGAGCCCGTTCCTGCGGCGAACGCCGGCGTTGTCCCTCGTAACCAAGCGAACAAACATAGCGAAGGATGAAAGCGAACGTGGATTGCAACGGCAGATGAAAGACGGGGAGCGCAAAGAAAGCGCGGGGTGGAAAGCGCAGGAGGAGGGTATGGTGAAAGCGTAAGAAGAAAAGCGTAGTGCCGCGGAAGCCGGGCTTTGTGACAACGATGGCTACGAGATGGCGCTGGAGTAGCGCGCGTCGTCTGTCTGCAAACAACCACTGCGGAGGTCTGTCTACGACGGCTGATGTGAACCGCGCCCACGGGTCACCCGCAGGCCGCCTGTCGCGATCTCCCGATTAGCGAGGCAGTCGCGCCACACACCGCTCCGTTTGCAACGTGCCGCACGAGACATTATCCGCGCCAGCCAATATATCGCGAAGTGAGCATGCGCATACAGCTGCACTCAAATTTCGCATTATGGAGTATCGCAATCGTCGGCGAATTTCTCTTAATTTCTTTATTAATTTTCAATATTGATATGCATTCTTAGTGAATACCTCGTTGTGATGTCTACGACTGTGTGCAAATCATCATTACGAACGAATGTCGATCATCTGAAAGAGCATATTGACGTCGCCACAATATAAATATACGTGGGACTTGAAAAAGAAGTATTGCGATATTGGTATTACGGTTATAGCATTGGGCTGCTGGGGTTCGGTTCAGCATCGGAAATGTTCTTTAATTTTTTTGTGCAGTGGAATGAACAATGCCTAAGTGAACCTAGGCTTTTGATCACAACAATGACCGATTGATCTTGAGTGGCTTCCCCATGTGCAGATTAATTTCATGTTCCACCCGAAGCCGCCTCCTTATAGGAAAATTGGGAAAGGGAGAACATATGCCTCTGACGCTTCGTGCTTCCACGTCTCATGGGGAAGAGCGCGTAGCTAACACTGCGTTCGAGCATTGAATAATGGAGGCAGACGCATACGGTACGGATATTAGCATTCGAGCGAAAGGCTTCATATTAGGCGCCGACAAGCCTTGCTCGTGCTACAGAAAAAAAAATAGTAATTGAATAAATGAAATTAGGAAATTCAACATGTAATGAATTACAGTGACGAATTATTGCCCTGCAAAAGTAACTGAACGATCGATTATGAAATTTGAATCGAGTACATTTGGGTTACTTTCCGCGTCACTTTTATTTCCATTGAACGCAAAGTGTAAATACAAGGGGACCTGAATCATCCACTGCCTTCGACACAGCTCTTCACATCTTGTTTTACACCCTTGCTGCATAATTTCTTTTCGTGTAAAAGAAATTAGACAAAGGTTTGATTTTCCACAATTGCCCAAAGAAACAACAATTTTTTTTTTTAAAGAAATTCGTGGTTGCGTTTTTATGAGTGGCGATTATCACGTGTCATGTACTCTATAACTCGCAGCTGTGACTATATTTTATACTTGCACAAAAAGACGTTTGAATCGAAGAGATGCTCAAGAAATTATGACTACCATAGAAAGACTTGGAAAATTGCCGAAGTAACTGTATATTTCTCGAATCTCGATTTCTTTCAATTTAATTAAAAAATCGGATCACGTCATTGTTGAATCAGTAAATCATATCATGAATACAAGTATAAGCCTGGTGCCTCAGTACGCTTTTTGCCTATGTAAATTTTTGTTTTGCGTAAGCATTACCAGCTCTACAGGGCCGAAAGAATACCTTTCTTCATTTCTAGCATTCTTTCTTGATAAACTTCTCTTTTTGAATATGTCGGAGCCCCCACTCCGTCTATCGTAAACGCACCTGGAATTTGCACTTTCTTTCATCTAATGAACATTAAGTCTATAGATGATAATGGACAATATTGCCTGTAAAACCGGTATATCTTGTCACCAAAGTTGTCTTGCGCAGAAAAAGAAATTTGCTCTCGTGCACAAAACAACCCATAAGTGCTTACTGCATCATATAGGATACATCAGTTAATGCTTACTTCCCACAAAGACCATGATGTCTTTTTCGTTGAAAACATCAAAGCAGATTGATAACAAGCCAATAGACAGGACCCTCTTCTATTTTATTGGTGCTGAATAACCAGGAAGATAGCCTGTTTATTTACGAACTTTATGCGTGTTGTAAAACCATTTGTCTGCATGCATAGTTCATTAAAAATAAGTTGAAGCTTACATACAGAATTACAACTGGCATAAATTTTATTGATATAGAAAACGCAGGGAAGGCGGGAGGTGGAAATTCAAGGCTAAACAAGAGTAAGGGGAAAGCAGTAGCCAACGTTTCGATAAGTGGACTTGTCTTCAAGGCGACATATGCTTTCCTCGCCGCAGTACATATAGGTGGGGTTTCTCTAAAGAGGACAGGGCGTAAGGCGGGTGGGTGCGGCAACGAGCGAAGGTGTATTAGCGTGTCGCATTGAGAGTAAAGGAGTGCTGTGCACAAGGCCAGGGACCCGGCCGCCTATCAATCCCGTGTTAACGACCGCGTGCACAGCAGCCCTCTATTACCTGTTTCACTGGTGGTCGTAGGCTATCGCGTCTCAGAAAGAGATATTACAAGAAGTGGCAAAAACTGGTGCTTGTAAAAAAAGGAAAATACTGAAATGTTATAAGTAAATAAATAAATAAATAAAGGAAAAGATGGAAAGAAAAAGAAGGAAAGAAAGAGAGAAAAAGAGAAAAAAAAAACGCTAGGATACCTGTCTTCTTGCCTATAGCTTCAAATTTAGCATAGCGAATAGATTCTAAAGCTCTAAAACAATATATATCCTAAAGAATCTAATAAAATATATTGGTGAAACAGGACAATCAATGAACGTCAGATTAAACGGACATCCCGCGGACACAGGTAAAAAGCTTCCGAAAGCCATCGCCGAGCATTTGAACCAACCAGGTCATAACTTTGATGAACTTAAATTCTACATCTTACAGTCAAATTTCCGTTCTGAACGACAAAAAAAAAATACAGAGAATCATACCTTATCCATAAGTTCAAGACATCGCAAGCAATAGGCATAAACGTTTCAAAGTGAGCTTTCGAATGTATGCGATATGCTAAATTTCAAACTATAGGCAACAACACATAGTATGGTTTCTTAGCCTTTTTCTTTTCTTGCTCTGTTTTCTCTTTTTCTCCGTCTTATTTCTGTCTTCCCCTCTTGATTTATTTATTTATATTGTCACGTGGTGGTGACGTAGAAGAACACAGTAGCAATACTGTGAACGAGAAAACTAACTTTTATTGGGCGAACTTGTGCCCACAAAACAGGCTACACTTATAGCACAACGAAAGCGGCGAACACAGTCGGCGATCGTCGGAAATCTGATCAGCGGGTCAAGCGCGTCGGCTTTTATACAGCAATCATCGAATGTTCCAGATTAAACGTTGGGACCCGCATGCCTTCTAAAATGTTCTACACCATTCGTGTCAAGCGATGAAATCAGATAACACAACGTTCGGCGACAACAGACAGCGGGTAGAAGCATCGATAACTTTCCAGAAACTTCGGATACATGCAGGCGCGTCCCGCGCTGTGCGATAACATTTGTTCGGCGGCAAAACTTGTCGCCCGATAGAGACAAGTACACGTGTCAATACCCCCCCTCTTAAAAAGCATCGACCCGATGCTGCAAACAAATCAAAGTAATAAGTAAGCACTGATAGCAAAGAATAAAGCAAAATAGAGAAAGTTCGTTAGCGTCCGTAAAATGGTTTCAGACGCACCACGTGGACCACTTCAGGTCGTGCGCGACGTCGCTGTGAATGCGAAATGCCGTCTGGCACGACCTCATAGTCCAGTGCGCCAATACGTCGGATGACCTTGTAGGGCCCGAAATAGCGTCGCAATAGTTTCTCACTCAGTCCCCGTCGGCGTATCGGGGTCCATACCCAAACACGGTCGCCGGGCTGGTACTCGACGAAGCGTCGTCGGAGATTGTAGTGTCGGCTGTCGGTCCTCTGCTGGTTCTTGATTCGCAGGCGGGCGAGCTGTCGGGCTTCTTCGGCGCGCTGGAGATAGGCAGCGACGTCAAGATTCTCTTCGTCCGTTACGTGCGGCAGCATGGCGTCGAGCGTCGTCGTCGGGTCCCTGCCGTAAACCAACTTGAACGGCGTGATCTGTGTTGTTTCTTGCACCGCCGTGTTATAAGCGAATGTTACGTACGGCAGGACGGCATCCCAGGTCTTGTGTTCGACGTCGACGTACATCGCTAGCATGTCGGCGAGGGTCTTATTCAGCCGCTCCGTAAGACCATTCGTCTGCGGGTGGTAAGCCGTTGTCCTCCTGTGCCTTGTCTGACTGTATTTCAGAATGGCTTGGGTGAGCTCCGCTGTAAATGCCGTTCCTCGGTCGGTGATGAGGACTTCTGGGGCGCCATGTCGCAGCAGGATGTTTTCGACAAAGAATTTCGCCACTTCGGCTGCGCTACCTTTCGGCAGTGCTTTTGTTTCAGCGAAGCGGGTGAGGTAGTCCGTCGCCACGACGATCCACTTATTTCCGGTTATTGACGTCGGAAAGGGTCCCAGCAAGTCCATCCCGATCTGCTGGAATGGTCGGCAAGGAGGCTCGATTGGCTGTAGTAATCCGGCTGGCCTTGTCGGCGGTGTCTTGCGTCGCTGACAGTCTCGGCATGTTCTGACATAACGGGTGACGTCGGCGGTCAGGCGCGGCCAATAATACTTTTCTTGTATCCTCGATAGTGTCCGGGAAAATCCGAGGTGTCCAGCGGTTGGATCGTCATGTAGGGCATGCAATACTTCTGGACGAAGTCCTGACGGGACAACAAGAAGGTAATTGGCGCGGACTGGCGAGAAGTTCTTCTTCACGAGTAGACTGTCTTGAAGCGTGAAGGAAGATAATCCGCGCTTAAATGCCCTGGGGACAACGTCGGTGTGCCCTTCCAAATAATCGACGAGGCCTTTAAGTTCCGGGTCCGCTCGTTGTTGTTCAGCGAAGTCTTCCGCGCTTATTATTCCAAGGAAGGCGTCGTCATCCTCGTCATCTTGCGGCGGCGGGTCAATGGGGGCGCGTGATAGGCAATCGGCGTCTGAGTGTTTTCGTCCGGACTTGTATGTTACAGTGATGTCGTATTCTTGTAGTCTGAGGCTCCACCGTGCCAGCCGTCCTGAGGGATCCTTTAAATTCGCTAGCCAACACAAGGCGTGATGGTCGCTGACGACTTTGAATGGCCTGCCATATAGGTAAGGGCGAAATTTCGCTGTAGCCCAAACGATGGCGAGGCATTCCTTTTCGGTTGTAGAATAATTGCCTTCCGCTTTTGACAACGACCGGCTAGCGTAAGCTATCACGTGTTCATGTCCATCGTTTCTCTGGACCAGGACGGCGCCGAGGCCTAGGCTACTGGCGTCAGTGTGGATTTCGGTATCGGCGTGCTCGTCGAAGTGCGCAAGTACGGGCGGCGACTGCATGCGTCGTTTGAGTTCTTGAAATGCCTCGGCCTGCGGCGTTTCCCACTTGAACTCAACATCACATTTAGTTAGACGTGTCAACGGCTCGGCGATGCGTGAAAAGTCCTTGACAAAGCGCCTGTAGTAGGCACACATGCCAAGGAATCTACGCACTGCCTTCTTGTCGGTGGGCTGCGGGAACTTCGCGATGGCAGCTGTTTTCTGGGGGTCGGGGCGTACTCCGGATTTACTGATGACGTGGCCTAGGAACAAAAGCTCGTCGTAAGCGAAGCGGCATTTTTCTGGCTTCAGAGTGAGCCCTGATGACTTGATGGCCTCTAGTACTGTGGCAAGCCGCCTAAGGTGATCGTCGAAATTTCCGGCGAATACAACGACGTCATCCAAGTATACGAGACAGGTCTGCCACTTCAATCCTGCTAAAACCGTGTCCATCACGCGCTGGAACGTTGCAGGCGCCGAGCACAGTCCGAATGGCATAACCTTGAACTCGTAGAGGCCGTCTGGGGTGATGAAGGCGGTCTTTTCGCGATTTCTTTCGTCGACTTCTATTTGCCAATAGCCAGACTTTAGGTCCATGGACGAGAAGTATTTAGCGTTGCAGAGCCGATCCAATGCGTCGTCTATCCGTGGGAGGGGGTACACGTCCTTCTTCGTGATCTTGTTCAGACGACGATAATCGACGCAGAAACGTAGGGTTCCGTCCTTTTTCTTTACCAGAACAACAGGGGATGCCCACGGGCTTTTCGACGGCTGGATGATGTCGTCGCGCAGCATTTCGTCGACTTGTTCTCTTATAGCTTCACGTTCTCGCGCCGAAACTCGGTAAGGGCTCTGACGGAGTGGGCGAGCGCATTCCTCGGTGATTATGCGATGCTTGGCGACTGGTGTTTGACGAAGCCTCGATGACGTCGAAAAGCAGCTTTTGTATCGTCGGAGCAGACTTCTGAGCTGCTGTTGCTTAATCATAGGGAGATTTGGATTAATGTCGTAGTCTGGTTCGGGAACCATGGTCGTCGGGGTAGATGCGGCGGAATCCGAGAGGACAAACGCATTACTTGTTCCTAGAATTTCCTCGATGTACGCGATCGTCGTGCCCTTGTTGATGTGCTTGAACTCCTGGCTGAAGTTTGTCAGCAACACTTCAGTTTTCCCTCCATGCAGTCGAGCGATCCCTCTTGCGACGCAAATTTCATGGTCTAGCAGTAGACGTTGGTCGCCTTCGATGACGCCTTCTACGTCAGCGGGTGTTTCGGTGCTGACCGAAATAACGATGCTGCAGCGAGGCGGGACGCTCACTTGATCTTCGAGCACACTCAAGGCGTGGTGACTACGAGGGTTCTCCGGCGGCATTGCTTTATCTTCCGACAGCGTTACTGACTTCGACTTCAGGTTGATGATTGCGCCGTGTTGGTCCAGGAAGTCCATACCGAGAATGACGTCTCGTGAACACTGTTGGAGGATAACGAAGGTGGCAGGGTAAGTCCGGTCATGAATGGTTATTCTTGCCGTGCAGATCCCAGTCGGCGTGATGAGGTGTCCTCCAGCGGTGCGAATCTGAGGGCCTTCCCATGCGGTCTTAACTTTCTTCAACTGGGCGGCGATGTGTCCACTCATTACGGAGTAATCGGCCCCTGTGTCGACTAAGGCAGTGACTGCGTGGCCGTCGAGAAGCACGTCGAGGTCGGTGGTTTTTTGTCTGGCGTTGCAGTTGGGTCGTGGCGTCGGATCACGGCTGCGTCGTGTTGAACTGAAGCGGGAACGTCGCGTCGTCAAGTCGTCTTTCGTCGGTGTAGTCTTGGCTTCCCGACTTCTTCGGGACGGCGGTGTGTCGTCTTTAGGTCGTCGAGATGGTTTCTTCATCGACTTCGTCGGCGGCGGAGGATCTTCGTCAGTTCGACGAACAGCAACCGCACCTCCATCGGTTGCTGCTTTTAGTTTTCCGGGTATGGGCTCGCAGAGCGGCCCCGGGCTGGGCCAGTGTATGGACGGCGCTGCGGCGACAGGTAGCGGCCTGGTGACGGCGAACGGGACGGTCGTCGAGAGCTCCACTGAGTGCCGGCTAGGTAATCGGCAATGTCACGTGGGCGCTCCCCAAGCTGTGGACGCGGCGCGTTGACGGCGAACCCTCTCAGTCCCATGTCGCGGTATGGGCATCGGCGGTACACATGGCCGGCTTCTCCGCAGTGATAGCAGAGCGGGCGGTGGTCGGGGGCTCGCCAAATGTCCGTCTTCCTCGCATAGATGCGCTGGGCGACGGGTGGGCGCGCTGGCGGTGGCGGCGGTGGACGACGGAATTGCGGTGTTGCAGGACCTTGGCGCGGTCGCGCAGGGGGGCCTTGACGGCGGGCGACGGCGGCGGCGTAGGTCATTGCTTCCGGCTGCGGTGGTTCTGGTTGCACCTCAGGAACTCCAAGGGATCGGTGCACCTCTTCCTTCACGATGTCGGCGATAGAGGCCACTTGAGGCTGCGACGAAGGCAAGACCTTGCGCAGTTCTTCGCGCACAATGGCCCTGATGGTCTCGCGCAGATCGTCCGTGGCCAGTGATTGAATTCCTGCGTAGTGGGTAGAGCTTGTGCGGCGGTTGAATTGCCGGTTCCGCATTTCGAGTGTCTTCTCAATGCCGGTGGCCTCGCGAAGGAACTCTGCTACGGTCGTCGGTGGGCTTCGTACCATTGCGCCGAAAAGTTCTTCCTTCACACCACGCATGAGTAGGCGTACTTTCTTTTCCTCGGCCATATCCGGGTCGGCGTGGCGGAACAGACGGCTCATTTCTTCCGTAAAGATGGCAACGTTCTCATTTGGTAGCTGCACTCGGGCGTCCAGCATAGCTTCGGCCCTTTCCTTGCGCACGACGCTTGTAAAGGTGCGCAGGAAGCCGCTACGGAACAGGTCCCACGTTGTCAAGGTCGACTCCCTGTTCTCAAACCAAGTTCTGGCGGCGTCTTCTAAGGCGAAGTAGACATGCCGCAGCTTGTCGTCGGAGTCCCAGTTGTTGAATGTCGCGATCCGTTCGTAGGTTTCCAGCCATGATTCCGGGTTTTCGAATGTTGAACCGCGGAACGTTGGAGGCTCCCTGGGCTGCTGCAGCACGATGGGGGACGCTGGGGCTGCCATTGGGGTTTCCGTGGCCACAATCTTCTTGGCCTTCTCAGGTAGAAGTCCGTGCTCCGGGGGCAGCTGTTGAATACGGCGGCTTGCTCGATGTTCCGGGACGGCGCTGGTGTTGTCTTTGCGGTCCGGGCTTGTATTACGGCTTGTCGGGGGCGTCCGGTACATGGACGTAAGGCACCTCCACCAGATGTCACGTGGTGGTGACGTAGAAGAACACAGTAGCAATACTGTGAACGAGAAAACTAACCTTTATTGGGCGAACTTGTGCCCACAAAACAGGCTACACTTATAGCACAACGAAAGCGGCGAACACAGTCGGCGATCGTCGGAAATCTGATCAGCGGGTCAAGCGCGTCGGCTTTTATACAGCAGTCATCGAATGTTCCAGATTAAACGTTGGGACCCGCATGCCTTCTAAAATGTTCTACACCATTCGTGTCAAGCGATGAAATCAGATAACACAACGTTCGGCGACAACAGACAGCGGGTAGAAGCATCGATAACTTTCCAGAAACTTCGGATACATGCAGGCGCGTCCCGCGCTGTGCGATAACATTTGTTCGGCGGCAAAACTTGTCGCCCGATAGAGACAAGTACACGTGTCAATATCATGTCAGTATTCTTTTTTTTTTTTACAAGCACCGGTTTGTATGCCGCTCCTTCTATTTTCTCTTTCATACACACGATAGCCTACGACCAGCAGTGAAACAGGTAATACAGGGCCGCTGTGCAGGCCGTTGACACGCCGGCTGACACACGGGCGTTGACACGTGATTGACAGACGGCTGGGTTCCTGGCTTCGTGTACAGCGCTCCTTTATTCTCAATTCGACGCGCCAACACACCGTCTCTCGTTGCCGCACCCACCCGCCTTACGGCCTCTCCTCTTTAGAAGAACCCCACCTATATATACTGTGGAGAGAAAAGCATATCTCCCGTTGAAGAAGTCAAGTCGGCTTGTCGAAACGGTGGCTCCTGCTTTCACTTTGTTCTCGTTTTGCTGATTCCTAGAGAAGACGCACATGCCAAGTCAATGTATTGTCCTTTTCTTTGTGTTCATCTATCAAGGTAAAAGAAGTTGTTCTATGTGTATCATATAAGATACAGCATGTGGCTAGCGGTAAACACTTTCCTTTAAAATTTTTCTTGGTCATCTGCCCTCATTTTGTTCTGAATACACCAACACGAGCACTAAACCGCGCTTGATGTACAAGACGATGAGCAAAAGAAAAACCAGGCGAAAGTTGGAGCCAACGTTTCGAAAGGCGGACTTGTCTTTTCCGAGGACACTTGTCGAAACGTGGGCTCCCGCTTTCACCTTGATCTAAAAATTAAATTATGGGGTTTTATGTGTCAGAACCACAATCTTATTGGTGTAAAATGACACGTATACGCTGCTAATTATGATTTTGATAATTTAATAACATTTCCTTTGAAACGGGACGGTGACAAACAGTTACCTAGCCTGCTTGAATTAATCAGTATGCCATGCAAGTCGTTCATTACATTATAGGTATGCATCCTCATATTCTTCCTTTTTGCTTCCTCAAGACTTCTCTATCTACTTTGTACCGCTACCTATGCAACTGCTACATGGCCTGTCACCTGGTGTAATAATAGGCAACTGCAATGCATAGGCTGCACGTATTGACGCCACGCGGTGCGCAACTCTCATCGCAAGGCGAATGGCAGGATACGATGCGAAGGGTGACGGTGATGATGATGATTTATTGGCCTCTCCTTTGAAACGGCGTGGTGACATAGTCACGTGGCCAGCTTGGTTTCACAAGTGGCACGATACGATGCTAACGATGGTGATGATTATGATTTGTAGGAAACCCCCTTTGAACGAAGCAGTGACAGAGACACCTAGGCAGCTTAAATTAATCAGGTATCTAATGTACGCTTTATTGCTAGCATTCTTGTATTCCTCTCCGTAAACATTTTCTTCTTTCTTAAAGCTACTTTAACTGCCTTGTACAATGAACTGTGCACCCGCTGCATGACTTTATACTTGGTGTAATAATAGGCAACTGCAATGCAAAATGTTCACGTATGAACGCTACTCGGCGCGCATGTCACATCCGGTGTCTCCTCGCGCCCTAGGGCGCGTTTGGAGGGCACGGTGCATGGTAGCAAGAACTGGCGTTGATTTGCTCATTTTGGAGAAGCTGCATGATCGACAGAGATGCCGAGCCACCTCGCTCGACAAGGTCTGTCTTTCGAGAAGAGGCTGCTCTAGTACGTAGTGGGGTTGGAACCTTTGATCGCGTTTCTGAGTGGATTTCGCATCTGGACGCTTGTGCTTGCTTGCCCGTTTTTGAACTTTCATTGGACTGCGTAGCATGTGTGCATTTATGTTTCATGTGTATTAAATGTAATGTAACTAAATTTTCCTTAAGATAAGTTTAAATTTATTGTCATAAAGAAAAAAAAAGCTAGCGTGGCTCAGTGGTAGAGTAGCTGACTCCCACACACCGACTCAGGTTTGAGCCCGTCGGGAAGTGCGTATTTTTTTTTTCTCATTCCCCACGACAGCTGCTACGGACACCGGACACCGGTGGCGGTGGACACCATCGGCAACCGAAACGGCTATTGGAACGAGCACATAACAGCTTACACTGTAAAAGGTGGCATTGTTTTCTGCGAATATTTTGTTCAAAGGACAGTAGTTACTATATGCCGCGATGCTCATCTGAGTTCTTTATGAAGCGCAGTGCTTCTTAGTTGCTGGGTTTCGGAGAATGTACTCCAAGCAAGGCTATTAAAAAGGAAACAAAACCATCTGTAGGGTAGCGGTCATCGCTATTGACCCACAGCAGCACCACTTAAAATTGTCGGTCAACATCAGCTGGACGTTAAGGTAAGGAAACAAATACTGACGACCCTGGTCTGCTTGTCTGACACATGCACATCCTTGATGCTGGTACAAGACAAAACTGCGGGCACTTTACTGTAGTGACCGTGAAATTCAAGTACTCAAAGCTGCGGCCGCTGGTCTCGTGGGTATTGTTATTGGTTACATGTAATTGTTTACCAAGAAAAGTAAATTACAGTGAGCGTTGCGGAGTAAAAAAATGCAAATGAACAATAACAAGGCTACCAAAGAGTGTATATGATTTCAAATAATTTGTCGTGTCAAGCGTGGCCCCGATCCTTCAGACCACAGAGATGAAGTAGATGGTTTAAATATACCGACACTCTTGTGGCACAATGTCCAACTGATCATTATATAGACAACGCGCATATTGCGACAAGCGAATATATGCAACGATATCATATTTGAATTATTCAGTGGTGGAAACCGTTTTGTCTTGTTGTTAGCGAAACCCACTTTGATGATAAAGGAAAAGAAAGAATAGATGCAAGGAGACAAACAGTGAGCTTATTTTAGTGTGTATTTTTTAGTCTTTTGAGATTTTGTGTTATCACGTGTGCTGTGCGCGGAGTATAAACTGCGTTCGCAAGCGTCATGGTCTAAACGAGCAGCAACTTAGCGCTTATCCTATCATCTTTTTTCTGTTTGTCTTCTAGTCTTTCCGTTACACTCAACCTGAGTTGTTCTAAAAAACAAGACAACATAATACCGTACGATCTTGGCAATCGGCCACCCTTGCAGTCAGCATCTGTCACCGAGAGACACGGTGCGGCTACAAGACCCGCTGCTACTTCTGTGACTTGTCCTCATTGGTCAGCTTTTTTTTTTTTTAGATTACAGTGAAACCAAGTTCAAGACCTACGACATCCCGAATCGCACGTGTGAACCCGAACGGGTTTAACACAGAAATTGTGACACGTGTGCGCTGAGTAGCTCGCAGGTGTTTCAATGCACGACACGCAAGCCTTGGCACAACGTCCCATTTTTCTTTCATTTACATTCCCCTTTGTCGCATCTGTATTTCATTGTGCGCCTCCCGTCAGGAGTATAGTTCCCACGTGCCGCGTCGGAGGCTTCTTTTTCCGGTCACGTACGGATCCCAGACGCCCGTCACCGCCTTATCGGTTCAATCTGTTTTCATTAGATGCGGTGTGCTTCGCCTGTAGAAGTAGAATTACTGTATAAAGTCTGTCTAGGGAGCCAAGTTGTGCGTCTGGCCGAACTTCCAACCCGCGCCACTATTTGACAAACGTAGTCACATGAGCAGAAAGCCAACTCCACGTCTGACCCTGCTCAGGCTCAAGCTGGTCGCACTGCCAGTTTGCAGTCGGGCGTTGTTGTGTGTCACGTGTTCCCGCCCGACCCTGAGACTGGCTGCGTCGCCATTCCGCAGTCTGGTCAGGAGGTAGCTTAGCGGGATGGCACGTGTTTTTGACCCTGCTGTGTCCGTTGGTGTTGCTTCGCTGTTGCGATCTCTTTAAAGATCGGTCGGTGCTGGCACCACTGAGTCGCGGGTTTGAGTAAGCGCAGTGTACCGAATTGCTCAAACCAAGCAGAAAATGTCAAGGCATTCTTTTCAATTTCGTATGGAAGATGGGTCTACTTTGTCCATAGCTGTCTTCAGTTCCTGTTACGGATGAGACGGGGTAGGACGACATCGATGAGAGCAAGAATATAAATCACTCGCCAACGGCACCTAGTTTCGCATATGTGTTACGACTCTTCATTCGGCAAACACACACGATATATGTCTGCTTATGTTTCAAACGTACCCACGCAGTTACTTCTTATTTAGCACGCTCATTAGGCACCGTGAGCAAAGTAGGATGTAGCAGGTAGAGCACGAAGAAAATATACATGAAGCGGCGTTGTGAACATCTCGTGTACGCAGAACAATCCATGTATAACGACCCGGCTTGAATATATGCTGTAGAACTAACTAATCGAATGCTTACATTGCCAGTGCCACATTGTGGTGATTGTAACGACCAAGGCAATGTGAGAACTCCCAAATTATTTGCCGGTATTAGACGACTACTTTCGATTGCGACCGGGCGGAATTCGGATCGAAATTCTTTACCACTATTTACTCCTTCCTGCAGCTTGCGCAAATGAGTCATTCAGGATCGGAAGTGCGCCTTCTGACACCCATATAACTTGATGTGGCAAACTTATGCGACAAGAAGAGCCAAAAGCACGGCGAGTATAGCGGTTGTGAAAATCTAGCGTACGGGCCGATTGCGTTGGCTATTTATATATGCATGATTCGTACGTTCAAGTACGTTTCAGAATGTGCACCACCATTCGCGTTGAGCACAAAAGCTGATTTGAATGGGAAAGCATATTTAGCGCCAGCGAACGAGGGCACAAACGATGCGTCTCCCTTCTGTGCTTGTTCGCAGGCGCTAAATATGATTTCCAAGTCAGTTTACCAACACGCCCAACATATGGCAATGCTGATTTAAATTGATTCGATGTAGAGTCGGCAACAACACTGAATACTTTCGATACATATACGCTCGTCTTGCGCCAAGCGATAAAATTGCCACAGTTGTTGCCCAGTGCAAACCAGACACTAAACACCGATTCAAACTAGTGCGTTTCGGTAGGCAATGATTCACCCAGCAGATCTCGCATGGCAGCATAATATATTTGGTTCAAGTGCGAAGTATAAGAGTTGGGGCAGCCTTTCCCGCATCTATTAGCGCGGTCTGCCTCGATCTAATCAATATTCCCGTCATTTTGATTACTTATGAAATACAAATCAATGCAATTCTGTAGCTTTGTTTTATGAGGAACCGTTGTTTGCCCAAGATATCTTATTTTAAATTGGAAATGATAGTGTTGCTATCGGCGACGACGTGAAAGCGCACCGTAGCCGCTGCTGGTCCGAGCACCTCTCCTGCAGTCATGAGGTGCTTTCCTGGTTATTACGGATATTATATTATGGATATATTATGGATACGCAGTATTTCTATGTAGGATCGCTACTGAGATCCGCCTAGCGGTGAATTTCAGAATCACGGACGGAAGAAGGAGCGCGGCTGTCTTGCTGTGCACAAGGGCAGCAGATGTACACGGTTAGGATTTAGGATTCGTGCACTTGAAACTTATTTCGCGGGTAACAGGGTCCAGTTGGGAAATTAACTCCGCAAGAGTGGACATGTCTGTGATGCGACTGTCAATTTAGATGGCCCAGGCTTTCCCCAGAGAAGCGGGACAATCCCAGGCTATAAATGCATTGCGTCGTTTCATATCTCGTGCAGTATCACAACACTCACTTTTTCACTTTATTTGTTAACCGTAATGAGTTTCCTGTACCCATGCTTCGAAGATAAGCACCCAAAATTGTGACAGCAGTCAAGCATTTTTTCCCGACATTGAGTGCACGGCATCGCCAACCCACCCAAAAAGCGACATTGACGTACGCAAAGAGTGTGACCATGATAGCTGGTGACTCATGATGTGAATTTACTGCGCTTTCTAGGTACGTTTCGTTGCTTTGAAAATGTACGTGTATAGTTCAAGGTGCGCACACAAGGCAGTGCACTTCATATAACATTTATTTTGTCGCTTTGTATGGCCTTGGAGGACGACGCCTCGCATTTAAATCTTGGATCTTAAACATGGCGTATAAAGTAAAATTGGAAGATGACATAGACTCCAAAGTACTGCCACAGGCTCAGCGAATGCACCACCAAGCATTCATTATGATTTGGCCCCCAGTACCAGTGGGAAAGCTCAGGGAAAACGATGGCTCTTCTGTTTTATTTTTCCTGGATATTCTCCTCTATTTCTTTGTGGCGTGACTTAATATTCTTGTCATTGTTCTAATTCCTCATCCTCCTATGCAAAGCTTCTTGGGGTTTTTGGCTATTCAAGGAAGTGAGAATAAGTAGCGTGAGATGCGAAAAGATGCAAAAGACATGGCTATACGCCGGACCTTTTCCTTGGAAGCACCCTACAGTTTACCATGCACAGTGATATGCTGTATCATTTGTGTGATCAACAGCCCTAGGCATGGCTGCCATAACTGCCTGTCTTGCAGGACGAAGTTTTAGCTTTCGCATCATGCCTTCATTGCATTCCAAAAACACAGGTATCAAAAACAGCTGCCACTTATTTTGTGTATAAACAAGGGGTGCTATAACGTAAAACTATTTCAAACTTTTCTATTCCAATGCTGCCACCAGCCTTCCACGATTGGTCAAAAACTTTTTTCGACCACGCCCACTTCACCTGTCTGTCCCGCGACGTCACAAAAACTGCGATACCTCCCCATCTGATATGATGTGTACACACTGATTATGCATGATTTGACAGAAAAAAGGAAAACAGTTATTAGCCCTCGGCTATTGGTAAAAAGCTTTCGGGCTCCACCCACTTCACCTGCCTGTCACGCGACGTCACAAAACCGCACAAACTGACCGCCACATAGTGACGTGTACGCGATAAAGATGCATTAATATGCCGAACAAAACTGAATTTTCTTCGCAATAGCCGCAGGCTGCCCCGTTCCGAAAGGAATAAAAGATGGCTGCCGCCGATCGCTGAGACGCTGGCTACTCGCACCTGCCGGAGAGCATGGGTGTATTTGCGTATAATAAGGCTTCTTGCGTGGCCGTGTAAAGTTTTCAAGCCCTTTCGGCACGTTTACCACCTCATTCTGCCAACTCTTCTTTGCTGAGGGCCAGGGGCGCTATAACGTAAAACTATTCCGAACTTTTTATTCCAATTCTGCTATCAGCCCTCCACGATTGGTCAAAAACTTTTTTCGACCACCCCCACTTCACCTGTCTATCACGCGACGTCACGAAAACCGCGATAGCTCCCCATCTGATATGATGTGTTCACACTGATTATGCATGATTTGACAGAAAAAAGAAAAACAGTTATTTCTGATTGGACGCATTTTCACCATTAGCCCCTGGCTATTCGTCAAAATTTTCGGGCTGCACCCACTTCACCTGCCTGTCACGCGACGTCACAAAACAACCCACCGCGTCAAAGTGACGTGTACGCATTAAAGTTGTATTAATATGCCGAACAAAATTGAATTTTCTTCTGAATAGGCGCAGGCTGCCCCGTTCCGAAAGGAATAAAAGATGGCTGCCGCTGATCGCTGAGACGCTGGCTACTCGCACCTGCCGGAGAGCATGGGTGTATTTGCGTATAATAAAGCTTCTTGCGTGGCCGTGTAACGTTTTCGAGCACCTTCGGCACGTTTACCACCTCATTCTGCCAACTCTTCTTTGCTGAGGGTCAGCTTTAGCGTCATTCTTAAGCTTCCGTTGCATGCCGCCGCGATTTTCGACCAGCCACCACAAGCTAAGTAAGGGAAAGCCGACCAATAGCAGACGCCGGCACCACCCTCTTCATCCGGTTATCGATTTTCAGTGCACTGGCTCTGCCCCAGCGGATCCATCTCCACTTGAGCGTTCTCCTCGCCTCTTGTCAGCCAATTAGATACGACAAGCCGCTCAGTGTAGGCAATGTTATTCATTTTTCAAGCAAACAAAAGTGACCTCCTATGGACGAGGAGAGTGTTTGATTGGTCTGTACAGACAACCCTGTGGGTGACCGCCCGGTGCTTGCGTCGGTGGTTACGCAAATTTGACGTCAGGAGATTGGAATAGAAACATATTGGAATAGTTTTACGTTATAGGGCCCCAGGTTTAGCGTCATTCTTAAGCTTCCGTTGCATGCCGCCGTAATTTTCGACCAGCCACCACAAGGTAAGTCGGGGAAAGCCGACCAATCGCAGACGCTGGCACCACCCTCTTCATCCGGTTATCAATTTTCACTGCACTAGCCCTGCCCCAGTGAATCCCTCTCCACTTGTGCGTTCTCCTCGCCTCTTGTCAGCCAATTAGATACGACAAGCCGCTCAGTGTAGGCAATGTTATTCGTTTTTCAAGCAAACAAAAGTGACCTTTTATGAACGAGGAGAGCGTTTGATTGGTCTGTTCAGACAACCCTGCGGGTGTCCGCCCGGCGCTTGCGTCGGTGGTTACGCAAATTTGACGTCAGGAGATTGGAATAGAAACATATTGGAATTGTTTTACGTTATAGGGCCCAAGATTACAATAAGGCCTCTCGATACGTGACCATGATGACTCGAATTGATTAATTATGTTAGTGCAATGAAATTCTACATGCAAATTAAACGCGAAACATCAACACATTACCCGAGAAGGGAACAATGAGCATGCACTGTGTCAGTTAAAGGATTCAGTGTCCCATTCGGCCAGTTTTCGCTTGCATCTGGATATTTCTATGTGCTACGGGCACTCCCACTTGTCGGCGAAAATTGCGGATTCAAGATGCACGCTCCAACATGAAGCACGAAATAAACACGAATGAAGAAAATACGGAATCAATCTATATCAGTCTGCACAGAGCGTATGCGGCGTCTCTGACTATTCCGTCCCTGATTTTCCTTGTTGCATACAGGTCGTGCAGCTATCGCGAATCTCCCCGCGTATACAGCAAAATCTGTTGGACTATGAGTGTGCGTGCAGCACGGTTTCGTAAAGGTCCTATTCTTTTGGTAAGCTGACTGTATATTCACTTCGGCAGGTTTCATTTCCACTGTCACATTGACCTCATTTTCACTAAATTCAGTCTGGGCATGGGAGGATCGGATGACCAGGTTTCACGACACACTACCAATTACAAAGACGCATATACCCATTCCCTCACGCTAGGTTAGAGAGGACGCAAGCAGTACACTTCAGACAATTACAAACGGACTCTGACAGAAACCCCAGACTCATGCACGCCACGTATCCAGACATGTACACTACAAACAGATGCACATCGTGTGGCGAGGTTGCCACACTAAATCACATGTTATGGGAGTGTCGGAACTTAACAAACAAGTCGGGCAGTGCCGACCCCTCCGTCGTGTCTACCGCCAGCCTCCGCTCGCACTAGAAGACCGCACTGCTCAACTCGAACCTGACAGCACAACTCTGGGCCGTCCAGCGAGCCAAGGAAGCCGCTTCGAGACAAGGTCTCGGAACCGCGTCCGCGGCGGGTGCCCAGACCCACTAAAAAGACGCCGGACTCTAACCTTGTTGATTTGAAAATAAAAGGTTACGCTTGTTTTAGTAGTTATTTACCTTTTACGATTGCGGGTTGAATGTCGGCACTCAGTGTGCCAGCACACGCAATATACCGTAAGATCATTTATAACGCACACACTTTCAATTTTGCCTGCTCATCAACCATAACCTCCTCTTCAGAGGACGCTGACGACGCACATGAATACGTGAGTGAATGCATTCAGTGTCAATTAGCAAGACGGATAACTAAATCATAGACGTTCAACTTTGTCCACATACCAGCCTAACGTTACCGTAATTTCCATGGAATAAGAACTCGGCGTCACGATCAATTTACCTATGACTCTTCGTAACATTGCGTAACATTGAACACTTCCAAACCTCTGTTTATTAAATTCCAGTTTTAGTGGCTCATAGGCAATGTTAGTGTATGATAAAGTTCTTGCTAAAGTCTTCCGTATTGTTCGCGCATTTCTAATTTAGTTCTACCTTCATTTATTTTGCAGATCCGTGCTTGCGTTCTCTTGGCTCCTGCCAACAGCGCATTTTATGGCTGCACTGGCTACGGTTATGGCCTTGGACACGGCCTTCCGTATGGCGGCTACGCTCAAGCTGGGTACACCGTCACTCACGCCACTACAGCCGTTCTGTGAACAGGCGAACTGGCGGTTCTGTACCTTCAAATCTGGCGCATAATGAATGTTTCCCTTCTGTTGTTTAATAAATTTGTAAGACAGAAATAAAGAAAAGAAAGTGGGAGTCCAGAAAATTGCCGGCGAAGAATAATACTCTCTCTACAAGTTCACATGCTGCCGCAGAAACTCAGAGCAAAGTATTCGAAACACATTGATTTTCATTACCGAAGCCATAGGAGCCTGAATGCAGTTGTCAGTAATGGTGGCCCGACAAATCTGGATGACCTTCAAAGTCGGTGATGGAAGGCGCTTAGCACGGAGCCTCGGAATTCTCGTCGTGTTGTCGAAGCCGTGCTGTCAATTCCCTTTCTTGAGGAATGCAAGGAATCTCGTAATGTAGTCGTTTTTCCTCACTTTCCGCAGTGTTTCTTGCCGTAAGCAACATGAAGCCACGCTACGTCGAACGAAGCTCCTTGTTTCCCTTTTATATATTGGCCTTCTCTTCGTATGCGCTGACCCCTGATTGCCACCCACATCACGAAACTAAAAAATCCCACTTTCAGCAACGGTTTCTCACTGCTTACACAACAAGCAGTCTGCCCAACAGGCTAGGTGCATGATGCGCCTAAAAAAGTTGTTTTGCCTGTAACTTGACTCGTTTAAACACGAAATTTTTTTATGCTGGGCTTCTCCGAAAAGCTTTCCGATGTACTTAAGTTGCGCACTTACCATCATGCAACTCCACAAGACGGCGATTTAAGTTTTCTGACTAGCTAATGCTTGGGAAAGCAGGCATAAAATGTTTTAAATGTTCAGTTAAATAAACGAGTTATGCTCCACGTGACGTTTATTTGATGCAATTAAAATATTAGGGTATCACGCGTTTTCTCCCTAAGTGATTCTGTCGAAAAATGGACGGCAGCTTGGACACTAATCAGGGTAGCAAAGATGTTAGGGCTTAGACGCGGCTTACGCTACCTAGTCGACGTCTATGGGTGACGGCAATTATGGTTTCAAAGTGTTTTTGAAGGCGATGTAGCACAGCGAGTGTCAGGAAAACACCATTATGTCTTTTGTTTGCTCCTTTTGTTTATGCAGTTTGCGATGCGATACGCTATATTGTGCTCAATGTATGCACATGTGTGGACAGATACCACAGTTGTACGTGTGCCTATGGATGAATAAATGTTCTCGTAGTCCCCAACAACCATAACCGCTCGATAGAATTGCGGTGGTTGGTGGCGTTCTTGCGCTTGTTCTCAACATTTAAACAATAAATTCGGTTGACACGAACGATGCCGCCGGAGCTCTAATGCTGATATTTCGGAACATACGCACTCACCGACCCCTGGTTGCCTCCAGTGCGCTGTTTACGCTACGTGGACGCACTGAACCCGTGTGCTTGTTGGCGCTGTCATGGCTTCGACCTTCTGAGAAGTGTAATAATAAAGGCCTCATCTATGGACTTTTAGCTGAGAATGTAGACCGAAGGAGCTACTGCTTCTTAGAATACACGTTAAACTTTCGTGTGATGACCGATTTCTTTTAAAGAGGGATAAAATTATTTTCGCATCACTTCACGAGCATCACCCACGTGTTCTTGCTTTAGTTCTGCCGTAAATTAGGCGTACCTCCTTTTGAGACCCGCATACAGCTCGCGGACATAATCTCTTTTGAAGTAAGCTCTTATTAACAACTGCTATGTTACGAACGCGCAAAAGTCCTTTATAGTTCGAGTGATTCGGTTGGAGGATGAAAGCAGCATTTCCAAGTACGTGGAAATATTAACCTTCTTTAACATTTGTTGTCATTTTCCACGCTTATCTTTGCCACGAGATGGACAATAAAATAAAACACGGTGTCGTAGGTTGGCATGTTGATGATACATCCTTGATTTCCGTGTCATATCGCGGCAAGGAAACAGCGGTGCAAGTGTTCTACAAGAAAAACAGTTTCATATGCCATCTGTGCTTCCTTGCTTAGAAACTGCGCTTATCTTACTTTCTCCTCAGTATTGCCAGCCTTTACCGAATAAAGTGCGAAACCAAACGAGGTGATGACATTTTGCACAACTGCTATGAATCCACACGTCTACGAGTAGATATAATAAAGTACCACAGATGGTTCTGCATCTATCAACGGCAAGAGAAATTTCTCCGTGAATACAATATTATGGTTAAAGGTTTCCAAGCGCAGTGCAAGACCAGTTACGCACAATATCAGCTCATGACAATGTGTGGAACTAGGGCTTCGTAGACATGATGGCCAGGCAACACACAGTCTAGGCACTTGCATCTCTCATTCTCACCTAATCAGCAACATTTGTTTGACAGAGCTCCCGTTTTTCCGCCGCTCTGTAAGCTACGGTTATGCCTTATGCTTATAATTCGCTTGAATATAATTGTGATTACAACTAGCATTATAATTTTAGTGTAGTAATGCCGAAGACTATAGCGTGTGCGACTTTTTACGCATTCTATTAAGGTGTTAGGAAAGGTTACATGGGAAACCACGGTAGATCCATGTCTATGCGAGAGTCATAATACAACTCTGGCAACCGAAGTTCTCAAGAAGAAATGCGGCGGAAGTAAATAATACCCGTGTATAAAACTCTGCCAGTATGACAGATACCAGCAGTCCCCTAAACAGCAGCACAAAATCACCATGGCCTTATGTTGACTCTTGTAACCTTTGTAACCTTGTATTGCAATTAGCTATAACTGTGTTTAGGTTCCCTTATTTAATTGATACATGACGAGCTATCATATATCCTAGGATGTCTGGCTATTGTGTTTCACAGCGAAACTGTAACTGCAACTCGATGTATTTAAACATGTCTCACAAAACTCTGTTTCGCAGAAGCAATAGTAATATGAAACGTGTTGTCATCGCCAGCCGTGTGCAGTCTCGCCAGCCGTCTCTACTGAAGACATTTGCCTGGTAGAGGGTCACAGTTTTAATACTGTGTATCAGAAATTTTCAGATATGTGTATACAAAGCTAAAATTCGGTAGGAAATGTTTAAAATCTTTGCAAATTGAGTGAATGTTCCGGTAATTCCTTGTCGAAACCTTTTTGTAGCTTTCAAAGCAGTGCCACTAAAACACTACTTAGCCAATTTGGTCAAAGATGTTCATGAGCACATTAAAATAACTGGTTCACCTTTCACAGGTATTGAGTGAATACATAAGTCATTAAAATGATGATAATAGGTTAAGCTTTAGGGCCATGGAAATTTTGTAGAGAATGCAACAGGTCTTTTGTAAAAACAATTCCACAAATAAAGTTCCCAATTTGGGCACATCCAGTGTGCTCTCTTCGAGGCCCATTTGAGAACAATCACAGTGGTTGTGCAACTACGGGAGCCGTAAGACACTAACAAGTAGTTACTTTAGGTGCAAGACCATATTGTATGTTACTGAACGCAATATCGAAAATGTCCCTTTAAACTAATGATGGTAGATATTGAGCTTAATGGTTGTAGATACCTGAGCGAAGCTTCTGTGTGCTCACGTGTGCATCGTAAGTGTGATTGCCAGATGACAATGTTTCTGAATTTAAATAAACTGCCGCCCACTATTTATTGATGCTTGCGTCGTAGTCGATGTTGGCAGACGTTTAGGTGGGATTCACGCGAGCATTTAGGTGCACCGTAACAACATCCGCGGATTGATGTCAACAAGCAAGAGATGAATACTGCTCAAGAACATCCACAGCAATCTTTGCTCTGATTTGGGTTACGATTTTCGAAAGTCTTAGAATGTGCCGAACTTTATTATTTATTTGTTGTCAACCGGATCTTCAGAATGCTTTGTAAAGGAAGAAAATAAATTTAATTCATGGTGTGTTCTTTCTTGCCCATCCGTGCTTTCGTCTTCCTGGTTCTTGCCAGAAACGCTTTTGCTGATTACACTGGCTAGAGCTGCAAAGTGGACTTCCAAAGTGGCCGCAGTCGCTGATGCTACACAAGTTGTTACGCAGCCGCTCCACCAATGCCTGCTACGCTACACACCACGTCGCTCCTGCTGCTGCAACCTACACCGCTACCTTACTTCTGAGCCCCGTTGGCGCCTACCACGCCGCCCCAGCTGTGGCCACCTATGCCACTGCTCCAGTCGTGACTACGGTTGCCCTACTTGGCACACTTCAGCTATCCCCACCGCTGTGTGTGGCCAAGCTGCCGCTCTTTACCATTCTGTCCTCGCAGTTCTCACCTACGCCCCTGCCCTGCCGTTGCAATGACCACCATCCACCAAGCCCCACCTGTGGTTTCCTTTGCCCACGCTGCTCTAGTCTACGGCATCGGCTTCTATTGTTAGGACAGGGCCTTCTTGGCTACGGAATAAACTACAGCTACCACCTGGGTTCTCCGTTCCACTACGGCATTCTGCTCTGCAATAACAAGAGCGCGGAACTGCGATTTTTCTGGATAGACTAATTGTAAAATGCCGTACCTTTTAACCACGTTCAAAAATTAAAAATTAAATCATGGGGCTTTACGTGCCAAAACCACTTTCTGATTATGAGGCACGCCGTAGTGGGGGACTCCGGAAATTTCGACCACCTGGGGTTCTTTAACGTGCACGTAAATCTAAGTACACGGGTGTTTTCGCATTTCGCCCCCATCGAAATGCGGCCGCCGTGGCCGGGATTCGATCACGCGACCTCGTGCTCAGCAGCCTAACACCATAGCCACTGAGCAACCACGGCGGGTTAACCACGTTCAGACTCTACATATATATATATATATATATATATATATATATATATATATATATATATATATATATATATATATATATATATATATATATATATACCCTCTAAATTGAGATCTGACGACTTCAAAACAAAGTCGGCAAGCATGAGCTGGGCATTTTTTTAAGGCGGCATCTTAATTTCATTATCTGCGGCAACAGGTACAATTACTTATTGTGCATACCTAATGAACGTACGTGGAATATAATTTTTTGTCAGGCCTACATTTTTTTTTTAATTTTGTACGAACGCAGATCAATGTTTATGTTATTTACCTTATCTGGGGCAATATGTGCCTCCAACACCGTGCAAACTTTCTGTTTCTTTATGCTCTTTCAGAAACACCTAGCCGTGCATAAACGATGGAACAACGTAGAAGAGAAAGTGGGGATCACTTAATGACTACGTCCTCTGGAAACAATACAGTTGCTCCCGCACGGAAACTTAGAAGAGTTCATATTTCAAATCCTAAAACCTAGCAAAAGATTGCGCAGCAAACATAAATCGATTGACGATGACAGTGCTACACATGGTAGCATAGGAAGTTAAGTAATACTATTAATTCCAACCACGTAATAACGCTACTTTATTCTTGGAATTTTCTTATGCTTATTTAAGAACATGGCATATATTCATGCAATATCGAACATGTAGTTCATATTCTTCTATATGCACGGGTATTGAAGGTTGATGGGCGCGGCACCACTCTTTAGGTTGATTATTGACCAATTTCTGGAGCTCCAGCACAGATAATAAACATGCAGCGCGTGCCCTTAGGGTTCTGAAACACAGTCATTTATACACCCGCATTGTCGGCTTGGTGATTAACAGGTGTGACAGCACTGTGCCTAGCGCACCTGTTGGGGTGGTCTTTATCGTCTCATAGTGTTTTCTATGAAGTCAAACACATGTAATTAGATTCATCCAAAGTTTCTGAAGCACGTCTCCTTTACCTATTGCACAACAACACAATATTTGTTATTGACTTACCTTCAGAGACTGCGAAAGTCATTTCACAGTTATTGATGTTATTGTGCATGCATACTGACGGTGAGGACTGTGCCATGCTTTGGGTGCTGCTGACTGCAGTTTTTCATAAGTATTCACGAACTAGTTTTGCAATCGATACTTCTCGGGTGACCTTTTTAAACAGCTCTGAAATCAATGCCCCTTGTAGGGACGGATAAGTAATGCTCGTGTTCGAGGCACTCCACGTTTTAAGTACGAAATGCTTTTAGCTCCCGTTGTCAGCGACCTTCAAGTGGCCTTGAGCTGAAAGCTAGAGCCGTTATCCGGGCAATCAAATGAGAACCTGCGGTCAAGCGTCGAGAAGAAAACGAGATCATCTCGGCAACCAGTTATAACTTAAGAAAATGCGATCTCTGGCCCCCAACCCTCTGTAAAGGACTGCATAACATGCGCTAGTTACTGCCCAAACAAGTTAAAAAAATATTACAAAAGTTACAAAAATGCAAAAACGTTCTTCCTAAAGTTTGTTCACAATATCACTGAAGCTCTAACTTCTAGTGCGCTGAAGTTTTATTTGTCATTTCCGATGTTTCTAATGGGGAAGTTAAAAGACAGATGCAGTGCACTTCACACTTTATTGTAATATTATGGCACTGTGAAGGGGTTGCCTGTGCTCTTTTCAACGCCAGCGGTCAGTGAGTCCGTGCACCACCTCCTTCGATAGATGGCACCGCGCAGGCTGGCCAGATGGTTGCGATAGTTGTGAAATGGTTGTGAGTAATTGTCGTAATTACTCCAACCAATCTGCCTTATCCGTAGCCATCTTGTGCTTATATCTATTCTCGATTATGGCAGAACCAGCATTTTTTCTCCATACAGATGTGCATCACAATTCTTTAAGATTGAGTTCTCCAAAAAGCCACTGGTTTTACTCCCAAACAGTTTTGCCTGCATAAATATCTATTTCTATATGCTTTAAGAGGCTGTGCATGGTTATGCTGCCAAATAGAAACGTGACAGGCGAGTAATACGTAAACGCCGGACTGTAAAAGCTAGAATGGGTTTTCCTGAAAACATATTACGTATGTTGTTTTTTTCATATAGGTATACAACTTTCATTCGCAATGCAATCAAAATATTAGTTTTCTCTACTGGGTAATATTCTAAAAACTCTAGGACACCTGTTACTATTGTATGAATCCTAAGAGTAGCACAAGTTTTCAGATGTCCGGTTTCACACTTAATCACTAGATACAGGGGTATTTCATTTAACTTTTCAGCATGTTGTTGTGAGGGGGAGGACCTTATAGGACGGATAATATTTTTAATGCTCTTCTGCAGTGGTTCCTGGAGAACCCTTTCGAATGTCTGTGTGCCCGCAGTTGTCATTAAGGCAGATGCCTTGGGCACTGTCCAATTTCAATGCCATGCTTCTAACATGTGCTATAAAATAATTCATTTTGAAATGGTACGCCGGAATGTTTGGAGGTTTATTCAAATAATTAGACGATATCGCAAATGTAGTGACACCCATTGCCGACAGAGAGGCACTGCTGCAGGAAAAATTGTACAGTATATACCGCAAAATATGTGTAAATGTTATGATGCTTCCCAAATGAAGTTGCGGTTGAAATGGAACTACAGAGTAACTGAGTGCGCCACGTATAAGTCGAATACAAGAGAAAAAACAAATAAAACGAGGGCATCAACTTCATTCACAATCATGGCTAGATGGTCCACTATGAAATTATTACGTACTACCAGCCTCAAACTGCAAAGAGCTGTTCGGAGTGTTCTCCAAAATATATAGCGCAATATATTGTTACAGAGCTTGTGGCCTAAACGTCTTCAATATTGTAAGCATTTCTAGACCTCACAGTAGTGACGCAGCACTCATATATTATCATTAGATATTGTATCGCTTATACTGGTGTAACCTATAATTAATCATTGTAAGTTATCGCTCATGTAATGTCCTACTGGACCCTTGAAGTATCAATAAATAAATAAGTAATAAAAAAAACCATCACCCACTAGCCACGTGTGCAAGCGCTTGAACAGCCGCCCATCCTAATCTGTTTCCTTGGCTAGGTGAATCACGGTAGCGTGCTGGGCCTTCATTCGTTCGTCAGGTACGTGCCCTGAGCACAAAATGGCCTTCAATATGTTCGCTCCATTTTAATGAATTGCGAGCGCTGTCAGTGCGTGGGCACAGCAGTAAAAAATGAGAGCGCCCTGAACGTTGTGTGCTTCGTTCACTTCACATCACAGGATGCTGCCGCAGAAGTTTAGCTGCATGGCACAAGCAGTATGTGTAGAATAAAATAAAAAAAAAAGCTCAGTGCCCTTCCACTCTGTGAAGAAGGATGACCAGCGAAGCTGTGTATGTGGGCCCCTTAATGGCGAACTGCACCATAGCAGCGAGTGGGCTCGTGATTGCACTATCTTCGGGATCGACACACGTATGAGGAGTGCTTAGCGCCTGTTTCACCTCGGCCGCGGGTCGGCCCGGTTTTGCACTATCTTGGCGATCGGCCCACGTATCAGGAGTGTTCTGTTTACACACGGACATGATCTTTGGGGAATGAGCCCTTAACAGCTTCGCTGCAATATCGCTGTGAAATTTGTTACATGTTTGTGTTTCTTAATTCGTTAATTAATTGCGACGACGAACGCGGGAGCCGTGACATGAACGCGTTCGCGTGGTAGCTCCGAGCGGCGCCAACGAGCCAGAGCCCCTAACAGCTTAGCTTTAAAAATGTAGTGTACTTCTCGCCATGCTAGCCGCACTAATGTATACATATTTAAATAAGATCTGTCAAGATACTTCTAGCCTCAAATCTGTAAACATGTGAGCATATCTGCCAGAGGTATTCTTTTTTTAAAAAATTATGTAATACTTAAAAAGCAATCCCCCTATATATTTCTATATGGCGGGGAGTACGATCAGATGATGCATGTGTTTACATTGACGAAAATATGCATTCCGCATACACCACGTGGACCACGATTAAGGCTATGCTTATCTTTGACAGTTCCCGTCCAGAGAGATTGAGCTTAACTTGTTTGCGTGATGCCCGGCTCAGCATAGCCAATGCTTAATGCCGTCATAGGCAGTGAAGGGGGGACGGCTGTGAGGGCTTGTGAAATTAATCCATGAGTGGAACATCCTCACGTTTTTGTGGCCCATTTAGTTGCCTTCCACCGTCACTGGTCGTGTGTTTATCAGGGCATCCCCTGCTGTTTGCTTTTCCACTTTTGGCACACGCCTAGACATTTCTGAATTAAATTCAACGCCTCCCTTCTTCAAACGGCGTGTGGGGAAAGGCGAAAGCGGACGGGTTCGTAGCATGTTATAGGCTGACGCTCCTATTGTTACAGCGGTCAATGGGTTGCTTGTCGCTGCATTCCGGGTGGTAATATACACCGCGCGCACAACGGGCTTAAACTGCGTATTGTAGCTATGCAATGTGTAGCCTGTTCTTTGGCTTCACAAGTAATTTTCCCTCCGTATCGCAAAAAAAAAAGAGAAACGGCTACGAAGTAATACTTCACCTCTCCCGCAATACAAATTACAGGATCTTATGGACGCCTTAATTAGGGCAAGCTTATACGTGTCATAATAGGCGAGGTGTACTTCAAAGAGTGAACAAGAAAAATATGCACATCCGACGTGCTGCGGGAATCGGTTTAAAAGGAGATTTCGTTAGTGCGTGCGAAGGGCGACGTTATTGTTTAGTGACGATTCGCAAGTAAAGCCCACACTAGCCATGTGCACTCATTTTCACTGAGAAACACCTCACTCAACCTAAGCCTGTGGCGCTCGAACATGCGTATGACACATATTACGGCGTATTAATGGCAATGACGGGTTGAAGAAGATGGCGTGATTACGACTCGATGACGACATTGGAATTACAACAACGTAGTGAGGATCATGGATGGACCATAACGGCATGGGGTCGGCTGTGCATGACGCCAAAGCAATGACCACGACGTCGTGATGACGACATCACGGCAATGGCATGACAAAACTGTAATGACTACCAAAGAATGACGTCAACCACAGAACCACAACCATGATGACGATGAAATAATGGTGACGGTATGAGGACGACGACGTGATGGCAGTGGAGAGACCACGCTGCATTGATGACGATGGTATGATGACATCAAAGGCATAGCAACAATGGGATGACGAATTTCAAATGACCACTTTATGACGGTGGCGGCGTGACGTGGTGGCATGACGACGGTGGCCTGACAATAATGAGATGCGGATGCGGAAATGACGTCAAGGAAATGACGAAGGCTAAATGACCCCGAAAGTACAGCGAAGTTTTCTGATGATGACGCAATGTCCACCATAGAATGTGGACCACAGCATGGGAACAATTCCATTACAATACAGCAACGATGACGACGGCCTATCGGCGATTACATTACGACAATGGGATGACGCCATCTGAATAGCGAAAACTATGTCAGAGCGAAAACACGACCATGAAGGTGTCATGACGGCAATAAGAACATCCATTCATGACGCCGGCTGTATGACAACGATGGCATGAGGTAAATGGAAGGACGACAATGGCATAGCGACGGCATGACGAAAAAATGAGGACGCAGTGACGACGACAGAGTCAAGACGGGGGAATGTTGATTGCGGCATGACTACCAAGAAACGATCAGACTGAAATAACGGCGAAAAAACAACGACGGCGAAACTACCATGCTGTGTTCATGATGGATATCTCAAACGCGCTTACATACATACCCAGCCACCTCGAGGAGGGTATACACTAAATCCATTTGTCTTATATCCAGTGCTGAACTGCTCTATCTCCGATGCGGGACAATCATAGAAAGCAGCAGACAACTACAGATAATCAGCTCTCGCCAACGCCTGGGTTAGAAACCACAACCAGTACTCCCGTTATCAATCGCCTTCGCAGATAAATGTGAGTGCGACGACCTCTCACGTCGTTTCTATATTCACAACCAATTCTAAATTTCGATTGCTTTTGTGATTCTAGCCTCGGCTCATGGCTTGATTACTTCGTCGCCTTTTTCATTAAGAAGCGATTGATTCACGAAGCACACTGCTGTGAAGGGTAATTTAGACAAAAATAAACGTAACGAGTGCCATCTCATATGAAGCGAAGAAACACTACTGAGGAAGATGTTTCAAAATTGATTACTCCACGTTTTAAGGCAGCTCTGGCGAGTCGCAGTTAAATCATTCAGATCAGCTACACATCCCTGTTTTATATAAAGGAAGATATACGTTTTATAAAAAAAAAACAATTACTCAATACTTACGGTTATGTTAGTCAATAGTTTTGACCCTGTTTTGATCCGCGTCTCTAACGAAGACACCGTAACTCAATCATTCATTACCACGCCGCCGAAAGATACTCTCCGCGCGAAAACTTAAAACGAGCGACACTTTTATGTACCTTTTGTGCAATCTAGTTCACTGTCTAGGAACTAAATTTTTGTTTTTTGAGTATTTCATTGAAATTGGAGTGGCGCCAATGTTTTTTTAAATGCGGCACAAAGATGGCAGTACGCACGGCTTGATCGTGAACATGGTAGGCGCTCTCGTTGGCGGACCATCGAGCGAATGATGCTGGCCTGATAATTATCTCGCGTGCTCGAGTGTTTGTCTGGATATCAGTGACACCTAGTTCGATGCCATATTCCTAGAATTTCGTTCGAGTGAAGCCGACCCGCTGAAGCCGCCTGGACTGCTGTTTCTGTATTTGCGAATTTTGTCCGCCCTGCAATTTAGCATTGTTTCTTTTAAAGTCTTTTCTCAATAGCTCATCTTAAGTCACGATCCTCGCTACAAACGTGTTGAGATTCTTTTTCTGTGGCGTACAATTCGAAGGACCAAAGGCCTCAGCAAGTCCAGCCGGTGCTTGTGCAGCGGTGCAAGTACTAGAAGGATGTGGCAAAAACAAGGGGGCCGCTGCAGGAAACGCAATGTTTTACTGTGCATCGCGGCTTCAGAAGGACTGTTTCTTCCAAGATCAGAACATATGAACGTAGTAATGCACCACTGCACAACCCTGAATAAGTAATTTTTCGCCTTCATGTACACGGCCCAGGCGTTCCTAAGTGGCAAAATAAGTATTGAGTCACAATGTCTTCATTTGAGGACGCGACCAAATTTACACAATAATTTTCCAAGAGAGTTGAATGTTTTTCTTCGCACTCTGAATGCCTAAAACATCAATATCCGTAAGTTATGAATTTTTGCCTTGCAGAATATCATAATCCCTTACTATAGGGGGTAAAATGAGCCTTGATAAAATATTGTATGGTATGGCTACCTTACTTTCTGAAGCAATGTTTATAAGTTCGCACGCTGCCCGAGAAAGAAACACAAACATCGATCTGCTGGTTGTAGTTATATCGCCTATCCTCAAGTGAAATGTCTGGATTTTTTCTTAGAACTTCATCCTACATGTTAACTAAGGCCCACGCATCTAGCACTACAATATCGCCTTAACAGCCATATTGACCGCTCGTCTTTTCTAAATATTCCTTCAGATAAACAGGCCGTCCACCTCAGCACGAGGGAGGCAAGCTGCCACATTTTATTAGTGCAACAAGAATGCGTACGCTTCGTCGCAACGCAGTCCGGCCAGTGAAGGTAAAAAATAAGCGCTACTCATATACTGGCTGCTTAAATTATATATGCGGCGCACGGGGGCACGCTCCATCCTGGGAAATGGTCAGCGCGAACATACCAAATGATGTTCGCCTGCGTCCCTAAGCCAAATAGACAGGCGTGGCACTCCGTGCTGTTTCTATAGCCGTCGTAATTCCCTTTTGCGCTGCAGAAAAAAAAGTGGCACGCACTAAAATTTTCATTATCTGACGCATCTTCTTCACCGCTCATCTACGTGCCTCCAATTTCTGTGGGTGCGACTGCGACAAGATATTCCGAGACCTTGATTTCTCTCCCTATGAGCATTATTAGTCTTCAGGTGGCACGCTGCGTTCAGCCTACACCAGCATGCAAATATATTACCATGGAGGGTCATGGAAAGTCACTCATCTTGCATAAGTTATCGCCTCGAGAAGAGGGTGGGCGCCTTATGACACCTGCTAGGGGTAGACGCGGTATAAAAGCCACCGGTGCAAGAGTAAATTCAGCAGTTGGCTCAACGGCAGCTCTAAAGTCACCATGGTAAGAGTTTTTCAGTACTTTATACAACCGCCAGCTTCCCATGTTGTCTTGAAAACCGATAGGACACGCAAATACAACCAATGAAGCGCTCATAAAAGGAGGTGTATCCGTTCAGGGCTTTCTTAAACGTTATCTCAGAATACATAGAACGGGCGTCAAATGCAAAAAACTGTCCCATGTATTGCAGATTCGTGCTTGCGTCTTCTTGGCTCTCGCCACCAGCGCCTTCGCCGGTTTCACCGGCTACGGTCTGGGCTACGGCTACGGCCACGGCCTTGGTTACAGCGGTCTTGGCTACGGCCTTGGCTACGGTGGCCTTGGCTATGGCGGTCTCGGCTACGGTTATGGCCTGGGCTACGCCGGCTATTCTCCAGCTGTGCACACTGTCGCCCACGCTGCTCCAGCAGTCACCACTGTCGCCCACGCCACCCCAGCCGTCGCCAGTTACGCCGTTGCCCCAGCAGTGAGCCATGTTGCCGCCTACCACGCTGCACCAGCTGTGGCTACCGTCGCCACTGCTCCAGCCGTTGCCACCTACGCTGCTGCTCCAGCCGTGACCAAGGTTGCTACCACCTACCACGCTCCAGCTGTCACCACTGTGGCCCACGCCCCAGTTGCCACTTACGCCACTGCTGTCCACGCCGCTCCAGCTATTGCTACCGTTGCCCATGCTCCATTTGTCGGTGGCTACCATGCTGCCCCAGTCTACGGCTATGGCGTCGGAACCCTCGGCTACGGCGTCGGCCACTATGGTTTCGGACACGGTCTCCTCGGCTACGGCCTGAACTATGGCTATGGCCTTGGCTCTCCATTCCACTACGGCGCTCTTCTCCGCAAGAAGAAGTGTAAGCAGGATTGTTTTCCGTTCAATTCAAAAGCGACTTGGTAATGATATTGCCTAAAGTAACTGGCAACTTCGGGCAGAAAATCGCGCATTAAGGAAACGTACTTGTTTCCGCGGATCACGCATGGCATAAGTTAGGTGATTTAAATACTACTTTTTAAAACTTTTTATATGCTTTCTTTCCCGGCTCCTGTATTTTTCCGAAAGTTACGGGCGTTCTCGCTTGGAAAGTGTGAACTGACGTTGAACTTGAACAACTCGTTTCAGGATACTGCGCCATCTTGTTCATATCCTACAGGTGATAATTTTATTTTATTAAAATTGTTTCTTCCTTTCTTCTATCTTTCAGAAATGACGTCAACCGACAAGACCTGAAAGCACACACTAGTAACGGCCATGTCAGCGTTGGTCATGGCGAACAAATCTTACAAATAAAGTATTTTGTTATTCCTAAATCATGGCTTCAGCATGGCTTACGCTGTATGAAAAGTATTGTTGCAATACTTTCATGGCGATAATAATCAGATGGAGCACCTAGTTGCCTTCATGTCATCGCCGCCTCTACCCTCGGGATGTCACGGCATCCGCGGTACATACAGGGCCTGAGCGAAGCATTAGATCAGTTCGTTTGGCTCGAAAGAGTATAGTATTCTCTATCAGAGACGCCGCCACAGTCAGGTACGTTAAAGGTCCTGTGCGCGCAGCAGACCACGCATGAGAACCAGGCTTTAGTAATCAGCCTAACCACACGCACAAATTTTAGGCTTTATTCACGCGTTAGAAAGCTGACGTTTCTAACCTATTTCACTGCTAGTGGGCGTCCTATTGTTTAATTTTGTAATCTAATTGTGCCCGTCTGTCTTGTAGAGGGCATTTCCGCTCAAGGGTAAAAAACATTAGTCCCCCCCCCCCCGCTCGTACTGGTGGAGCCCGAGACAGTCTTGCACTGGTCAAGCCTGCCATACTGGTAGATGTTTGCTGCTCGTGTGCTTGCCTCGATCTCATGCTCTTGCGCTCGCTATGAAGAAGGACACGCGCCGCAAGGTCAAGGGATTTGGGGGTGTATGTCTTGCGAGTTCAGAAAGAAGAGATCTCTTGTGGCAACGGACTTCACATACTGGAGTAGCGTCACCCTGGAGCCCCGTAGTGTGCACACTGCAGGCCGAACGATGTGAACGAACGATGTGGCGAGAGAGTTGTTGCGGATGCGTTTAGGTGCGTGCAGTGCAGTTTGAGGCAGATTCCATAACTAAGAAAGAAGGCGAAACTTGTAACGTCATTGTAACTTTTCT
Organism: Dermacentor andersoni; assembly: GCF_023375885.2. NCBI lineage: Eukaryota > Metazoa > Arthropoda > Arachnida > Ixodida > Ixodidae > Dermacentor > Dermacentor andersoni. The sequence continues at coordinate 99,409,291 of NC_092816.1, forward strand.
CTCGTGGTCTTTTGACGTCTCCGTAAATAGTATTTATTCTTTTACTTTGCTATTGTATATAGCTATCAGCTATCTCCTCGGAATCAGCGTCACAGCCTTGCCTAGTGTAATGTGACCTCGTGACATCCACAACATCTTCAAGTTTCCCTCACTGACTTCGAGGCGAATATCGACTTATATCTTATTATTATTCCGTTTAATACTGACTTACGGCATTCTGAAGTACAAACATGAAGACTGCGACACCAAAAAGCACAGCCCCCAATTCGCTAAATTAGGCAATAGTGAACAAACGGTATCGGCAAAAATGAAGGTAAGACGAAATAAGAAAATATTGAAAGCAAGTTTCCGTCAATGCGCTTTTTTTAAAGCGAAGTTTTACATGGCTATGCTCACAGAAAGCTTTCTCTTGCAATGAAGGGAAAGCTGCGGGCGCGTGATGCACATGTATTACGGCGCCAAGTAGTCCGCCAGCGTTTGACAGTGCTTTTTGTTGATCGGAACAGACGATGAATCGACGCACCTTCACGTGCGATGGTTTCGCGTTTGCCCACACGCGGAAGTGTAAAGCCCCAAAATAAGCAAACTTTTGCATTTAGCGGTGTGTTTTATCTTATCTAACTTTTGCTAACAAGGTGCTCATGTTTTCTCTTCCTCAGCTTAAGCTAACGTGCACGAAAACGTGGGACACTATTGAGAAGCGCGCTCACTTGTGCACGCTTTGCCTCCGTAGCTTTCCCTTCATTGCCGCAGAAAGTTGTCGGTGAGTGCAGGCGACACAAAAATCCGTCTGTCCGCGCCTATGGACAGAAAACTATCATAGTCAGCAGTGGCTCGGGCGTCATCGCCTTCTTCCACAACCAACTCGTTGGTGCCCCTGGGCGCAACCACGGGAACGCGCTCGTGCCACTGTTCCGCGAGAGATATGGGTAGCATTGCTTTTATCACCCCTCACACGCTGTAATCAATGCCGTTTACTTCAAGTAGTTCTAGTAACGAACTACAGATAATGAGCTCTCGCCAACGTCTGGGTTAGAAACCACAACCATACTCCGGTTCCACAACCATACTCCACAACCAAATCGTTGGTGCCCCTCGGCGCAACCGCGGGAACGCGCTCGTGCCACTGCTTCCGCGTTTGTCCTCGTCGCCTTCTACAACAGCTGGCTCCCTTGCCGCTCATGATTCAAGCGTAGAATTTCACTTCTCTTCTGTCGTCGTAATGAGGAGGCCATGTTTACGGGGGTATGAGCCATTGCTTAAGGAGGTATGAGCCATTCATTTTCTTATGAGACCGACAGATTTAAATTTGAAGCAATTTAATTTTGAAGAAACGCAAGCATCAATGAGGGCGGATGCTACTAACCACCAGCCGAGCAAACTCGAGACATCGAAGGCAAAAGACAACGGTGGACTGCGGACATACCGTCAATGACATCATTCTCTCTGTCGCAGCGGAACGTGTGTGTAACCTCAATAAGAAAACAAAGACGTCACCAATTACTGAGAGAGACTTTAATCGCCGTCAGTATAAACTCCGTGATAAACACTGGAGCCGCACGTTTCAGCTCCGCTGGTTAACCATCTGTACGGAGTACAGATGTAACAGAGGTAACAAATTTTTTTACGTATTTTTCTGCATCGCAGTAAACATAAAATTTCACGAGTGGAACTGTGGCGGCAAAAAAAATCCCTGTTTTATTTTTCCATTTTTATTTCAGTGGAGAACTTGTATTTTCAGTTTTGTATGTTAGTGGAACGCCATGGGTTATTTTGTGGCGTGCGCCGGTTTGTGCACACAGCACTAATTGCACTAATCCCCGAGCCCATTCACCACAACATTTTTAAAGACGCCCACAACGAATTCGGACGACTACAAGGTGTCTTTTGTGGGCACGTCTGGAAGACGTTCTGCAAAAAATGGCTGGGAGACGTCTTGTAAAAATGTCTTTCGCTTACATATTTCTAAGATAATTGAAACGTTATCAGAAGATGGCTTCAGAACGTTTTGCATGAACGTATGGAAGATGTCTGTGCCAATCTGTTTTTGGATATTTCCAAAATAAGAAATTTTTGAGCTCTTCTTAGGTTATGCGACTGTTACATAACTAGCATCCCAAAATGACTATACCTAGTATAAACACGTGCACTTCTTGGTACCTTGTCATAGCGTCACACGTACATCACGGAAAGAAAGCGTAGATTGAGCGTAATATTAATAGCGCTAAACTCGATTGACGACATGAATGTGCATAGGCCAGTATCAATCGAAACTTTAGTGAACACGCGATTTCGTTCAGAATAAGTACAACGACGTGCGTAAATGTGCGTGAAACACACACATACACGGGCGCAATTAACGCTCTGTACACTGTTTGACGCATATATATCGCAGTGTTTCAATGTTTTTGTTTAAGGAGAGGTACCTATGAGGGTTGGCTTAATTGGTTGTATCTTTTAATAAGAACGTGAAGAAATTCTGTATGCTATACCTATCTCATGCATGACGCTCAGGACACCGGACACCTCAGGACACCTTAGCACGGCCGTTCCCGCGCGACCTCGACCTGCTTCTAAGGAAGTGAGACTAATTATGCAGCCACATCTGCCTGGATTGCAACCTCGTCCTCGTGCTCTGTGCGGGTCGCTTCCCGCCTGGCGCAGGACGCGCGCCTTGCACCCAGGCTCCCAACCTGCACCATCAGCTGCCACGTCGTCCCCCGTCTTTGAATGCCACCCGCCGTGGTTGCTTAGTGGCTATGGTGCTGGGCTGTTAAGCACGAGGTCGCGGGATCGAATACCGACAGCGGCGGCCACATTTCGATGGGGGCGAAAACACCCGTGTACTTAGATTTAGGTGCACGTTAAAGAACGCAAGGCGGTCAAAATTTCCGGAGTGCCTCACAACGGTGTGCCTCGGAATCTGACCGTGGTGATTGCAAGTAAAACGCCAAAATTTAATTCCTTTTTTTTTTCTCACCTGGAATGCCAAATTTACCTTAAACGAGTTCGGAGGATGGAAATAATGTAGACATATATATATATATATATATATATATATATATATATATATATATATATAACACGCGTTTTCAGAATAACATAAGCGGTTCAACAGTGGATTTTTACTGCAAGTGTGACAGTGCATATCTCAGAACTGCTGCTAGCTTCAAAATATGCTCGAAGTGTATGTGCCTTGCGAAATCACTTGCTTTTATTTGTTTGTTGCAATATGCGCGCTAAAGTAATTAGTTCCAAATGTGATTGTGGGACGTTTTTAATGAGTCAGTTATTCATTTTGCTTTCCAGCGTAAGTAAGTCCATCCGCCTCTTCGGCTAGTCCGGCAGAATAAGTAAATTAGTGCCATATGCCATAGATGATGTATGTTATTATTAGACATCTGGCATTTTTGTCTATGATTACCGGCTTGCCTTGTTCCTAGCTGAGTCGAGCTTTTACACCAGAGATACCGCGGCAAGGGCACGTGGACGCGCCCCACCATAACAAGTGGGTGCACCGAGCTGACAAACGGTTTGTTACATTTCTCAGTTAGGATCGTTTCTGTCTGAGAGGACTTTTTTTCAATTGTTGAGCAATTCTATGCTTACATAACGCGAAGAGCCGTCCGTTCATCCAATAAAACGATCGCTTTCACGACAGGGCTCGCAACAGGGAGCGGGTTCACCTCCCGGCTGCTTCAACGCAAACAGCGGCGAGAACGCAGTACTCGGGAAGCTCAACTCGCGGCGCTCGCTGCCGCGATTGGAGGTCGCTTTCAAGATTGGGGGCCAACGGGTCTCGCTTTAACGCGAAACTGTCTCCATCGCAGGCCACTTTCGAGAAACCCGTACAAAAATGACTGTTTATTCACCATTGATGTATTGTTGGGGAATTGTTGAAACAACGGACTTCAACAAATTTTCGAAAGCAATTGAGTTCGCTCAACAGTTGCACAACAATATCACCTTGAGTGTTCTCAATAAACAATTTATTGGGTAATTTGTGTTGATTTTTGTAGTTGTTTTTTTGGTGTATAGCAGTTGAGTCCAGTATAGAATAATTAGGGCTCGCATATGAAGACATTCCAAAAATTTACTGCGAAGCGTTCCAGCCTCATTCCTGTCACTTTGCGGCAGGTAGGTTCTTCTTTCGCCTCGTTTTTATAAAAAGAAAATAATATGTGACCGATGGGGTGGCATTGAACGTCGGCCGTCGAGCCCGGTGCTCTAACCATTATGCCACGAACGCGAGCATGCTCCTCTCGTTAGAAAGCCAGTAAGCCCAGAAATGCTTGGCGCGTGCGCAGCGTGCCACTTCCTCCTGCTGTCGCTACAGCTGGCGCTTTCAAGCGCCTATCTCCAGGATTGCCCCACTTTCGTAGCCGTTTTCGCTCTGTAAAAACTGCAGCGTTATACTAGCTTCATGACCGCCCAAGTTCATAACAAGTTATTTCTTCGCCGGTGTACAAATGCCATCGTCGTTTTAACATACACTAGATGACATAGCAATTGGTACGATCCAAAATGAGCACGTTTCGGGGAGCAGAAGAATGCGAAGTTCACTCGCAAACACGGTGACTGCGCGCATGTGGAGTTCCCCAAAAGTAGACACGGCGGCAGCGCGGCCGGCGATATGACAGGCGCCGAGACGCGACGATGCTACCTTCGAGCATCCGACGCGCTGTGGGAACCGTAAGATGCAAGCGGCGCACACGCTGCAAACATACACGTGAGAGATCTTCGAATTTCCTGTGTCGCACCCTCTGTCCGGAAATTAAATATGGCCTTCTTTTTATCCAACGGCCGTGGTACTAGATCAAACAACGAACATGCTTTGAGATCGCAGCTAGCAGCCGCTATAACCATTGACTTCAAAGAGCTTCCGATTCAGAAACAGCTGCAACAGTATCGCAGCTAATTGCTGTATCTGCGGCTGCTCCCGACACTCGCCTTGCAAGAAGCATGCGATTTATTTGAGCCTCGCCGAACTGTCGTCCTCCCGTCTCCCAAACCTGCAGCACAGGTCCCGTATGTTAAATAGAAGAACACCAAAGGGGAATGAAAGAAATACAGGTCACGGACTCTTATCATACCTTACTTGTCACCTCGTCATCTGCAAAGGTGGTATAAACTATTGTAGTAGCGTTACTTTTGTGAAAACAATAAAATTAGTAGTCATTTTTATTTCTAAGTGGCGCTACGAACGTCAAGGTAGCGTTCGGGTGTCTCTGTGTGTGCGCACGCGGTTGCAACCGTTGTAGCTTCGTTTTGAGCACACTTTTTCAACAGTACACATCGTTACCGCTAGTTTCGTAGTCGCATATTGGTCGTAGTATTTATTGTTTACGCTACAAATTAGGTTGTTCTTAAAACTTTATGGAGGTTAGTGAATGAAAAATTATTACCAAATAATTAGTGGTTTTGCCGTGCGGTTACTTTGTGTTTGAAAGGTTTTTATAACTCCATACGATAGTGAAGCTGTGAACGGCTTTCGGACTCAGTTAGTTGGTTGCCGTTGTGTAGTGAATCACGCCTCGTGCTTTTTGATGAAAGTACTTTTTCTTTTCGGACATCATGACGCACATTTTAGTCAAATGCTTTAACGACGATAAGTGAGACGTTTATGCGTTGAAGTCGTTGGCTGACCCAGCTACTAGTCTTCGACTGATGCGCGAGCCTGGCTGTTTTGATGAGCTGCGCGGCAGAGGTCATGATGCCTGTTGGACAGAAGGCACCCCGAAACAGTCGCAGCCGAACTTCTGCAGATAGGTAAGTAATCTCGTTTTCTTGGGCACGTAGCCTTTTTTCTATTTTGACATTGACAAGCGTTAGATGTTAAGCACACCGTTCACTTTCTTCAAGCAAACCGTATGCCCCGGAGCCAAAGCGCGCGATACTAACGCTCGCTGCCGCCGTCACTTCGTTTGAAACAATAGTAGGCAAAGAGGCAGCGGCGCCCCACGTGCGTAAAATTGCATTGCTTAATTTGTTCCTGTCTAATGACCTTTCCCTTATTTGTATGAGAGAACACAATTGGAACATAAGGATCGGCTTCTCCGAGCAGTGATAATTTTGTACAGTGGTCACGCCATCTTTCATAGGGGTTCACGTGGGTCGGTTAAGCGCTTGTTATCGCGTTCCGATACGTGAGAGGCGCGTTGCCTTTCAAGGTATTTAGGCAGACACTACGAACTTAGAAGAACCGCGACAAATATTTGTGCAGCAGCTGTGCACCTGTGCTACTTTTGTACCACACTCGTACCGGAAGGCGGTGTTGCACTTCACGCTTACGCATTTAGTAACTGGCGGCCGCCGTGGCAATGTGGGGCTCGAGGTCGTGGATATGATCCCTGCAGCGGCCGCATTCCAAAGGAGCGGAATGCAAAAACACTCGTACATTGTGCATTGTAGGCAAAATTAATACGGAGTCCCTAACTACGACCTGCCTCATAATCAGATCGTTGGTTTCGCACGTAGGACGTCATAATTATTATCTTTTAATCCGTAGTGGCTCATCGTATGCCATACGGTTAGTGTGATCACCTTTTGTGCCGTAGCGGTTAAGCGCCTAGATTTAGGTTGCGCCTAAAAATGGGGCTCACCGCAAAATATATTTCGCCTCTGGAATTTGCGGAGAACGGCCAACCGATAAGTCGCAGCTTCCGCGCGGTGACTGTACACGGATACACAGCGCAAATGAACAGAGGTGCGGTGACGACGTCGCCAAAGAACACAGACGCCGACGGGTTCGCCTTATCGCCTATCACCGCCAAAACTACCACAGTAAGCATCTTTATCTAGCGTGGCGCGTTTCCGTTGAAGGCGTACTGTACAATTTTAATTGGCGATAACCGAAACATGCCACCGTTCTCTGCTGCCCCTTTGAGCTGGACCGATCCGAATGTGCGTTGCTTGCAGAAGCGAAAGGAGCGCCACTCGGCGCGTTGTCGCCTCGAGCACCGTTTGCGCGGTGAACAGTGATGCGTGCATGAAGCTAACCCACTGCGCAGACGCCACCGCGCAAAACGCGCAAGGGCGTGTACACGACGTTCTGCACACAAATCGCGTGGGATCATCGGAGACACGCCGGAGCGCCTAGCTTCAAAGAAGCGGTGCATCTTCTCACTCGTACAGGCACGCTCACGCTCGCATCGCTCTCGGCGTATCTTTAGGTCATTCCTGTTGCTGGACTTCTACCCAAAGATTCGATATCTGCTTGGTATCGGCTATGCACTGTCGCGTGGTCTTTGGTTCTGCAAGAGCCGGGAATATTTCTCCCCGCTGTGAAACATCGCTGTGCGTGTCTTAGCTAACATTTACCGTAGCAACCCATTTCTCCCTTTTCTAGACAGCACTCGTAAAGAGTCGCAAATGTTTACTTGCCAGTATAGTGTGTACTTCTATTTTGTGCGTAGTTATGTGCAGTGTGTGGCAGATTCTGAATCCACGCAATCTCATTTTCTGTCCGCGTTCCCTTCTCGCAGGTTACGCATGCAGCAAATACCCAGATGCTAAAGTGTTCTACGTCAAGAGCAGTTTGGCGTCGTGCAAGAGACACCCGTTGATATGTGGCTGATTCACTAGCAAGCTCGCATCTCTGTTGCCACTCTCCATCAAGTGGGATTTTTAATTATTTTTTGTGCTGCTATGTGGTGTACTAGCTGCCGCATTGACGCTGTGAAGACTTACTTTCGATATGCTCTGGCTTGGGAGGTATTTCTTTTTGCTTGCGAGAATGTTTACCAGCCTAACCAAGTGATACGTGCGTACTGGAAACAGCAGCGCGAACAGAGGCGGACGACGAAATAGGTAGGAACACACACGAGCGCAAGTTTATTTTTGAAGACAGAGGTATTAAAGACGCTGGTCAACTTGACAAAGGTAAAGAGCCGTGCATGCGTGGTAGAAACAGCCACGAGCGACAAGAAACAAAATATGAAAAAGCCATGTCGTAGAATAAACGTGCGAGAAAAACGAGAACATTCGGACAAATCCTTCGAAAAAGCGAAATATTTGTCCGATGAGGGATACTACCCAACGAGAAATACTTTTGAGAACTGCATGTGTTCCCACTTAGGGCAACAGATAACTTGGTTATGCATTTGTTTCGTTTGTGATCAATAAATATTGCTTCTGGAACTCCTCTGGTGTTGAGGTATAGAGCAGAAAGAACGGTTGTTTCATCACAAAGACCAGAACACAAGAGGACTTATGGAATAATTATTTATTGATAACGAAGAAAAATTCATAAGCAAGATTTCTGTGACCTTTAGTGGGAAAGAGTTGCTGCAGTATTTCTCGTTAATATCACTTACCGGACAAACAGTTTTCATGTGTTCTTTTTTTTTTTTTGACGCACATGTTTGTTCTACAGGACATGTCTTTCGGTCCTTTTTTGTTGTGCCGGGCCGTTCCTGCTGCACATCCATGGCTTTTTCTTTGTGAAGTTGGCCAATGTGATTAAAATCTTTGTCTTCACGAATAAACTTCTAGTCGAGTCAGCGTTCATGTGTTTTCCTACCTTAATTCACCCTTCTAGTCTCTTTTTCGGTGGTTGTCAAATATAAATGCACACCGAATCGGCGAAGTTTCCATAGATTTGATACATGAAATATTTGCGCTGTTTATTTCAGGAAGAACGCTATAGGGTCTTATCTCTTCTGTTTTTAACACTGATGTACATTTTTCTAGTTCAAGTTCAAGGAGTCCTCTGAGGAAGCCAATAAGACTGATGGTAACTTTATTTGTGTAAGATTTATGAATTTCATCCATTCAAGGCATGACATGTCACATGCCTGTAGGTATGCAAGTATTCGTACTTTTTAAACATACTAAGCTCTAGTTTTCGGTTCTCATGACCCTGCTTTGTACTGTGCTGCATTCTCCAGGCGCAGGAGCCTTCTTTTATGCAGTCAGTGCATGTGTTCTTTTTGTATATATTGGAGAAAAATTTGTCTTGAGGTTAAATATGCCCGTATATCACTTGTAATTTTTTTTTCAACTCGGGTGCTGTATCTCCCTTCGTCTTTGTTACTGCTTTGTCCCAATTTTTAAGCATCTTTTATGTATATTATGCAATAAAATTCTGGTAGCATTTTAATAACATTTTACCTGCGCAAATGAGGTCATTGGTTTTTCGTATACGCATTTGCGTTTTTCACTGTCTCACCAATCTGGCTGTGCAGTCATTGAAACCTTTTCCAATCCTTTATCACTATTTCTGGGGTACTTGATACTGCAAGTGCAAGTGACCATCTATTTGGTACTTTGGAATTGTGTTAGCCGTGTGTTACTACCAATTTTTTTGGCCTAAATAATTATTTTTTCTCTTATCGTTCAAGGTTTTAGCCTTGCCTTATCTCTTTAATGACTGAGGTACCACTTAGTTGTTGTGTATAGTGAAAAAGGCCCCGAAAAGTGCTCTAATTAGCTTTGTGCAAGTCCAGAAAAATTAACTGATGATGAGCTCACTAAATTGAGGAAATACCACCAACAAACTCTTCTGTACCTCAATTTAACATATACAAATGGTGTACTGTTGCAAACTTGGCTCGTCAAAAACATGATTCAGGTGTTCACCCTGCCCGACAACTTTCTAAATGATGTCTCGTCAATTAATAGCTAAGTTGAGTGATGTTATTTTATAAAATAATTGGGCAACCTGAAAATATATACATCTCGAAGTCAAAAAGCTCAGACAAGTCTACTTTGGTACTTGATTAAATTTTAATCGCGGTGAAAGACGTGTGCTAAAGCTTTTGTATATTTACGTGAAGTCATTTGTTTAAAGTCTGGTATTTTGCCTTCTCACAGTCAGCCGTAACTGTTCCTGTGATGGATTAGTGTGCGAAACATTTTAATGTAACGTATTCAGATGTCTTGTGTGTATTCACACGCAAGCAGCTTCAACTGTTGATGTGTTCAAAGTTGGTTGTTAAAAGGGTATGCTTAAGCCCTGCCTTTTGAGTCGCTTTGCCTTCTAGTCACGAACTTAAGTCGCAAGTGAAGACCACAATTATCGTTTTGATTGAATTCATATGTATATGTGTTTTCAGATGTATTTACACTGTTAAAAGTGCTGTAGGTACTAGCCTATGTCTCCAGTTTCGATGTAGTGGTGCCGTATGTTTCATTGGCACGCATCTTTAGTGTAAATAAAGGTACTTCACATTTATCAGTCTCTCCTTTGCTTTTGTTTGTTTGGGAAAGTTATGAGCAGGCATCGGGGCATGCAAGTGTGAATAGCAAAGCGATTTCAATATATGAATAAAAATCCACTAGCTCAACGAAATGCCAATCATATTTGAATGGAGACATCTGAAATCTCAATGCCATCTCAACTGGGCCACAATGTATTTTTCAGTGCTGTGACAGCAATAACTCAACAACAGGTCAACAGAACTACCACGTCAATTCAATGCAGCATCAATGGTAACCCAACAACCATTCAACAAAATGGACACAACGAGCCGTCTAAGCACAATAGAATTTCAATGGTAACTTAACAATTATTCAACATTGAGACATGCAATGGTGTTTCAATTAAATTTCAGCGGCCAATATTCAAGACCACTCAACAGTCAGCCCAACAATTCTCCAACAAAATTTCCACAATTCCTCAATGAAAAACTCAACATTGACCAATAATAATTCAATGCCTTCTCAATATTTTTTTTTGTACGGGCAGTATTCGTGGTTATATTACTGAATTGTTTTGAGCATGTTTTGATCCGCGTTTCCATACTAAGACACCATGACCTACTCCTTTACCACGTTGAGTTGACAGTGTATGGATGGATGGTATGAACGGCCCCTTTGGAACGGGACAGTGGGTTGCTCCACCGCCCCGTTACAAAGGTTACGCTCGTAAAATCCATCCATCTGGCGTCTCTAGTTTTGCTCCGCACTTTCATGAACTTTATGGATGATCTAGTTCCTTGAGAAGTAAATTTATGTTTTTGAGTACCTTTCTTTCTTTTTGGAGCTGCCCCAATTTTTTTACGTGGCACAAATATGGCCGTACCGACACTTGACCGTAAACATGATAGACGCTGTGTTGCCGGACCATCGAGCGAAGAACGCAGGTCTCTTAATTATCTCGCGTGCTCGGGTGGTTGATTGGGTATCAGTGATTCCTGGTTGGATGGCATATCACTATAATTTCATTTTAGTGAAACATGCCCACAGAAGCTGCCCGAATTGTTGTTTCTGTATTTGCGAATTTTGTCTGCGCTAAAATTTATTATTGTTTCTTTCAATGTCCAACCTCGATAGCTCATTTTAAGTAACCGTCCTTGCTCTAAACGTGTTCCGATCATTTTTGTGGGACATACGATTCGACGAATAACAGTGCGCAGCAAGTCAAGTGGGCGATTGCGTAGCGGTGCAAGCAAGAGAAGTGTGTGGCAAAAACAACAGACCACTTCCAGAATGGCGACGTTTACCTGTACATCGCAGCTGAGAAGGACTGCTTCTTCCAATATCCAAACATGTGACCCCGTTCATGCACCACTGCACTGCGTTCAATAAATAATTCCCCTCATTTCTGTAAACAGACAAAAGGTTCCCAGGGGAAGAATACAGTATTGATTCACGATGTCTCCACGTTAGGATTCGACCGAATTTACGCAATAATTATTCTAGGGAGCTGAATGTTTTTGTTCGCTCTCTGGACAACCAAAACATAAATACCTGCAAGATATAAGTTTCCTCCTGGAGAATATCATAATTCTTTATTAAAGGCTTAAAATGACGCTTGATAAAAAATATATATGGTATAGCTACCTTATTTCTGAAGCAATGATTATGACTTCGAGCGGTGCCAGAGAAAGAAGCACACATATTGATCTCCTGGTTGACATTATAATGCTTCTCCTTATGTGAAATGTCTCGAAATCTTCTTAAAACTTACTCCTACATGTCAACTTAAACTCTTACATCTAGCACTACAATATCGCGTCCAAAGCGAGTGGCCGCTTCTCTTTTCTGAATATTCCTTCGGATGAAAAGCCCGTCCACTTCAGTACGACCGAGGCATGCCGCCCCCATTTTATTAGCCCATCAACCATGCGTACACTCCCTCGCATGGCAGTGCGGCCACCAGAGAAACAAAAAATGTGTTACTCATATACTGGCGGCTTAAATTATATATGCGGGCCACGGGGGCACTCACTATACTGAGAAATGGTCAGCACAAAAATATCAAATGATTTTCACCTGCGTTCCTATGCCAAACAGACAGGCCTAGCACTGCGTGCTGTTTTTACAGCCATCGCAATTCACTTCTGCATTCCAAAAAAAATAAATAAAGGAGAATCGGCACGCAGTAAAATTGAGATTATCTGATGCATCTTCTGCGCCGCACATCTACGTGCCGCCCATTTCTGTGGGTGCGACGGCGACAAAATCGTGCGTGACCTTGGTTTCTCTCCCTATTAGCATTATTAGTCTTCGGGTGGCGTGCTGCGTGCATGCTACACCAGCATGTAAAATATTACCGTGGAGGATCACGGTAAGTCACTCATCTTGCATACGCTATCGCTTTGAGAAGAGGGTGGGTACCTTATGACACCTTCTAGGGGTAGACGCGGTATAAAAGCCACCGGCGCACGCGTGAATTCAGCAGTTGGCTCAACGGCAGCTCTAAAGTCACCATGGTAAGTGTTTTTCAGTACCTTATACAACGACCAGCTTCTCATGTTCCCTTGTAAACCGATAGGGCATGAAATACAACCAATGAAGTGCTCTGAAAAGGAGGTGCATGCATTGAGAGCTTTCCTAAACGATATGATAGAATATATAGAACAGCTTCAAATGCATAAAACAGTCCTTTGTATTACAGATTCGTGCTTGCGTCCTCTTGGCTCTTGCCACCAGCGCCTTCGCCGGTTTCACCGGCTACGGCCTTGGCTACGGCTATGGCCACGGCCTGGGTTACAGCGGTCTTGGCTACGGCCTTGGCTACGGTGGTTTGGGCTATGGCGGTCTCGGCTACGGCTATGGCCTCGGCTATGCCGGCTATTCTCCAGCTGTGCACACTGTCGCCCACGCTGCTCCAGCCGTCACCACAGTCACCCACGCCGCCCCAGCCGTCGCCACTTACGCCGCTGCCCCAGCTGTGACCCGCGTTGCGGCTTACCACGCTGCCCCAGCTGTGGCTACCTACGCTGCTGCTCCAGTTGTTGCTGCTGCTCCAGCCGTGACCAAGGTTGCTACCACCTACCACGCCCCAGCTGTGACCACCGTGGCCCATGCCCCAGTTGCCACTTACGCCACTGCTGTCCACGCCGCTCCAGCTGTTGCTACCGTTGCCCATGCTCCATTTGTCGGTGGCTACCATGCTGCCCCAGTCTACGGCTATGGCGTCGGAACCCTCGGCTACGGCGTCGGCCACTATGGTTTCGGACACGGTCTCCTCGGCTACGGCCTGAACTATGGCTATGGCCTTGGCTCTCCATTCCACTACGGCGCTCTTCTCCGCAAGAAGAAGTGTAAGCAGCATACTGTTCAGTTCAATTCGAAAGCGACTTGCAAATGATATTGCCTATAATAACTGTCAACTTCACGCAAGAAGTCACGCATTGAGAAAACGTACTTGTTTTCCACGGGTCCCACATGGAATTAAGTTAGGCGACTTAAATACTGCTTTTTTTAACTTTTTATATCCTTTCTCGCCCGGCTCCACTTTTCCCGAAACGTACGGCCGTTTCGTTTCGAAAATGTGAACGGACGTCCAATTTTACCAACTTGTTTTCAGGATACTGTACACTTTTGTTCATATCCTACAGGGGATTTGTATTTTGTTATAAATGTTTCTTTCTTCCTTCTCTTTCAGAAATGACGTCACCCTACCAGACCTGGAAGCAGACAATAGTCGCGTCCATGCTAGCGTTGCTCATGGCGAACAAAACTTACAAATAAAGTATTTTATTACCCCTAAATTGCAGCTTCAACATGGCTTTCGCAGAATGAGAATTACTGTGTTGCGATCCTTTTATGGCGATGAACAACCTAGGCGCCTAAATGCCATCGCCGTCTCCACCGTCGTGGTGTCATGGCCTCCGCGATATATAGAGGGCCGGCGCAAAGCCTTAGACCAGTTCGTTTGGCTGCAAACAGTATACTAGCCTCCTCAGACGCAGCCGCAGTTGGGTACGTTACACTTTATGTGCGGGCTGCGAACGGTGCATGAGCACTAGACTTCAGCAATAACTTAACTGCACGCACAAGTTTCACGCTTTATTTACGCTTTAGAAAGCTTACATTTCTTTATTTCACAGCTAGTGGGCGTCCTATCGTCTAATTTTGCAACCTAATTTCGCCCGTTTCCCTTGCAGAGGGTGTTTCGGCGTGAGGGTATAGTATCACCTCCGTCCCCCCTACTGGTGACGCCCGAGACTGCCTTGCGTTGCTCAAGCCTGCCGCACTCGTACATGTGTGGCGCTCTTTTACTTGGTGCAATCCCTTACCCTTGCGCTCGCTATGAAGACGGACACGTGTCGCGTGGTCAAGGGATTCTTATCTTTCTATGTCTTGCTGCTCGAGTCTCTTCACGACATTTCTGTACCGTACAAGTCGAACGCAGGAGGGCCATAGCTGAGCAAGCGTGAAAAGGCTGCAGCAAAGTGAGCACTTGTAGTCCATATAACTCCTGATGAGTACTAGCATCAGTTTATACTGGTTATATTAGGTATATCTTACACCTACTGTGGCATAGTGAGCCCTCACGAACGTGACAAATCCTGTTCGAATGGACAAACGTACTGCCGATATGTGCTACTCTGATCGTTCTGCTTTAGCTTCGATTGTGTCATGCGTGACCCGACAATGGTTGAATTGCACATGTAACACAAGCAAGACCTAGTGATGGCATCTTTTCTGTACACAATGATAGCAAAATAAAGCTCATCACATCGGTTCACGCACTAGAAAACTTAAATGGTTAGCTTAAGATACTTCTAATGGAGGTCCTATGGTGTACCATTTTAATCGTTCTCCCTCCCTATTCTTCGCCCCCTATTCATAGTAGGCCCACCGTCGTCTAAGGTGCTCGGCACGAATTGGCCTACCTTTGTCTTGCTTCCTCAGCCTCTACAAGCCATTTTTTGTAACCTGCCTGCCAAACAAAGAGTCGCCATAAGCGAGGGGGCCTGAAATTTGTGCCCCATATTGCACACTTGTACAGCTTAGAAACACCTATGAGCACGGCTTTGAGATTGACGGATCCTATCTGCTATGGCTGAGTGAGCTCTTTCGAACGCGACTACTGGCCCTCGGATCGACACGTACTGGCAAGCTATGTGCTTCTCTCATCGCCAAGCGCCATCTGCGCACAAGACACATGTATGATTGAGTAATCACTCGGTTTCTATACCCAATGATACCGAAACATTGCGCGTGTTAGTACGGTCGATAACACGTGAAATATAAAGCCAATAACATGTTTTCGTTACATGCGATTTTTAGCGAGCGATCCCCTCTGACCGATTTCAAAGACATTTTTCGTCAAAGCGTCAAAGTGCGCGCCCTACTA
Source organism: Dermacentor andersoni (assembly GCF_023375885.2). Taxonomy (NCBI): domain Eukaryota; kingdom Metazoa; phylum Arthropoda; class Arachnida; order Ixodida; family Ixodidae; genus Dermacentor; species Dermacentor andersoni. Next base: position 99,424,823 of record NC_092816.1, read on the forward strand.
TAGACTCCGATTTCCGAGTTTTTTAATGTGGCCATGCGGCCTGACTTGTTCGAGTTTTTAGAACCACCTGCGACTGCTGTCGATTGCGGTGATTTTGCTGTGTGATTTTACGTCCGCCTTTAGTTTTACAAAAGTCGATTGAAATCGTTGAATAATTGCAGCGTCATAAGCCATCTAAACGTCATTCGCATTTTAAGTGATTATGAAATTTTCTTTCCAAGCAGTTATTATGAAGCGAGCTTCACGGTTTTCAAGCACGATAAAACTCGGTTTGTCCGCTGCATAAACGCAACCGCTTCACCTGAAACTTTGGATGTTTAACTTGAGAAACAGCTCGAAAGCGTAGCACAAACGAATGGAAATATGGGGGGACGGCAAGCGTTGTTTGTATCTTCACTGCGCTCAGTAGATGCACCATTCTTGTGGTCGAGCCGTAAGATTGTGCTTCAGTTGAAAAGATGCGTACACTTCAGCTTAATCAGTTTGCGATGATGTTTTGCCATTCATTCACGAGATCAGGATTGGGATACTAAGCTGAATTGGCTGCATTTTTAATGTAAAACAAATTGAAATGACATTTTGTAGAATAATTATGCTCCCTTTGTGGAAACTAGCACATATATCGAAATGACCGCACTTTAGGAACAAAAGATGCTACGTGTGCTCGCGAATTGAGGGAGCTAGCGTATCAATCAAAATGCCGCAACATTGCACTAGTGCACCTGACGACAAAAGCGATTCTCTTCGCTGATGTTAGGAGTGCCTGGAGCGTTGCCACCGTCGGTCATGCATGAGGACAGTAGCCACAGCCGTGCTTTACTTTCGGGGAACATTTTCTTTCTTCAGTTTGGACGTTGCCTGTTCACATTGTTAACTGCATAATTTGTTCTCGACGTGTCTTTAGACCGACACCTGTTGGTTACATTACAGTGATTTGGTAAAGTAAATAAGTGTAGTCATACTACACCACACAGAAACAAAGGCAGATGAACACTCCTGACAACAGTGGCAGCATTCCAACTGACTCATTGAGGGTGAAGGCCCATCAGCATGTTAGGAAATAGATTCGCAAAACACACGATGTAAAATGCTCACCAGCCGCGCAATACTTATCGAGAGTAAACTGCAGTATTGCAACGATATATGCTGACAGTCTCTCCATAATTGTGTGTTCACGTGATGCGAGCTTCCTTTGATCACCAGCTGCACCATCTCATGGTGCCAAGGCTGACTTGCATCCACCCAGGTAGTCCAGTGTGGCTAAGGCGTTCCGCTGCTGAGCTCGACATCGCTGGTTCGATCCAGGCTGCGGCGGAGGTATTTCAATCAGGACAAATGCAAAAACGCTCGTGTACTTGGTACATCTGGTCCATACGTACTTGATACAGGTGCCTCGCAAAGAGACCGTCGCTTTGGCACGTGAAACCCAAGTACCTTGATTTTGAATTTTTTGCAGCTGACTAGCTCACTGGTAACAAAAGTATCGGAGATCCTCCTGCAGCAAGAAGTTCAACGGCACAGGGAGCACACCAAGGCCGACATCGACTACAATCATGGGCTGCAACGCCTCCAGAGGGTGTCCACTAGGGTCATAAAGTTGCCCCCAGCGTTAACTGAGGTGGCAGCAAGTATAACCTACTGTGGCTCAATGTATCAGTAAGAACGCTAAAGCACATGACCAACTGCTCACACGTTCTAGCTCATACTGAGCTCGTGATACTTCGTCCCTTATTCCGCAGTAAGATGGCTCAAGCTGAAGCCTACTCTATACCCTCTGCTCAAAGAAGAACACAATAGGGCTTTGACAAATGGCATGCCGAACATAATATCAAACAGACAACAGGAGTCTTGAACTGGATCCTTTTGGCGACATGTGCAAAGTCCGACATTCATCTGACAGACTGTGGTTTTACTGAATGAACCACTGCAAAATGCATCGATTTCGAAGCTTGGGATGGCACATTTGCCGCTGTCCTTCAAAAACTACTTCTGTCAGCCGCGATTTTCATGTGATAAATATTCTTCGCAAAAGTGAGCATCGTGAGGCACAAAAAAGTCATCCCCGCAAGAATGCGAAACCCTTCACCGAGACCGCGAAATATCAGTTTATTATGAATACATTAATCAAATCAATCAAATATGTATTTAACAGTCTATTTACGATACCACGAGAAAGGCCAAAAACAAACACAAAAAGAGATAAATGGCATGAGCGAGCCTGTGTCCCGTAGAACATATGGCATATTCGTATAGAAAGAGCACACCTAAAACAACCCTCAAAAATTGAGCAGGAACACTAAAAAATGGTAAAGCAAATACTACCAACATGTCTACACATAATAATAAAAGCAAAAATTATTAGCACCTTTACAGCATGATAAAACAAACAACGCATAAAACATGAGCCCGTGATTCAAATCACATTATAGCAGCACCCCAAACATACGGAAGATAAAAGCAAGTTGGTGTCCGTACCTAGTTGGTGTTTGCGGCCCGTGCCATATCTCAGAGTGCCTTGTTTCATATTTATGGTAGTTACGTGTTAGTTTTGAAAGATCCTAAAGCTAGTTAGTACAGTTCTACATTTCTTTGTCATATCGCTTAAACAGCGTGTCAGTGTATAGTGTTTTACTTGGCACTGGTTTTGCGCTTTCGCTAAACAAGTAAGTGCTCGCTTGCGGCACACTTGAGCGTGGGCCCTGCGACAGGAGCTGATCACCACGCCACTAGGGGCCACGTGATCAACGTGCCAAGGTATAGAAAGGAAAAATTTTCGGGGATCCTCGCATCTCCAGCATCGCTGGACAGACCTATCCGACTTCGCCGGGCACTCGCTAGGACGCTAGAAATACTGGACTGCACCGCGCCTTTAGCGTCATTGCGTTTGGGCGGGCGAGTAATACTGTAGCGCACGCGACAAGACACTAGAGGCCGTATGTGCATTTAACTGCTCCGGCATAGAATGGAAGCCGTTGAAGAAAAGGAAAGCTTATACAACTGAAGTATCAATCATAAATTAGCGGAATCACTACACGTACCGAATGTACATTGAGTGAATAAATAAAAGGAAACACATATAATGAATAAACAAAAGGGCAAATGCATAATACCCAAGTAAACAAAAAATCTAACACGATATTGGAAATAAGAATCAAAGGAGGGCGCCGATTTTGCAGCGATGCTTTTCGCTCGATTCTTTGCCACGCTTATCATCTACCATTCACGGCCGGTTGATGTAACTAATAACGAAGGTGGAGCGTCACTGTGACTGCTGACGAAACGCGAAAGAACTGGAAGCAAACGTGCTAGAAATAGGCTTCGTTACAAAATAGCGGCATATGCGTCAATATCCAGATACACTGTCACTTCCGTTAAGAAACTCAATATTGCTTTCATAGCTTAGTTTTTTAGCTTGTGGATTATTCAATGGTCCAAGCAACGTCACTAAAATTTCTTAAAGGTGACCGAGAACACATTTAAAAATCAGAAAAGTACGTGCAAGCGCCCGATAAAGATATCCAGTCCGGTGATGTTTCTTGTGTCGCGCACAAACTATGAACGTAAGCAGCAGATTGAAAAAGAAAAACGCATGAGTTGTTCGGATTCATTCGTCAAGCCTACAGTAACATTGCAAATGTACAGAGAAAAGGAAATCGCTCAAATCTCGTAGGAGACACTTCGTTATTCTGCTCCTGAGATAAGTTGCTCGCAGTAGAGGTTTTAGCCAGAGAGTTCATTCGCCCCCAGGAAAAAATATTAAAACGAGTCATCGAGGATCAAAATACATGTAGCCTTTAACACCTCTTCACCAGCGGCCTAACCAAAAAATCTGGATTTAAAATTGTGTAAGAAGACCAATTTCAAGGTCATTTAGAATGACTTATTGCATTCACGTAGGGCTGACAGGTGGTTCGACGTTGTGCTACTGAACAATGAATACAAGGAAATCTGATCGTTCTGCAAAAAAAAAAAAAAAAAAAATATGAAGGTACACATACCACACCAACATTTTCTGAACTAAATATATATAATCAGTGAAAAGTAGTGCATTTCATAAAAAACTTTTTTTTTTTTTTTTTTTTTTTTGCCGTAGAGCTACAAACAAGAAGTTTCATTAAGCTGCGCGTTTTAAACGAATAAATATAGATCATTTCGAGAAAAGGAGCCTGAGAGTCGCATGGTTTGACCATGCGTGTAAATAATTCGATTTACACAGCATGGATTGCTATGCCACACAAGAAAGAAACTGGACACACTACAAAGAAGAAGTGACGATTTCTTTTTCTGAACCGTAATATTGTTTATTTAATGTCACATAATGAGGTTACTGCGGATTTCTGCGGAGTGAGGATTTCTTTTTCTGAACCGTATTACTGTTTACTTAATATCACATAATGATGTTGCTGCTTCAAGCATTATAATATACTCTTCTGTACTTCAAACTCACTCTTTAAATTGCTAAGCTATATACTAACGCACCCCGCCTCACTAGAAACTGCGTTTTAATTTACAACCGCTGTGTTCTGTCGGATTCCCGCAATAGGTGAACCCAATTAGTTGAGGAAATAGCAGGCAACGAAAAATTACATGCTACTACATATTCTCGTACAATTTCAACTTTGCACTGACATTTACTTTTTCCCTCAAATTTAATCTTTCCCCATCCGCTTAAACACCAGCTTCTTGGCCAATCCCCCGTAGTGGGCACACTCCATGATACCTATAGGGAACAAGCAAGCAAGCGACACGGTGCCCTTAACCGTTGGAAACTGCTGCAGTCGCAGTGAATGAGTTCAGAGCCTCGGAAATTGTTGAAGTCTGCTATCTTTCTGCAACAGCAATGGGACGATTACTAAGACGGTTCAGTCTTTTTATCTAGTTAGTTCATTGAAATTCATGAAAATTGCAGTTGATCAGAATACGTTCAGCCTTATCCCGCTGGGCCACCGCGTTTCGGAAAACGCAATACGACAAAAGAAATGTTACATACAACTCTGTACTCAACTTCCGTCGGAATAGGTGAATCGGAGTACGTGGCACGACCATCACACGTATGTACCGGCATTTGTGTGTTTGGGACAACCCTATTCGGAAGGCTACCTCTAGAACTTGCATCACAGGGAGTACTGTGTGTATCAGATTTACATAACAGTTGGCGCTCTTTTGCTGCTACTTTTGCAAATGGCGTCATCGCAACTGGTGCCCTATGTTGCGCATCCAGGGCAAGCCGACCTGCCTCAACGTTCTCGGTGATGCCAACATGACCAGGTCATTTTATACAACATTCCTCCTGTGTTAATTTGTATATCATAGATGTATTTTTGCCATGCAGGGCACGACACTGTAAACACGCTGGAGCGGACTTTGAGTGTGCAAATACGATAACCAAGGGGGCTTTTGCATTAACTCGGCTCTATTTCCCGAGTGCAGGGAAGAAAACCAGACGTGTGCCTGGTTAATGTGCCTGCCTTCCCAGTCTTCTCTCTCTCTCTCTCTCTCTCTAGACGTTCCCTACGTGTATCAGGTAAGTCCACCGCCACTGAGGGTGTGACGTGTCTAGCACATAAAGATGTGAAATCAGCAATTGACATGTCGGTTCGTTCGAAGTCGTTGAACCATCCGCATAAATGTTCATATTTCCTGTACGGTATTCCCGTAGATTGCAGCAACCTAGCATTTTGGCAGTTACGCTGCATACCATATTTTCTGAGCCAAGTCTACTCTTTCTCAAACACAACTAAGCTTGTCTTTAATGCAGAAATTATTTTGTCGCATGCTTTTCTGAATGTTTTCGACCAGGCGTTATCGATGGATGCGCTGGTTGACGGCTAGAAGAATCTTTCCTCTTACATAACTGAGACAAAAGCATCAAATATCAAACAGAGCGAGAAAGCTGGCGTCTGTAGCAGCGAAACGGCACCTCAATTCCCAATGGCTGCGACGCCATTTCACTAGCGGGCCTCGACGGAGCAGAGCGGGCGAAGCGGAACACCTGCTGCCGCGTTAGCACCAAGCGTTGCGTGAGGGGAGAGGGCATCGCCGGGACGTGCCTCTCTCGCCTTCACTGGGCTTAGCTGCTGCGCGAGCCTGCCGCCTTCATGGCCGCTGCTGCTTTCTCGGTCTCTCGTCGTGCAGCACGTCGGGGGCATGCGGCGATGACACCGTTGACGCCTCACTGCTGCTTGCTAACTCGGGCAGCACGTACCGCTATGCAGCCTATAGAATCGACATCGTCGGTGGCCGCAAGCTCGGCAGTCGGTAAACGTGGCCGTTCACGCCATTACCCCGAGGATGATGTAAGGGAGAGGAAGAACGCTGCAAAACGAGCGAAGGGGCAGAGGCATCATGCGATTCTCTGTTCCCTCACGCTACACCTGGCGCGCTATCGCCGCAGCAGGTGTTCCTTGTTTTCCGCTCTGCTTCGTCGAATTTTGCGTGTACGGGCCGATTTCTTCATCAGGCGCCGCATTTAACCACCGCACAACGCGTGCGTGCTCACTGCCTCTTGTTGAAATTCGATGCGCTTAATGTACTGGACCACGTAGTACGGAGCGAACGTAGCAACCATAAAATAAGTACCCTGTACCAATTTATTTGCAAAACTTCATAACATTACTCGCAACGCAAATCTCGTCCACTTGGACGCTAATTATTTCGCATTCACAGCATATAACTAGTGCTTAAGTAACCTTGAATTTGTGGACCTTTAGGCTGCATGAATGTGCAGAAACGTGAACAGTGAAGATTGGAGACCATTTTTTATGTTCTTCTGCACAATATCTGGTGAGTATACTAACCGGCTTTCATAGACACTGCATAACCATTACGTCGATAATACACAGGGCCACTACTCAGGTTTTACTTAACGCCTTAATGGCTCAGTATATGGGCAAAGCTCCGTCACTGGAATGTGCAGGAACCGCATACACAAACAGTACGTCGTACTAGAAGGACAGGAAGCTGTTTCCGCGGCGGCAAACAACTGCAATTTCCATTTACTTGTTTCTCAATCACGGCCCCACATCGCCTGCCGAATTCTGCTGCGGCACAATTCAAAAGCTAAGAAGTAAGCTTGCAGTGGCTATCTGGGCGCCCTTCTTTTTCAGTCAGTCAATAGCTACACAGTGTCTTTCATCAGCGTAAATCGTCGTCACTGTGATGCCGCTGTCGTCAGCCCTCCTGCTTATCCCCAGATTCCCTTTCGTCACAGGGCATAGAAAAGCGCAGATTTTCCTATACCACCATTCAGATACCAACTAATGCTCCTGATGCAATCCGCAGTTTAAAGTTGGAAGCGGGAGTGTTTTCTTTTTTTAGGTGGTGGCGTGTCCTCTTGACACCCGGCTGTAGTAGAAAATGACTTCAGAGCGGGAGGAACTAGTAAATTTGCTGATTTAGCTTGTTATTGTATGTGGTGGAAGAATCGGCAACCGAGAATTGCTAAATGGTTTTAAGTGGCATTGTTGAGGGAAGCTTGCGTTGCTCAACAATAACATGCTGACATATTTGGTAATAGATACAGAATTTGTTCTACCCTTCGCTGGATGTTGTGCGGTTTAATTTTATTTCGTGATCAAGTATGTCCTGCGAAACCAAGTGGTCGTCGCTAACGCCATGCTACAACGTAAATATTTTGACATAGATTAGCAGAACTGGATTTGTGAAGTACAATAACGCCGGGGATGATAAGCGTATACCTATAAACGAACGCTAAGCCTGCATTACTTCAAGAACAACTGAGTCACGGCTTTACGCAAGACCCCTTTCATAGCAGCAGTCATTGTCACCGCCTCCGACATCAATCAAAGAATTGTTTTCTTTGGCCAACCGCTACTTTTGCTTGCCATTGTCTCCATCATGCCGCTGTTGTCACAGGTGCAATGCCTCTGTCATTATATACCGACACTATCGTGCTAGTCATCGTGGTGGAGCTTTGAGGTTATCTCATTTCTGCACGTAATAAAGTATGCGCTTCAAGTGATGGCCAATGTGACTTAATCTGTAAGTTATTTGTCAAGCCTTTTATAGGCAACTCTTTCTGACGTGCTCGACAAATTGACCATGAACTGCCACTCCGCTACATAAAACTGCATGTAAATGACAGATTAACAACATCAGTGTTGGCAGATTACGGTATGTTGCATTCATATAAGCGTTAACTAACCATATTTTAGAACGTCCGCTCCAGCTCGCGGCGAGCCATTGCTTTCGTTGACAACTTCTGCAGGACTTATGGACATCTAATGGCGAGCGCTCGCAAGCCAAGAACCTGGCCGCACGTCAACAAGTAACGAGATGTGATCAGAATTCCACATATCCTCATCGTTCGACACGAAACGGCGACCTTGCCGAGGAGACGTCAGCGAGGAAAGTCGTTCGTTGCCTGTGCGCGTCCGATGAAATCCACCGGGCAGTGTCGACCGTTTCTATTTTTTAACGCACTGCGCTGCTCTCGCATTCTTGGCGTGCAAGACAGTACTTAGCTATCCCCCATATTCCCCGCCTTGCTCTATCGTGCGCGCCATCATGGGCTATGGCGTTGCCTATATGGGCATAGCCCTTTCAGATTCGTTCAGTCGTCTTGCCGAAGGGCCCATGATAGCTTTCAAACTGGCGACCAGCACGTGATCCATGTTCTGACAAGCCTCAAGGACACGCGAAGATCCGGCTGTGTAACGCCGTCTTGCGAGACGGTTACTTTAATTATCTTTATTCCATTTTTTTTTTTCGCAGCCTGTTTTCTACTCTGAGAAAACATTCCTGTAAAGCCGTTGCGTTTCGCCGAACTTATTGATGCTAAATATAGTGTTTGATTTCACAGTTTCATCTGACGAGATGTCTATAAGCTGACTGCATGGCAAGTTATCAAGAAAATAACAGCATTTTGGATAATCTCCCTGTCTAGTGTTGTTGATTTTAACCTTGTCAGTTCTATTCGCCACTCAATGGAGTGAATTTTAATACGGATGGAATGCTAAAGCTTACCTGTAATGTGTATTTGCAGAAACATAAGGAGTCTCAGAGAGCTACTGTTAAGCCGGAGCCTTCTATACCCTTCATGATAGACATTGTGTCGTTTTCGTAAGCGAAACTGAGTGAAACCTTCTTCGGTAAAAAGTATCAAACCATTAGCCTTTTACTAAGCCAAACGCACTTCACGGCATGCTCTGTCATAATATTTTTCAAATACGTAAGCAATGCAGGGCCACTTTCCTTGAAAGTCTGGCCATCCAATCGTGGGTCTGCAACGCGTCACACGACGCGGTCCGTAGGTTTACATGGGGTGCATGGTGGTGTATGTGCGAATGCGTTATGATTATGGGAAGTAATGTGCTGAATATATATATATATATATATATATATATATATATATATATATATATATACCACTGCAAAAAATGCTTACGCACTATCTGATAAGTCCCACCGGGGAGTTTCTGCAGTAACGTTCTGGATACAGGTTCTTCGAACTCATTTAGGTTTCTGGATCCATCTGTTCCATTCCTGTGTGGTGTAATCTACAAACCTACTCTAGTCGTAGTTCTCAAGGAATACTGTGCACTGATAGACAGATGACGCTATTGACGATTATGACAGTTGCGCAATGGCGTCAATAAGCATAATTGTGGAAGTAATATTTCAGATCTTCTGTCGGTGCAGAGTGGCACAAGAAATAATAAATGCACGCGTTCAATTAGGAAATGTTTCTCACTTTTTGCCTAGATGTTTGTTCACAAAAGAAATAACACGCTTGATAAAACTTACAAAATGTAAAGCATTAGTATCTCATTTAAACTAGAAAAATGCATCTGCATTCATTCCGCAATACAGTCCTGTTACACTGCATTAATTACGCTGTTTTTATTGGAAAGTACACACATCAACGCTATTTTCTTTACATACAGTCATTTTTCTCATAACAATGCTTTGATTTAGTTATCCTTGTTGATCTTCAACGTATACAGACAATACTTTCGCCTCAGTGATAGAACATACGGAATTGCAGCTTCTTCAACGTTGTAGCCATACAAAATCCTCGCTCCATCTCTAATCCCTACGTGATGAGAGGGAATACGGTGTTGAATGGCATAAATGGTCCGGAAAAGAAATTACTTGAGAGAGAACACGCGTCCACTTCCGGAATACTAATTTCGTCGTGCAGCTATTTCGCCGATTGTGTAAGCAGTTTTTCTGCTGCGCAATATGTATCGATCCGTAGCAGGTTAACGCATCGTATGAATGAATTTATGCATTCGATTAGTGCGCCGATTCACCGCAAAAAGACCCGCAGCAGCATAAGAGGCAAAAAAAATTATTTACGCATAAAAATGCGAAACCACGCGTGCAGAACTTGTAAAAAGAAATGTGCTTTTTTCTGATACTCTCGCGCATAGCTGTGTGCTTGCGCAATACAGAAGATTTAGTCCATAAGCCGAAGGGCACAAATCTCAATTCGATTAGTCGGTATAGCATGCACTTTTTTATTTAAGTACTAACACGTCCGCATGGCAACCTGCATATCAGAGAGAATCAATATTTCAAACTCTAAAAATTACTTCAGTTTCAATAGACTTGTAAACATTAATATTAAGCCATTCTTCCTTCAAACCGTTCCTTTCAATGCTATGCAAAGAGATACATGATGCGTGTAGGCTTAATTTATATTGAAGTAAGTGTTAGCAATAGCTCCCGGTATTATCCTATTGCAGAAGCGTTATGTCATTTCGCTGCGCGGTAATGAGCCTGTAACTGTCGGTGTTTTACACCGCGCTTTGCAGCATAGCGAACGCGTGGCCGCGCGCGAAGATGAAAAGACGCCGAGCCGCCCAACATGCCTATCGCGTGACTCCCACTACCATGGATTACAATGACTCAGCGATCGGCTCAATTTACCCGACGACAAACCGATCGAGCTACCGGAAGGCAAAGGGAATGTCACATTAATAAGTAATTAGCGCGACTTAAGATGCCTGTTTGTTGCAGTCGATAACATTCATGTATCTGTTGTTGTCTTACTGAGTGATTCCGTAGAAAACGAGCGCAGTCACCTCCACATCTGCAGACTTTTATAATTCACGGCTGTATGAGTCATATATGCCGTGCTTAAGGCGTCCCGCCGCTGACCTCGATGTCCGCGGTTCGATTCCGCCTCGCCGGCCGCATTTCGATGTGGGCGAAATGCTAAAGAACTGCTCGTGTACTTATATTCAGGTTCCAGTTAAAGAATACCAGGTGGCCGAAATATATCTGGAGACCTCCATAACGGTGTGCTTCATACCCTGAGGACAGTATTTTCGCCTAAAATGCTAGGGAGTATTTAAATATTTTCATATAAAACGATTCTTGATGTACGCGGGGCTCTGCGTTTAGCAGTTGAAGGGAAAATCGACCCTAACCAACTCTCGCGAAAATGCCAAAGAAATTTCTCGCTTTAATGTTTTTTGTACCTTCACTCGCCCATACCAAGCAGCAACTCCGCACGTGCGTTACTTCAGCTGCCTGTTCCGCTTTTTTGTTATCGTTTAGCGTCGTGAAAATGAAGAAAACAATGCAAGCTGCACTTCTGCCCACTGCTTGGTTTCAATCACGACATTGTGCACACGAGGTAACCTCGTTAGAACGTGGAACTGCTTCAGTGCCACAAACTCGCGCGACTTTCGCTCACTCTTTCCGCTGACACCACTAAACGTGAAAGTAGAAAAGATTACTGCGTTTATTGTTGCCTTTCATTCACGTGGTGTTGTGCACAAAGATTGTAGTCTGTATCAGTTACGCCTTCCCCCACCGGGATTTCCGATCTACGCTTCTCATTAGGGTGTTTCCGGAGAGAGACATTGAGTGTTCCATATAGATTTTCTTCTCTGAACTGCACCCTCCTGTACCTGTAAGATGTCTGGTATTCACCAGTTCTACAACGTTTGTTTTATTCAACATCACCTCAAAGTTACCAATCACTACAGAATACCGTGTTCTGAGGATTCTAATTGTTTGTTCAGAGTCCTCATCCATCGTTATTGCTTGGTCATTGTCACTATAGATGTCCATGCATATTAATGGGCTATAGCATATATAGCATCCATTGGTAATCACCCCCAATTTACTGATATAATTCACACGGAAGCTTACGTCAAAGGCCGTTTGACAATACAATGCTACGGATCTGATATTTGAATGAAATCAGAGACACGAGATAAAGTAAAGGAACACTTCACTCGAGAAAAACGGGAAATTAAAAGGCTTAGCTCCACTCGACAAAAAAGAGGCTCTGTGAAATAAACAAAAATTATGGGTAGACGATATCCTAGTTCTGGTTCACTCTCGTGCAATATCCTTTCAATAAAAAAAATCCATAATGTAGACACCAAGCAACAGCACGCCCATGTTAACTCACGAAGCCAATGTAGAAATTTACACCAGGGCACCAAGATTACGCAAAAATGTTTACGCTATACGGACGCCATCGTTATCGCATTTACACCTTGATATGCTTGTAGGTAAGCCTTGTTTTCGATTCAGTCTATTATAAAACCACCTTTATGCAACATGTGAGTTACCCGAACAAAAAAAAAAAAACACGCAGTCATCTCTTGTACTTGCATGACAAAATGTGTTTCAACACATCATTTCGACACATGCAGTCCCGAGTGCACTGGCCAGCATGCGCAATTTGCGCTACCAAAAAAGCATAACTTTTCCTTGTTTGCATAAATTTGCAAAATGACGGGAAAAATTGAGTTAGCATCCGTAAAGAATCCAACAATTTGGACTTGCGATAACATCATTGCGCTATTGTTCACGCTCCATGCGGTCTGATGAGATTATGGGAGCAAAGTTTACGGCACATAATATGTCGTTTCTTCGAAGCCAAATTTATATTATTAGTTTGACCCGATTCCGGCCTTCTACCAGAGAGGTAACGATCACATAAAGCATAACCTTTAACGCAACATTTAACAGGCTTTAGGGGGATTTTCGGCACCACCAGTTATCTCAGGATTCAAGTTGAGGCATTGCAAGCCATAGATCAGCCACACAAAGTCGCAAACTCCGAAAGATCGTATAATTTTTGGATCATCATTACGATGTACAATTTTGTTTTAGCCATTACTTTAGCCTACCCAGAATTTGGTGTTTTTCTTAATTTATTAGTAACGTACAAAAGACTTAATCAATTTTATCACCTGTTTACCACAAGAAGGGTTTCTTTCGAGTTCTCCAAATGCTTTGAGCATGATCGGTCATCCATCCCCTCAATCCGACGCCATAGAAGTACGTGTGTCCGCGTACAAATGAATCTCCTGTAAGACGGCTGGAAACACTCGCGGTCGCAAAATTCATATGCAGGTCTTGTTCTCCGAATACAGCGTTTAATTCAAGACCCTGCATCGCGGCCATCTAGAAACCTTCTGCGCATAATTATTTTTCTATCTCTTCTACAGTATCGCACACAAGCGACTTATTTTTATTCCTTTAAATTGATCTCTTACAACGCATGAAACATGGTCGACCGCATATAGCCGTTGACAACTGTCTCGAAGCTTCCTGATTCTTCACCATAGAGCGATTGAATGGTATAGATAGCCTCAAGTTTTTTTCATCGTTTCATTTTTACAACTTCACAAAAGCGTCCTGGTGGTGAATAAGGCCTGATGTTGGATTACTATTCGTCCACCATGTATCGTAAAACCATGCTCCTGATTAAATTCCTTTGCAGAGATGGGTGGAATAACAAAACGGTTGCACACTTGCTTTCTTCTTTTTTTCCTTGTGCTACCATGTCTTGTATAGTTTCTCCAGAAAGGGCGCCAAGAAAGGAGGAGTTTTCGTATAAAAGGGAGCATGAACAGCACTCATTCAGCAGTTGGCCCAACAGCAGCTCTAAAGTCACCATGGTAAGAATTTCTGCTCCCGACATGCCTTACTAACCGAGCAAAGCTTACGATGATCACCTCAGAAAATAATTACTGCTGGCGTATTTTGGCGGATTGTTCTTTAGCCAAACCTTATATGCGCGAATATAGCTGCTTATTGAGCTAACCGTCCTTAAAAATTAATGATAACGCAAACACATCACTAGTTGCTAAGAAGGAACCTTCGGTTCTATTACGACATGCAGCAAGTGTCAGAATACGAACAGAAAAATGTCTTAAAGAGCTAAAGTTGTTCAACGCAAAGCTCGCGCTCCTGTGCTGAGCGTCTTCGAATTCCGAAATACAGCTTGCGAAACATCACTGCTAAATAATTAGCCTGTCTGGTTATAGTTCTACTTCTAGTATAGCTTTGACCACAAATCAAAGTCCGTCTTTCAATAAGGAAAAAAATAACATTATCCCTAGAAGAATGAGTGCCTATGAAACCTGTACTAGGTAAAGCTATGAAATGATAAGTAAACCGCATATAAAAGCGCACTCACAAAAAGTACACATCACTCTCCAGATCCGTGCCTGCGTCCTCTTGGCTCTTGCCACCAGCGCTCTCGCTGGCTACACCGGCTACGGCTTTGGCCACGGCTATGGCCTCGGTTACGGCTATGGTGGTCTTGCCCACGGCTATGGTCTCGGCTATGGCTATGGTGGTCTTGGATACGGCTATGGTCTCGGATACGCCGGCTACGCTCCAGCTGTGCACACTGTCGCCCACGCTGCCCCTGCCGTAGCTACCGTCGCCCACGCTCCAGTCGCCACCTACGCTGCTGCTCGAGTGGTTGCCGCTGCTCCCGCCGTGACCAGGGTTGCTACCACCTACCGCGCCCCAGCCGTTGCCACCGTGGCTCACGCCCCAGTCGCCACTTACGCCGCTGCTCCAGCTGTTGCCACCTATGCTGCTGCTCCAGTTGCCGCATACCACGCTGCCCCAGCTGTTGCTACATACGCTGCTGCTCCAGCCGTGACCAAGGTTGCTACCACCTACCACGCCCCAGCTGTCGCTACTGTTGCTCACGCTCCAGTCGCCACCTACGCTGCTGCTCCAGCCGTCGCAACTTACGCTGCCGCTCCAGCCGTCGCCACCTACGCTGCTGCCCCAGCAGTTGCCACCACCACCGTCCACCACGCCCCAGCTGTGGCCACTGTTGCCCACGCTGCCCCCGCTGTCGCTGCCTACCACGCCGCTCCAGTCTACAACTACGGTGTCGGAACCCTTGGTTACGGCGTCGGCCACTACGGCTACGGTCACGGTCTTCTCGGCTACGGCCTGAACTACGGCTATGGTCTTGGCTCTCCATACCACTACGGTGCCCTTCTCCGCAAGAAGAAGTGTGAGTAGATCTTTCAGTCCATTTGCGTGTATATACATGCAGAAATATTGTCTGTTGTCGTTAATTTTATTGCGGCATTAGAGCCTGCATTTTATACAGATGGTAATTTTGCATATGCGACGCTGAATGAAACGCTTAATTGTTCATCAGCGGCAGAGAATGTTGCATGGAGCAGAGAAAGAGAATACAAAGAAAATCATGCTACATAACAAGAACGTTTTTCTGGTTTATGCCAAGGCGGTTTCTAACAGTACTTTCTTGTATTTTTCTTCTCGCAGAAACCTTCCAACTATGACGTATTTGAAGAAAGAGAGAAGCTATACGCATCGACCTCGACATTCCGACATCTTCCATAATGGACGCAATGGAGAAATAAAACTGGTCGTCAAAAAAAGCACCATTTCGTTTGCCATTCTGTTGTTTTATGTTACACTGTGCGAGATGGAGTGCTTGTCAGTTTGCAAGTCCCAGTTTCGCGAAGTGTCCTTTATTCTTAAATGATTAGCGTGAAGTCATATAAGGCCATTTTGTAGTAGAGAGAGAGAGAGAACAAAGAGAGGAAAGGCTCGGAGGTGAACCAGAGGAGCGTACGGTTTGCTACTCTACACTGGGGGTGAGGAAAAGGGGAAATGAAAAGAAGAAGCAAGTGATGACTCTGTGTACACTGAAGCATCGTGAAACCATAGTGGAGTTCCATAGCTGGTGAACTGCGTTGCGGGAATAGGAAGTAGGAAGGAGGCTGCGGGTCAGCTATGGGCCTTACTCGAGACTTGCCAAGAACTGCATGGATTAAGAGCATCCAGCACTTGCACTGCACTTTTTGCTGACCGAGTATGCAACTTGCTAAAAAGAACACGAAAGGTATTTATGAGGGATGGAAGCAACGCAGTCACTTTCCTATCTTCTTCGGACATTACATCGGGAGTCGGCGCGGTGGACTCGACCTCGGTATGCTCTGTCCATTGATGTGACTGTGGCTCCGGCTGTGGCTCCGACTGTGGCATCGGCTGTGACATCGGCTGTGACATCGGCTGTGGCATGGGTCGTGGCTTCGGCTGGGGCTTCGGCTGTAGCACCAGCTGTGGCTTTAACTATGGCTTCAGCTGTGCCGTCTGTAGTGGCTCCGGTGGTTGCTTCGGCTGTGGCTTCAGCTGTGGCTTCAGCTGTGGCGGGGGCTGTCGCTTTGGTAGCTCGCGCCAAGCTTCAGTATCGGTGTTCACTCTGCCAGGCCTACGGGGCAGAGCAGGCGGTCTTGTCTGATGTAGCACGCTATTCACGGCGGCATCTGCGTTCTTTGAAGCCCGACGGCGTCGGGAGCGTCGCTTTCTGAGGGGCGCAACCCCTTCCCGACGAGACGAACGGTCTCTCACTATCTGCTTCAAGCCTCTCTTTCCCTCTTCATTTTGGGACAGTCCTTTGAGGTAGCACCATGGGACCCAATGCAATTGGGGCATTTTGGAACTGTGGCTACACAGGAATCTGCAGCGTGGGGCTCTGCACAGGGCGAGCAAATTTTTGTGTTCTTGCACAAAGCGCTTACGTGCCCCAGCTTCATGCAAAGGCGGCATTGGAGTGGCCTTCGGATAAATGGTCGTAATCATCATCATCATCAGCAGCAGCAGCAGCCTGGCTACCCGCACTGCATTGGTGAAGGCCTTTCCCATACTTCTCCAGCTACCCCGGTCATGTGCTAATTGTGGCCATGTTGTCCCTGCAAACGTCTTAATCCCATCCGCCCACCTAACTGTCTGCCGCCCACTGCTACACTTCTCTTCTCTTGGAATCCAATCCATAACCCTTAATGACCATCGGTTAACTTGCCTCCTCATTACGTCTCCTGCCCATGCCCACTTATTTTTCTGGATTTTAACTCAGACGTCATTAACTCGAGTTTGTTTCCTCACCCAATCTGTTCTTTTCTTATACCTTAACGTTACACCCATTAAACTTCTCTCCATAGCTCGTTCCGTCGTCCTCCATTTAAGTAGAGCCCTTTTCGTAAGCCTCCCGGTTTCTGCCGCGTAGGTGAGTACAGGTAAGGCAAAGCTGTTATATACTTTCCTCTTGAGAGATAATAGCAACCATGATCATGATCATGATCTGAGAATGCCTGCCATACGCATCCCAGTCCATTCTCATTCTTCTCATCATTTCAGTCTCATGATACGGATCTGTGGTCACTACCTGCCCTAAGTAGATGTATTCCCTTACCACTTCCAGTGCATCGCTATCTATCGTAAACTGCTGTTCTCTTCCGAGACTGGTAAACATTACTTTAGTTTCCTGCAGATTAATATTTAGACCCACCCTTCTGCATTGCATTTCCAGCTCAGTGAGCATGCATTGCAATTGGTCCCCTGAGGTACTGAGCAAGGCCCAATATCATCAGTGAATCGCAAGTTACGAAGTTATTCTCCATTAACTCGTATCCCCAATTCTTCCCAATCGAGGTCTCTGAATACCTCCTGTAAGCACGCTGTGAATAGCATTGGACATATCGTATCTCCCTGCCTGACATCCTTCTTTATTAGAATTTTATTGCTGTCTTTATGGAGGACTGCGGTGGCTGTGAAGCGGCTATAGATATCTTTCAGTATCGTTACATACGGCTCGTCTACACCCTGATTCCGTGGGGCCTGCATGAATACTTAGGTTTCGAGTGAATCAAACGCTTTCTCGTAATCCATGAAAGCTATACATAAGGGTAGGTTATATTGCGCACATTTCTCTATCACTGATTGATAGTGTGAATATGGTCTATTGTTGAGTAGCCTTTAAGAACTCCTGCCTAGTCCTTTGGTTGACGGAAGTCGAAGGCGTTCCTGACTCTATTTGTGATTACCTTAGTAAATATTTTGTAGGCAACGGACAGTAAGCTGATCAGTTTATAACTTTTCAAGTCTTTGGCGTACCCTTTCTTGTGGATTAGGATTACGTTGGGGCTCTTCCAAGATTCCGGTATGCTCGAAGTCATGAGGCATTGCGTGTACTGGGTGGCCAGTATTTCTAGAAAAATCCCCCCACCATCCTTCAACAAATCTGCTGTTACCTGATCCTCCCCAGCTGCCTTCCCCTTTTGCATAGCTCCGAAGGCTTTCTTTACTTCTTCCGGCGTTTTTTGCGGGATGTCAAATTCCTCTAGACAATTCCATCTTCCATAATCTTCGTGGGTGTCACTGGTACTGTATGAATTTCTATAGAATTCCTCAGCCACTTGAACGATCTCATCCATATTAGTAATGATATTGCCGGCTTTGTCTCTTAACGCATACATCTGATTCTTGCCTATTCCTAGTTTCTTCTTCACTGGTTTTACGCTTCCTCCTTTCCTGAGAGCATGTTCAATTCTATCCATACTATAGTTCCTTATGTCAGCTGTCTTCCGCTTGTTGATTAACTTCGAAAGTTCTGCCAGTTCTATTCTAGCTGTAGGGTTAGAGGCTTTCATACATGGGATTTTCTTAATCAGATCTTTCGTCTCCTGCGATAGCTTACTGGTATCCTGTCTAACGAATTTACCCCCGACTTCCACTGCACAATCCTTAATGGTGCCCATAAGATTGTCGTTCATTGCTCCAACACTAAGGTCCCCTTTCCGAGTTAAAGCCGAATACCTGTTCTGTAGCTTGATCCGGAATTCCTCTATTTTCGCTCTTACCGCTAACTCATTGATCGGCTTCTTATGTACAAGTTTCTTGGTTCCCTCCTCCGGTCTAGGCTAATTCGAGTTCGTACCATCCTATGGTCACTGCAACGCATCTTGCCGTGTACGTTCGCATCTTGTATTATGCCATGGTTAGCGCGGAGTATGAGGTCTATTTCATTTCTAGTCTTGCCGTTGGGGCTCCTCCACGTCCACTTTAAGCTTTACCGCTTGCGGAAGAAGGTATTCGTTATCCGCATATTATTCTGTCCTGAAAAGTCTACTAATAACACTCCCCTGATATTCCTAGAGCCTATGCCATATTCTTTCACTGAATTGTCTTGATCCTGCTTCTTGTCTACCTTGGCATTGAAGTAGCCCATCAGTCCAGTATATTTTGACTTTACGCATCGCCGGTTCCACGTCTTCATAGAAGCTTTCGACGCCTTGGTCATCATTACTGGATGTAGGGGCGTAGAGCTGTACGAGCTCAAATTTGTACCTCTTAATAAATTTCGCGACAACCACGCTCTCGTTAATGCTATTGAATTCCTGTATCTTACCACCTACATTATTTTTGATCAGGAGTCCGGCTCCTAGTTCTCGTCTCTCCGCTAGGCCCCGGTAGCACAAGACGTGCCTACCTTTTAGCACTGTATATGCTTCTTTTGTCCTCCTAACCTCAATGAGCCCTATTAAATCCCATTTAGTGCCCTCTAATAGCACTGCTAGACTCGCCTCACTAGATAACGTTCTAACATTAAACGTTGCCTGGTTCAGTTTCCAATCGCGGCCTGTCCGGACCAAGCTATCCTTAGCACCCTCTGCTGCTTCACAGGTCTGACCACCGCTGTGGTCAGTAGCTTCGCAGCCGCTGGCGTGTGAGGGCCGGAGTTTGATTGTTGTATTCATATGGGCGGTTGTGGTCAAGCACTGCACCAAGGTGGCCAGTCCTGCTCTGGTGAGGGTGTGCGTTGCCGGTTCTGGTTACCGGGATCAGGCCGCACTCCAGGCCTGTTAGTGCAATTTTATCAACAAGCGGATTTTTTTAATCTGTTGAAAAATTGCGCGGCACCGGGACTCGAACCACGGTCCTCTTGCATGCGAGGCGGATGCTCTACCTCTACGCCACCGCTGCACCCTTTAATGAATGAACAGCCTGCTGGAAGGCATGCGTTTATTACGATGCAAAATATTGACGTACCTGGGGTCGCTTTTGAATAATTAATAAAAAAGCGGTCACCGTCACATCTGCAGAGTTACTACATATGACTACATAAGTCACACGTGCCGTAGTAGCCTGAGTGTTTAAGGCGTTGCGCTACTGAGCTCGAGGTCCAGGGTTCGATTCTTGAAATGGCGCACGAATTTTTACAAAGACGAAAAGCCAACGCGCCGTTTATTTAGATTTATGTGCAGCTTAAAGATTCCCAGGTGGGCAAAACTAATCTGGAATCCTCCAGTAAGGATATCCCATAACCATATCGTGGTAATGGTACCTTAGATCCAACGGAATATTTATATATTCTATGTAAGTAGGTTCTAGATCTATGCGCGGTCCTGCTCCTAGAGTTGAAGAAAGAATACTCTACGAGAACGTCCCATGAAAGAGCCAAAGGACGTTTGCGCTTCTGTATTCCTTGTCTGATAAATTTACCCGCCCAAATCAAGCAGCAACTCTAAGCGGAAATTGTCGGCCTGTTTCGTTTCATTGTTGGTGTTTATCCCTGTGACATTGAAGGAAACAATGCACGCTGCACTTCTGCCCACTCCTAGCTTTTAATGGCAACATTCTGTGCACGTGAACCTTGCCTTGCAGTGAGATAAGCTCACTGGAGAAGCGTAGAACTGTTTCAGTTCCACAAACTCGTGGGTATTTAGCCAAAGCGATCTCATTCGCTCTTTGCGTAGAAACCTTGCTCTGCGGCTTTCATTATGTGAAGAAATTATCCTTTTTATGCACTTTTTATTTACCATTCGTTTACGCAGAACATACGTTTCGCTTCCTACTGGCGTTTGTGTGTTTGTGAGGCGCTTCGACACTGTTATCAGTGGCCTATTACAGTGGTCAGATAACTTATTTAAAAAGTACAATTAGGTGCTTGACTGAGTTGACTAAAAAGGATTCACTGAAGAGAATCGTCAACTGGCTAAGCGATTTACAATTGTGCAGGTAATATCAAATAAGGTGCAGCTCTTATAAATACCAGAAAATCCGGGAAAACTATGAGTAAGTAAAATAAACCCCTCAGAGTTATCATGCATAGAAAAGCAGGAGGCCAACCACGTTTTGTTACTTGTAATTGCAATACGTTTATATATAGTCCCAAACTAAGCTACAAGACTTATGCAGCCGGATACAATTGCCGAATAATATCGCAGCCGCTGAAGGACCTTGCTGCTGACAATGCCGTAGGGGACCTCGTTTTGTACATTTCCTTTTTCTCTCTCACAGTCTAGTAACTTCCATAGTCAAATTACTTTGCATACTCTACAATCGTTGTGTCCTGAGCGGAGGGTGCTTTGGTCTCCAGTGAGACAATGAATTAAAGTACGAACTGTTGGCCCGACCATTGCTGGATAACTACAGCATGACGATGGCGCCAAGGCCACCAAGCACGCAGCATATTCTTAGTTGTCAGAGGACAAGGTCAATGGCATGACACCTCAAGGCCGTGGAAAGTGGGACGACGGCGCCCACTACGATGGTTCGGGTTGCTAAAAGACCGGCTTCCCGATGAATTCAACATTAGAAGCGGTTAAGGTGGAGATTTACAAAAACCTGATGCCAAGCAAGTTGGCCCATGACTTAAGTACAAAGGCCACGACGCTAAGCTGATGAGGACGAAGTGAGACACAAACGAATTACACGGCATCGAACTTTCAACTGTTGTTTCGCCAGAAACTACGCAACGTTATATATGCATGCGTGAAGCCCAGTGGAAAATAATAACAGTAGACGTAAACTAACAGGGGTAATAGGAGCTAACACTGCTCGTAAGCCACGGATGTGAAGTCAATTATCACGGCCGGTACATAGGAGCACGCGGGCATTGCAAGCGTTATCCGAGTATCCAACCAAATAAAGGACTGCATTAACATGCAGTCCCTTATTGCATGCAGTCCCTTATTGCATGCTTATTGCATGCAGTCCATGAGTGGCACACAACCGCAGCGCTTGCCGTGGTCTGCGAAGTCATAGAGAAAGAAATTTCAACAAGAGCGGACACTCCCATAGAGCCCAGCGGCCGAATTGACTGTAGCACACCAAGCGGATGGTAGTAGCACCTTCCGGTTTCGGTTTTGAGCGCGCGCGTTTTGAACAGCAATTGATACACGCCGGCCCGGCTTCGCTGACCGGCGCGGCATTTTTTTTTTTTTTTTGCTTCTGCTAAACCCCGCGTGCCCTTGGCTTGGAATCGTTTCATTATTTAGTAAAAATGATTGCGAACGACCTTTACAAGGCTCCGCCGAATCTGTCAGGCGCAATTTCATAAAGAAAACGCGAGACGTCTTCTGAAATGATGAAATGTTTATTTTGCTCTATATAAATGCTCGTTCCGGGCTTCTGCATTCATCCAAAGTTGAGGCACCAGGTAAGCAGCAGTCATTGCCGTGCGAAGCTCCACCGGATGCCATCAGCTGAAAGGAAGTAAATTACAAGCATGTATCATTTTGGTATATTGAACTAACAGGAGTATTGCGTGTAGAGTCGAAACGTGCGTAAGTGGTGAATGAGCGGATTACAGATAAATTCACTTTTACGTACATTTCGCAGCAAGAACTCCTCCCAAACAATGCCATAAAATCTGAAGAAAACACCAGATTTTCAAGCATCCCTCCCTTCCCGGGCATTATTTTCTGCACTTTAAGAGCACAAATACACGGGTGACTGCGCGTTTCCAAAACAACTTGGCCTCAGTCGACGCGATGGTACGCCAAGTACACAGCGGTGGCTACAACACAGGCTCAGCCAGACTATGTTACACGCTCGCAGAATGCCTTCTAGTCGCACTCAAGACAGATTCGTGGGTGCAAATACTGTTTTCAATCGCTCAGAATACATAAATGTCATGTTCATGAGCTCCTCCGTGTTATCTTTTACGCGTCCTGCCGGCGCAAGCAACACTCCCGTGTTATCACTCTCGGGAATCGCTCATCGCGCCTTCGACAAGCGTGAGTACCGAAATAAGGTATATGTTGTTTCAGGGCCACTGTGCTTGAAAAGCACCCCAAAAAGTAGCGAAATTAGTTACAATAATGTCTGGGGTAAGAGAAAGCGCCAAAGCTTGTCCCGGGAAGATTCAGTACACGCGAAACTGCGTCACACGGCCAAGGTGCTTATCGTCAGAAAGCCAGGTGCGGCGAGCGTGCCCACCTTTTAAGTTTTAATTATGTTTTAATTATGTTTTAATTATGCTTGGTCTCATAGAAACGGTCGCATACATCTCCCAGTGCGAGTAATTAACTCAAATTAACTAGGCTTGGACGGCGGAGCTGTTTGTCGATAACTGCGTCGCTATAAAGGTTCAGTTTTGTGCAGTAAGCCTAAATGTGCTTGAAGTGCATCGTAGACTGTCAAACAAAATTCCTCACGTTGCTGTAGTTCAGTAGTGCAGCAGTACCGTGTCGAAATGCAGATGAAACACAAGAGAACGCCGGGAGCCCCCACCCCAAAAAACGGGCTACACCCAAAAGAGACGGGTCGCCGAGCACGCGAGCTTCACATGCGCAGCCGGCCTCGCTCACTCCTGCGGCTTATCTGGCGCATGACGTATTGACGCGGGTCTGGCGTGCCGCTAGCTTGTTGCTAGGCAACGCATCAAAAATAAGTTGCAATGTATAGATTCATTTACACGCAAAACTTTTTCACTCTTAGTGGGAAAGAATAAAAAAAAATTAAACGTTGTCTGTAAGTTTATTTTACATTCTTTTTTTTTTGATGCTCGCGTCAACTAACGGATGGAGTGGAAACTAGGCGTGACGTGTTTCCTGTTGCCAGTGTTTGAAGAGTGTCCCCTTTTGTTGAATTTCTTTCTCTATGGCCAAGTGCCCGCCCGTGTTGACGTTGACCGCCAGCGGTGCCCTCTCGCTCCATCGATGAAGCATCGTCCCGTTAGTCCTATTTGCACCTTGCCACACGTTTGGGGATAATGTAAACGACATTCCTAACACAAGCGGTATAGCCTGTGACATGCTTCTTGGAGCTTGTGGCCGGCAGCGCATTCGTTACCAAAGGGCTAATCTTGGCTAGTTTGCATGAGGCGGAAAACCCAATGAGCACGTGGCATCTTGCGACTACCTTCTTTATATTGTGTGACAGCTTATGTCCGTACTGACTCACGTGCGTGTTCATTTTCTTTACATTAATTGTTTATCTTCTTTAGGTAGCTTTCGCACACACCCGTAGTAACTGACGGAAGAAATCGAGCCTCTTCCAATCGGCTAAAATTATTAGTACAATCTATACCAGGATTGCGCTCGCATGGCTTTACTAATGATGAAGTGATGCATGGGTTTGTTATTCCCTTCTTGAGCAGTTTAGAATATGTGCAGTCTAATGGTAGAAGGCTTTTCTTAGGCCTTGGACTCTACATCCAATACAAGTG
This sequence comes from Dermacentor andersoni, assembly GCF_023375885.2. Lineage (NCBI taxonomy): Eukaryota > Metazoa > Arthropoda > Arachnida > Ixodida > Ixodidae > Dermacentor > Dermacentor andersoni. Next base: position 99,449,331 of record NC_092816.1, read on the forward strand.
GGCCTTCGTGAAACTAAGTATAAGGACCAGAATTTAATTCAGTTACCTTGTGGCGATTGGGAAATGAAATCTAGTCCACCAAACTCTTTCAATAAGGTGCCTGTTAATTATGCTACAGCAACATCAAGTCTAGTCTCAGTTAGATTATAAAGCCCAACGTAGTCAACCACATATCTATAAATCCTAACCACATTAGTATTGCTCATTTTGGCAAATATGCGCTGGTCAATGGAACCAAAATAAATGTCCGACGCACCGGAAGAAACAAACCGGACTGAAAGGGAGATAATTGAGGATTTCTTAATAAAAAAGAGCAGCAAATAAGTTTGTCAGCACGCCGTAACTAGCACTAGGTTTTAAAGAAGTGTCATTCACAAGTGATAGCCTGTAATCGCCGCAACGATTTGGACGTGCGGTTGACTCATTTGGTTGGATACTCGAATTACACCTGCAATGTCCGCTTCCTCATATGTAAGGGACATGCGTATTCACACCACTGGCTTACGATCAGTCTTAGCCTCTATCAACCCTGTTGGTTCATCTCTGCTGTGATTAGTTTGCACTTAGGTTTCATGTGTAAACCTGCACGATTTCTTGCTAATCAATAGTTGTAAGCTGGCGCCGGTATATGTTGCTTGTGTCTAACTTCGTCCCTGTCTGCTGAGCGCTGCAACCTTTGTTGTTAAGGGGTGAAGAAGTTGCCATAGTGTTGCGCAACAGGCTGACTATGATGGTGACTCCATTTTTTTTTTCAGCGACTCACAGCATGAAACGACAATTCTGGGAGGCATGAAACTTCGCACCGTATTGAATTTGTTGGAAGCGGATCTTAAAGAGATCCCTATAAAAGAATAAAGATCGTACCAATCGATGAGTTCAAAACTGATTTCACATCGAATACGTTGTGTTCAGTGGTCCGCGGACCCTTGAACAAGCACTGGCAAGATTTTTTAATTACTTGACAGTTTCGGCTTGTATTACACCTTTCTTTGTTTTCTCAAAGTTATAATTTTGTGCTTATGCTATTATACACGTGTTCGTCACTTTCGATAGTTCAGTCAGCTTACTAACTTCGGCCGATGTAAGTGCCTATATGACCCTTTCATGCTCTCCCGATTTTTATTTATGTCCTCTTTGTCTAGGGAGGCCTGCTTGTAGGCTTGATACCTAACTCCCGACTAAAACTGAGGGCTTCAAAATTGCATACTTTGATGTTTAATTGATCTATTCATGATTGTGGACAACTCGTGACCACACTAACAAGTAATCACAACCTTTTTCTGAACACAACACCAATAAACATTGTTCAATGTAGTGGTGTTGTGGACAAAGCTTGTACTCTGCTTGACTTTCACTTTCCCGCTGAGCACTTTTTATCTGTGCTTCCCATTAGGGCGCTCCCGGACGGTGATATTCATTATTTAATATCAGTGTCCTGAACTAAACTAACATTGAATAATGTATATCTCCGTCCGGGAACGCCCTAATGGGAAGCACAGAACCCCCCATACCTGTAAAATGCCTGGTGTTGACTTCCAATCTCCCGTCCTGCAGTGTTCGTTCTAAACGACCTCAGCTTAAAGTGAGCAGTCACTACAGAATTGTTTCTAATTGTTTGTTTCTGATGTTTCTAATTGATTGTTCCGTGTCCTCATCTGTTGTTTTTGCTTGATCATTGTGACTAGATGTCCATGCATCATAATGGGATATATATTGCAAATATAGCATCAACTGGTAATCACCCTCAATTTACTGACATCCTTGAAAGAGAAGCTTCCGCGACAGGTCGTTTGTGAATACAATGCTACGGATCTGATATTTGAATGATATCAGAGACACGAGAGAAAGTAAAGGAGTACGTCACCCAAGAAAAAAGGGGAAATTAACAGGCTCAGGTCTGCTCGACGAGAAAGAGGCTCTATGAAATAAAGACAAAATCTGGGTGGACGGTAGCCTAGTATTGGTATAGTCTCGTACAATATGTCTTCAATCAAAAATCTGTAATATATACATCAAACACGAAATGCCTACGTTTACTGACGAACCCAGTGTATAAACGTACACCAGGGCACCAAGATTACGCAAAATTCTTTATGCTTAACGGACGCCATTATTATCGCTTTTAGAGCTTGAAATTCTCCTAAGTAAGCCTTACTTTCGATTCAGTTGTTATAAGGCCACCTTTATTCTTCACGTGAGTTGAAACGAATAATCAACAAAGTCATATTTCCTACTTGCATGCGGAAGTACGTTTCAACACATCATTTCGACGCGTACTGTCCCAAGTACGGAGACCTCCACGCACAATTTTTGCTAACAGATTAATTACTGGATGATCAGTTGTATTCTGGAGATATCTAGAAAAAAAAGGTTTTTGGGCAGTCGTTACCACAACTGTCTTACTTAATGTGTCGACAAATATTCCTCCTCATTTGCCTCGATTCATTCAGCCGCCCCAAAGCTTAACAGCTTACAATGTTGCGTAAAACAGGTGGGAGTTATATTCTTCTTTTACATATAAAGAGATGTAATTTCCGTTTCTAACCCTATCATTTACATTGGTCAGTATTCTAAGCAATATTATTTTCTTAAAGTTAGCTGTCACTAACATTGGCGTAGGACGTTTCAAAAGCAGCTGCTACTACTGACAAATGCGCTACCTTGATGCACTTTTTAAAATCCTGTAACACAAACTAAGTTCGAAATATTTCATTAAACTAATTCTCCCAAGGAAAAAGCTATATTGAATTCTTTTCACTAGAAACCCCGAACATTCAAATAATATTTCACACGATTAAAAGGGATTTTTGCTCCACCATTTTTCTTAGGATCCAAGTTGAGGCAGTGCAAGCAATAGATCAGCCACACTATGTCAAAATCACCGGCAGATCATACAATTTTCGGCTCATTGAAGATGTACATTTTTGCTACAGCCATCGCTTTAACCAACATTGAAGTCGGTGTTTTTCGTTTATCACTTAACGGCGGCTTCTCAGTGACGTACACAACTCTTGCTCAAATTAATCACCTGTCCACCACAAGACGAGCTTCTATCGAATTCTCTGCAGGCTTTGCGCGTGATCGGTCATCCATCCCTTGTATTTGATGCCGAAGAAGGCGTAAGTGCATGACATGCCGTCCTCGTACAACGGAATCTCGGGCAAGAGAGCCACACAACTCAGGCTTTGGCACAATTCACATGCAGGTCTCGTTCTCCGAATACACGGTACATCGCCCGATTCTGCGTCGCGGCCATCTCGAAGCCTTCTACGCACAATTATTTTTCCTTCTCCACGGTATGTCACACAAGCGACTTATTTTTTTCTTTCATTTCAGCACTTAATACGCATGAAACATGGTCGACCACACATAGCCGCTCACAAGTGCGTGAAAGCTTCCTTACCCTTAATTGTAAAGCGGTTGATTTGTACAGCTGGTTCTAAATTTTTTTTTTCATCATTTTATTTTTATAATTTTACGCAAGCGTCCTCGTCGCGAATAAGGCCTGATACTTGATCACTGTTTGTCCAGCTAGTACCCTAAGATCATACTCCTGATTAAATTTCTTTGCAGAGATGGGGGGGAATAACAAAAGGACTGCAGACTTGGTTTCTTCGTATTTTTCCTTGTTCTGCCATTTCTTGTGTAGTTTGTCAAGAAAGGGCGCCAAGAAAGGAGGAATTTTCGTATAAAAGCGCGCACGAACAGCACTCATTCAGCAGTTGGCTCAACAGCAGCTCTAACGTCACCATGGTAAGAATTTCTGTTCCCGACATGCCTTACTAGCAGAGCACCACTTACGATGATCACCTTGAAAATTAATTACTCCTGGCGTATTTTCGCGCATCGCTCCATTTTCAAACCTCATTTGCACGAACATAGTTGCTTATTCATTCCTTCAATAGCTACCGTCTTTAAAAATAGTTGATAACGCAAAGATTTCTCTAAATGTCAAGAAGGAAGTTCAGCTAAAATTATGACATGCAACAAGTGTCAGAGTACGAATTGATAATTGCCTTACAACGTCAAAGTTTGTCAACGCAAAGCTCGCGCTTCTGTGCCGAGCGTTTTCGAATTCTGGAATACAGTTTCTGCGAAACAACACTGCTCAATATTTTCTGTCTTGGTTCTAGTTGTCAAATGGAATATCGATTTAGACCACAAATCAAAGTCGGTCTTCCAATAGGGGAAGAAATTAACATTATGCATAAAAGAACGAGTGCACATCAAACCTGTACTAGCTAACGCTATGAAATGATAAGCAAACCGCATATAAAAGCGCACTCCCAAAACGTACGCATCACTTTCCAGATCCGTGCCTGCGTCCTCTTGGCTCTTGCCACCAGCGCTCTCGCTGGCTACACCGGCTACGGCTTTGGCCACGGCTATGGTCTCGGCTACGGCTACGGTGGTCTTAGCCACGGCTATGGTCTCGGCTATGGCTACGGTCTCAGCTATGCCGGCTATGCTCCAGCTGTGCACACTGTCGCTCATGCTGCCCCAGCCGTCACCACCGTCGCCCACGCTCCAGTCGCCACCTACGCTGCTGCTCCAGTTGTTGCCTCTGCTCCAGCCGTGACCAGGGTTGCTACCACCTACCGTGCCCCAGTCGCCACTTACGCCGCTGCTCCAGCTGTTGCAACCTATGCTGCTGCACCAGTTGCCGCCTACCACGCCGCCCCAGCTGTTGCCACTTATACCACTGCTCCAGCGGTCGCCACCTACGCCGCTGCCCCAGCCGTGACCAAGGTTGCTACCACCTACCACGCGCCAGCTGTCGCCACTGTTGCCCACGCTCCAGTCGCCACCTACGCTGCTGCTCCAGCCGTCGCAACTTACGCTGCCGCTCCAGCCGTCGCCACCTACGCTGCTGCCCCAGCAGTTGCCGCCACCACCGTCCACCACGCCCCAGCTGTGGCCACTGTTGCTCACGCTGCCCCCGCTGTCGCTGCCTACCACGCCGCTCCGGTCTACAACTACGGTGTCGGAACCCTTGGTTACGGCGTCGGCCACTACGGCTACGGTCACGGTCTTCTCGGCTACGGCCTGAACTACGGCTACGGTCTTGGCTCTCCCTACCACTACGGTGCCCTTCTCCGCAAGAAGAAGTGTGAGTAGATCTTTCAGTCCATTTGCGTGTATATATATACACAAATTTTTTGCTATTGTCGTTTGTTTTATTGCGGCCGTAGAGCGTGTATTCACAGATGGTAATTTTTCATATGCGACGCTGAATGAAGACGTCGACTTGTTCATCGGCGGCAGAGAATGTTGCATGGAGTAGAGAAAGAAAATATAAAGGAAGTCATATTATATAACAAGAACGTTTTACTGTTTTATGCCAAGGCGGTTTATAACAGTACTTTCTTGTATTTTTGTTCTCTGCAGAAACCTTCCAAGTGTGACGTATTTGAAGAAAAACAGAAGCTATGTGCATCGACCTCGACATTCTGTCATCTTCTATAATGGACGCAATGGAGAAATAAAACTGGTCGTCGAAACAAGCACTATCTCGCTTGCCATTGCTTTGGCTCATGCTTCACCACGCGAGCTGATGTCCTGGTCAGCTTGCAAGTCGTAGTTTCGCGAAGTGTCCTTTATTCTGAAATGATTAGCCTGAAGTCATATAAGGTGATCGTGTAGTAGAATAAACACATCATTGTGTGGCCGTAGGCACTTAAGGGTTATTCTTTAGTTGCCCATGCAATGGTTCACTCCTGCGTTGCTTCTTTGATAAAGGTACGTGGACTTGGGTTAGTAATTTTAGAGCGCCGCTCTTAGGAGCCCGTTCGTGCATGTAGCGTCGGCGCGCCTCGTCCTCTTTCGGCTTCACTGAGAGAACGAGTAAAGCGACGATGAAAGACCGAACGCAGAGCAGAGCAGGGGATAGGTGGGAGAGACAGCGACAGCGAAGGGAGTGCTAAGAGGAAATCAGAAAAAAAAATGTTGAAGCCCCACCAGCACCGCTGCCAGCTTAAAGGGTAAAATGATAACCAAAAACAGAAACCTAGCTTTCGCGCAAAGGGTTGGCCTCAAGCGATCCATAGCGTTGGCCCCAAGCGCATAACGTTCGCCGGGACGCGCAGGCCTGCCGCGCGCGTCGCAGCTCTGCCAGTCGGTGTGGTGATCGGTATAGTATGGTGTGAAGAACTTTATTGAGTCCTGAAGGTCAAGCTTTGGTTCACGCGTGTCGCTCCCACGTTGTGACTGTCAGGCCGAGCTTTTCAGCCACATCGCGGGCCTTCTGGACTGCTCGTAATTCGTCAGAGAGTGATTCAATGTGTAGCTTTCGCCGCCACCATTCTTGTTCCTGGTCACAGTCTGTGAAGACCGCGGAGCACTTCCAAAGCATGTGATCAAGAGTCATGATGCCATTGCACTTTTTACAATTGGTTTGAGTTTCCCTCTCCGGATAGATTCTGTTAATAAAATCTGTACTTGGGTATGTCCTTGTCTGTAGCAAACGTAATGTGACCGCTTGGGCTCTGCAAAGCTTACCGTGTGGCAATGTGTATTCCCTTCGCAAATACTAGTGCTTCGTGATTTCGTTGTATGTTGATAATCGATCCCCGTGTTCCCCGGGTGAAGTGTAAGTTGCTTGGTCTTGAAGAGCATGGCTAGAAAGTCCTCGTGCTGCTTCATTCACAACCTCATTGAGGTTTCTGCGAGCTCCGTCCACCCCCCCGAGATGTGCAGGAAACCAGCAGATTTCGATCCTCTCACTGTAGACCTTCTCTAGTAATCTTGTTGCTATCCGTGTCACATATCCGTTAGTAAACTAGCGGATGGCTGTTCTAGAGTCGCTGTAGATATGTGTCCACCAATTAGCCCGGATGGCTAAGGCGATTGGCACTTGTCCTGCTACTGCTGGGTCCTTGGTATGTCTAAACGGTGATGGAATCCCGTATGCTACCTTGATTGTCTACAACAACGGAGGTATGCGCATCCTTAGTTTTAACCCAGGCAGCGTCAACGAACACCACCTGCTGCTTATGTTGATCTATCTCTTGAAGAAGTGCCTTGGCCCTTCCCTTCCGTCTCTCGAGGTTATGTGTCGGGTGCATGTTCCCAGGGAACGGGGTCGTCTTTATTGTTTCTCGTAGTCCCGCTGCAATTCTGGTAATAATTCTCTTTTGTTGCTGTGCTTGTTAATTTATACGCCTATTTCTTCAAGTAGCACCCTCCCAGGTCGTGTCCCCATTAGTCTCTCCTGGTGAGCCACCTGTTGAGCCTCAGCTATCTCTTCTAGTGTGTTCTGCAGTCCTAGTTGCAATAAGCTATCATTGGCCATGCTGATGGAAAGTCCTAGTGCAGTCTTTATAAGCCGTCTGATTAAAGCGTTTAGCTTGCTCTTATCAGCCTGTATCCATTGTAGCATACCTGCGACGTACGATAAGTGGCAAAAGGCGAATGCATGTACCAATCTTATGGCACTGTGTTCACCTAGCCCTTTATGCTTGTTGGTAATTCTACGCAGAAGCTTAATGACTTCTTCTGAATTGTTAGAGATATGTTGTATCATCCTGCAATTAGATACATTCGCTTGCAGAAGAAGTCCTAGCACTCTAATAGTCTCCACTTGCCTGATTGGTTCTACATTCTTGGCGTATATATCAATGCGGAGTTCTTCCTCTGGGATATATCCGTTCGGCTTGCGCCCACGCTTACTGCTCCGTAGTACCAATAGTTCTGATTTTTTAGCAGAGCAGTTCAGTTCCATACCCTGAAGTATTGTTTCCACAACATAAATGCTTTGCTGTAGTTTGGTCTCTGTTTGTCCCATATTACCTTCGGCACTACAGATTGTTACATAATCTGCAGATATAGCAAAGTGGATACCCTCAATCTGCGGGAGACCTCGAGCCACTTTTGACATTGCCAAATTAAATAACATGTGAAATAGGACAGAGCTTTGTGGTGTCCCACGATTTTCAAGTTCCAGGGTTGTCGATTGCAGTTCGCGTAACCTGTGACAAGCAGAACGGCAACCGAAAAAGGCTTTGACTATATGGTGCAATCGCTTACCCAATCCCATCTCCGAGAGGATATCCAATATAGCCCTGTGCTTGATGCGATCAAAGGCCTTCTCTACATCTAGACCTAGGAGAGCCCTCGTATGTAACGCGCTAGCAAAAATAGGGTGATGTTTGATTAAATGCATTGCATCTTGAGTCGTAAGTGCAGGACGGAAACCGATCAGGTTATGCGGAAGAACATTTCTGTTTTCTACATACTTAGTGAGTCTACTGAGTATGACATGCTCCATGCTTTTGCCCAGACATGATGTTAACGGTATGGGTCTTAGGTTATCTAGATTGAGTTGCTTGCCTGGTTTGGGAATAAGAATTGTGTTAGCAATTATCCATTCCTTTGGATAATCACCGTTTTTCCAGAGTTCGTAGAAATACTCTGTAAAATATTTTATAAAATCATCGCCCAGATTTTTCAACAGCCAATTGGAAATGTCATCTGGACCGGCAGCGGATCTACTGTTCAGGTCGTACCAGGCTGCGCGAACTTCCCTTTCTGTGAAGTCTTGATCCATAGGCTCACAGTCTTCACCTGTATATTCAGGCTGGTCGGTACTCTCATTGCTATCCTTAAGCGGAAAATACTTAGCTGCGAGCCGTTTCAGAATGGTCTTCTCCGTTGTGTCCTGACTCTCAGGATGGACGAGTCGTGCTACTGCTGTTCTCCTATTAGATTCCGTGTCTCTCATGAAGCAAATGCCTAAGTAGGTTCCGATTTCCACCCCGTTTGAGTCGACCATCTATGGAATTACAAAGCTCATCCCATAGTTGTTTCTGTAAATTTCTGGATTGTTCTTAAATCTCCCTATTCAAAAATGCTATGCGCTTCCCGAGTCTCCTGTTCAGCCGTTGCGTTTTTCATCTTTTAAACATAGATTGTTTGGCTCCAATCAAGTGCGCCAGCGTACTGTCCAAGATTTCGATATCCTCCTATGTGGTATTATCCTTCTTTGCCGCCTTTACAACTTCCCTGAGCTGAGTGTTCCAAGTTTGGAGTGTTTTCTTTTGACCTGTATCTGTCTCAGCTCTACTTTTCATTGCTTTCCGAAAAAGATCCCAGTCAATGTATTAAAATGCTTTATTTAATTACTGGGTGTTTCCAATAGTATTTGTAATATATAATGATCATTACCCCGGTCAATATTGGAGGTATTCCAGCCAGCGTTCGCTAAATTTGATATAAAAGTAAGGTTTTGGGTGGATTCCCTGCATGTAGATGTACCCCACCTAGTGGGGTAAGCTGAGTCAGTGATGAGAGAGAGGTTAAGATCTGTAGCTAGCTGCCAAAGTCCCTCCCCTTTCTTAGTATTCCAGCAATATCCCTAGGTTTGATGTGGGGCTTTGAAATCCCCTCCAATAACCCGTAGAAAAATCACTGTTGATTAACCATTGATGTACTGTTGGGGAATTGTTGAAACAACGGATTTCAACAAATTTTCAAAAGCAATTGAGTTCGCTCAGCACTTGCACAACAATATTACCGTTGAGTGTTCTCAATAAACAATTTATTGGGTAATTTGTGTTGATTCTTGTAGTTGTTTCTTTGTTGTGTAGCAGTTAAGTCCAGTATACAATAATTAGGACTCGCATATGAAGACATTCCAAAAATTTAATGCGAAGCTTTCCAACCTCATTCCTGTCACTTTGCGGCAGGTAGGTTCTTTCGCCTCGTTTTCATAAAAAGAAAATAATGTGTGACCGATGGGGTGGCATTGAACGTCGGCCGTCGCGCCCGTTGCTCCAACCATTAGGCCACGAACGCGCGCATGCTCCTATCGTTCGAAAGCCAGTAAGTTCTGAAATGCTTGGCGCGTGCGCAGCGTGCCACTTCCTCGTGCAGTCGCTACAGCTGGAGCTTTCAAGCGCCAATCTCAGGGACCGCCCCACTTTCGTAGCCGTTTCCGCTCTGTAAAAACTGCAGCGTTAGACTAGCTTCATGGCCGCCCAAGTTCACAACGATTTATTTCTTCGCCGGTGTACAAATGCCACCGTCGTTTTAACATACACTAGATGACATAGCAATTGGTACGATCCAAAATGAGCACGTTTCGGGGAGCAGAAGAATGCGAAGTGCACTCGCAAACACGGTGACTACGCGCATGTGGAGTTCCCCAAAAGCAGACACGGCGGCAGCGCGGCCGGCGATTAGACAAACGCCGACACGCGACGACGCTACTTGGAGCATCCGACGCGCTGTGGGAGCCGTGGGATGCAAGCGGCGCACACGCTGCAAACATACACGTGAGAGATCTTCAAATTTCCTGCGTCGCACCCTCTGTCCGGAAAGTAAATATAGCTTTTTTTATCCAACGGCCGTGGTACTAGATCAAACAACGAACACGCTTTGAGATCGCAGCGTGCAGCCGCTATAACCATTGACTTCAAAGAGCTTCTGATTCAGAAACAACCGCAACAGTATCGCAACTAATTGCTATATCTGCGGCTGCTCCCGACTCTCGCCTTGCAAGAAGCATGCGATTTATTTGAGCCTCGCCGAACTGTCGTCCTCCCGTCTCCCATGCCTGCAGGACAGGTCCCGTATGTTCAGAAGATCATCAAAGGGGAATTAAAGAAATACAGGTAACGGACTCTTATCATACCTTACTTGTCACCTCGTCATCAGCAAAGGTGCTATAAACTATTCTAGTAGCGTTACTTTTGTAAAAACAATAAAATTAGTAGTAATTTTTATTTCTAGGTGGCGCTACGAATGTCAAGGTAGCGTTCGGGTGTGTGTGTGTGTGTGGGCGCACACGCAGTTGCAACCGTTGTAGCTTCGTTTTCAGCACGCTTTTGCAACAGTACACATCGTTACCGCTAGTTTCGTAGTCGCATATTTTGGTCGTAGTATTTATTGTTTACGCTACAAATTAGGTTGTTCTTAAAACTTTATGAAGGTTAGTGGATGAAAAATTATTACTAATTATTAGTGGTTTTTCCGTACGGTTACTTTGTGTTTGAAGGGTTTTCATAACTCCATACGATAGTGAAGCTGTGAACGGCTTTCGGACTCAGTTGGTTGCCGTTGTGTAGTGAATCACGCCTCGTGCTTTTTGATGAAAATATTTTTTCTTTTCGGACATCGTGACGCACATTTTAGTGAAATGCTTTAACGACGATAAGTGGGACGTTTATCCGTTGAAGTCGTTGGCTGACCCAGCTACTAGTCTTCGACTGATGTGCGAGCCTGGCTGTTTTGATGAGCTGCGCGGCAGAGGTCATGATGCCTGTTGGAGAGAAGGCACCCCGAAACAGTCGCAGTCGAACTTCTGCAGATAGGTAAGCAATTTCGTTTTCTTGGCCACACAGCCTTTTTTCTATTTTGACATTGACAAGCGTTAGATGTTAAGCACACCGTTCACTTTCTTCAAGCAAACCGTATGCCCCGGAGCTAAAGCGCGCGATACTAACGCTCGCTGCCGCCGTCACTTCGTTTGAAGCAATAGTAGGCGAAGAGGCAGCGGGGCCCCACGTGCGTAAAATTGCATTGCTTCATTTGTTCCTGTCTAATGACCTTTCCTTAATTTGTATGAGAGAACACAATTGGAACATAAGGATCAGCTTCTCTGAGCAGGGATAATTTTGTATAGTGGTTACGCCATCTTTCATAGGGGCTCACGTGGGTCGTCTAAGCGCTTGTTATCGCGTTCCGATACGTGAGAGGCACGCTGCCTTTCAAGGTATTTAGGCAGACACTGCGAGCTTATGAGAACCGCGACAACTAATTGTGCAGCAGGTGTGCAGCTGTGCTACTTTTGTACCACACTCGTACCGGAAGGCGGTGTTGCACGTCACGCTTACGCATTTCGTAACTATGGCGGCCGCCGTGGCAGTTTGGGGCTCGAGGTCGTGGATATGATCCCTGCAGCGGCCGCGTTCCAAAGGAGCGGAATGCAAAAACGCTCGTGCATTGTGCATTGTAGGCAAAATTAATACGGAGTCCCCAACTACGACCTGCCTCATAATCAGATCGTTGGTTTCGCACGTAGGACGTCATAATTATTATTTTTTAATCCGTAGTGGCTCATCGTATACCATACGGTTAGTGTGATCACCTTTTGTGCCGTAGCGGTTAAGCGCCTAGATTTAGGTTGCGCCTAATAATGGGGCTCACCGCAAAATATATTTCGCCTCTGGAATTTGCGGAGAACGGCCAACCGATAAGTCGCAGCTTCCGCGCGGTGACTGTACACGGATACACAGCGCAAATGAACAGAGGTGCGGTGACGACGTCGCCAAAGAACACAGACGCCGACGGGTTCGCCTTATCGCCTATCACCGCCAAAACTACCACAGTAAGCATCTTTATCTAGCGTGGCGCGTTTCCGTTGAAGGCGTACTGTACAATTTTAATTGGCGATAACCGAAACATGCCACCGTTCTCTGCTGCCCCTTTGAGCTGGACCGATCCGAATGTGCGTTGCTTGCAGAAGCGAAAGGAGCGCCACTCGGCGCGTTGTCGCCTCGAGCACCGTTTGCGCGGTGAAGAGTGATGCGTGCATGAAGCTAACCCACTGCGCAGACGCCACCGCGCAAAACGCGCAAGGGCGTGTACACGACGTTCTGCACACAAATCGCGTGGGATCATCGGAGACACGCCGGAGCGCCTAGCTTCAAAGAAGCGGTGCATCTTCTCACTCGTACAGGCACGCTCACGCTCGCATCGCTCTCGGCGTATCTTTAGGTCATTCCTGTTGCTGGACTTCTACCCAAAGATTCGATATCTGCTTGGTATCGGCTATGCACTGTCGCGTGGTCTTTGGTTCTGCGAGAGCCGGGAATATTTCTCCCCGCTGTGAAACATCGCTGTGCGTGTCTTAGCTAACATTTACCGTAGCAACCCATTTCTCCCTTTTCTAGACAGCACTCGTAAAGAGTCGCAAATGTTTACTTGCCAGTATAGTGTGTACTTCTATTTTGTGCGTAGTTATGTGCAGTGTGTGGCAGATTCTGAATCCACGCAATCTCATTTTCTGTCCGCATTCCCTTCTTGCAGGTTACGCATGCAGCAAATACCCAGATGCTAAAGTGTTCTACGTCAAGAGCAGTTTGGCGTCGTGCAAGAGACACCCGTTGATATGTGGCTGATTCACTAGCAAGCTCGCATCTCTGTTGCCACTCTCCATCAAGTGGGATTTTTAATTATTTTTTGTGCTGCTATGTGGTGTACTAGCTGCCGCATTGACGCTGTAAAGGCTTACTTTCGATATGCTCTGGCTTGGGAGGTATTTCTTTTTGCTTGCGAGAATGTTTACCAGCCTAACCAAGTGATACGTGCGTACTGGAAACAGCAGCGCGAACAGAGGCGGACGACGAAATAGGTAGGAACACACACGAGCGCAAGTTTATTTTTGAAGACAGAGGTATTAAAGACGCTGGTCAACTTGACAAAGGTAAAGAGCCGTGCATGCGTGGTAGAAACAGCCACGAGCGACAAGAAACAAAATATGAAAAAGCCATGTTGTAGAATAAACGTGCGAGAAAAACGAGAACATTCGGACAAATCCTTCGAAAAAGCGAAATATTTGTCCGATGAGGGATACTACCCAACGAGAAATACTTTTGAGAACTGCATGTGTTCCCACTTAGGGCAACAGATAACTTGGTTATGCATTTGTTTCGTTTGTGATCAATAAATATTGCTTCTGGAACTCCTCTGGTGTTGAGGTATAGAGCAGAAAGAACGGTTGTTTCATCACAAAGACCAGAACACAAGAGGACTTATGGAATAATTATTTATTGATAACGAAGAAAAATTCATAAGCAAGATTTCTGTGACCTTTAGTGGGAAAGAGTTGCTGCAGTATTTCTCGTTAATATCACTTACAGGACAAACAGTTTTCATGTGTTCTTTTTTCTTTTTTTGACGCACATGTTTGTTCTACAGGACATGTCTTTCGGTCCTTTTTTGTTGTGCCGGGCCGTTCCTGCTGCACATCCATGGCTTTTTCTTTGTGAAGTTGGCCAATGTGATTAAAATCTTTGTCTTCACGAATAAACTTCTAGTCGAGTCAGCGTTCATGTGTATTCCTACCTTAATTCACCCTTCTAGTCTCTTTTTGGGTGGTTGTCAAATATACATGCACACCGAATCGGCGAAGTTTCCATAGATTTGATACATGAAATATTTGCGCTGTTTATTTCAGGAAGAACGCTATAGGGTCTTATCTCTTCTGTTTTTAACACTGATGTACATTTTTCTAGTTCAAGTTCAAGGAGTCCTCTGAGGAAGCCAATAAGACTGATGGTAACTTTATTTGTGTAAGATTTATGAATTTTATCCATTCAAGGCATGACACGTCACATGCCTGTAGGTATGCAAGTATTCGTACTTTTTAAACATACTAAGCTCTACTTTTCGGTTCTCATGACGCTGCTTTGTACTGTGCTGCATTCTCCAGGCGCAGGAACCTTCTTTTATGCAGTCAGTGCATGTGTTATTTTTGTATATATTGGAGAAAGAATTGTCTTGAGCTTAAATATGCATGTATATCACTTGTAATTTTTTTTCAACACGGGTGCTGTATCTCCCTTCGTCTTTGTTACTGATTTGTCCCAATTCTTATGCAACTTTTATGTATTTTATGCAATAGGATTCTGGTAGCATTTTAATAACATTTTACCTGCGCAAATGAGGTCATTGGTTTTTCGTATACGCATTTGCGTTTTTCACTGTCTCACCTATCTGGCTGTGCAGTCATTGAAACCTTTTCCAATCCTTTATGACTATTTCTGGGGTACTTGATACTGCAAGTGCAGGTGACAATCTATTTGGCACTTTGGAATTGTGTTAGCCGTGTGTTACTACTAATTTTCTGGGCTAAATAATTATTTTTTCTCTTATCGTTCAAGGTTTTAGCCTTGTCTTATCTCTTTATTGACTGAGGTACCACTTAGTTGCTGTGTATAGTAAAAAAGGCCCCCAAAAGTGCTATAATTAGCTGTGTGCAAGTCCAGAAAAATTAACTGAACATGAGCTCACTAAATTGAGGAAATACCACCAACAAACTCTTCTGTACCTCAATTTAACATATAGAAATGGTGTACTGTTCTTGCAAACCTGGCTCGTCAGAAGCATGATTCGGGTGTTCACCATGCCCGACAATTTTCTAAATGATGTCTCATCAATTAATAGCTAAGTGGAGTGATGTTATCTTATAAAATAATTGGGCAACCTGAAAATATATACATCTGGAAGACAAAAAGCTCAGACAAGTCTACTTTGGTAAATCATTAAATTTTAATCGCGGTGAAAGACGTGTGCTAAAGCTTGTATATATTTACGTGAAGTCATTTGTTTCAAGTCTGTTATTTTTCCTTCTCACAGTCAGCCGTAACTGTTCCTGTGACGGATTAGTGTGCGAAGCATTTTAATGTAACGTATTCAGATGTCTTGTGTGTATTCACACGCAAGCAGCTTCAAGTGTTCGTGTTCAAAGTTGGTTGTTAAAAGGGCATGCTTAAGCCCTGCCTTTTGAGTCGCTTTGCCTTGTAGTCACAAACTTAAGTCGCAAGTGAAGACCACAATGATCGTTTTGATTGAATTCATATGTATATGTGTTTTTAGATGTATTTACACTGTTAAGAGTGCTGTAGGTACTAGCCTATTGTCTCCAGGATCGATGTAGTGGTGCCTTATGTACTGTAATAATGTTTCATGGGCACACATCTTTAGTGTAAATAAACGTACTTCAAATTGATCAGTCTCTCCTTTGCTTTTGTTTGTGTTTGTGAAAGTTACGAACAGGCACCGGTGCATGCAAGTGTGAATAGCAAAGCAATTTCAATATATGAATAAAAATCCACTAGCCCAACGAAATGTCAATCATATTTCAATGGAGACATCTGAAACTCAATGTCATCTCAACCGGGCCACAATGTACTTTTCAGTGCTGTGACAACTAATTGAACAGGTCAACAGAACTACCACAACGTCAATTCAATGCAGCATCAATGGTAACCCAACAACCATTCAACAAAATGAACACAACGAGCCGTCTAAGCGCAACGGAATTTCAATGGTAACTTAACAATTATTCAACATTGAGACACCGAATGGTGTTTTAATTAAATTTCAGTGGCCAATATTCAAGACCACTCAACAGTCAGCCCAACAATTCTCCAACAAAATTTCCACAATTCCTCAATGAAAAACTCAACATTGACCAATAATAATTCAATGCCTTCTCAATATTTTTTTTGTATGGGAATGAATGGAGCGTGCTTAGTAACAGCCATAGTGTTATTAAGAAGTGTCCTGAAACTAGGGCTGCTATAATCATATCGCTAGGGCTGCTATAATCATTGAGACGAAAGAGGCTTTGCGGTTTGCTTCTATTCCTTTTCAAAGTTATTTCCACAAGTAAGTATTCTAATTTGTTTAGTCCATGGCAAAAATCATGTTCTATGTATGGTATTTTCTTATCTACGAGCGTGGCTAGCCCCCTACCCAGCTCTTTGCCCCTGCATGTCGCTTTGTATCCGGATAAACTGATCTCATCCGCCAAGGTTTCCTGCAGTATTAATTATTTTCGGTTTATCTGGAGATGTTTTTTTTAACTGCACCAGAGCTGCTCTTTTGTGATAAAATGCTCGGCAATTCCATTGCCACACGGTAAAGCTCCCCCTGCTAGCCACTGCTTATAGATGCCGCCATACCGCTACCCGCTAGAGTTCGCTTCGTAGAACACCGTCGAGCCAGAGAGCGATCTGACGCATTCTGCTTCTGAGGGTAGCTATTCGTCGTCCTCGCCTTGCGCTTCTACTTTGGTAAGCCTCTTTTCAGTCGTCAGTCTCCATTTCCATAACTTATCGACTTTTTCTATGGCATCTCTGAGTTGCTTAATCGCCTCCTTAGTCTCTTCCAAAGCAGAGCACACTGTCGTTTCTACTGGGCTTATTGTCCGCTTCTTTGGAGCTGGTGTGCTTTCTTCTTCCTGACTGTTGTCATTATTCACCGGTTTGGCTGTTGCTACTTTTGTGGAGCTAGTCTGCGAGTTCTTGGGAAGTTCTACATCCTGCTTAGTAAGTTCTTCATTTGCCTTTCTCAGATATGTCACTTCTTTAATTATCTGTTTTATCCTGGCATCATTATCTCCGACCGGCCGCCCTGCACCGCTCTCCGTAGCCCTCACAGTATCTTTCATTTTGTCGGCCCAGGCTGTTCCAGATGTCGTCTTGTCGCCAGGCGTCTGCCCTCCTCCTTCGAAGCGCACCTGCACTTCACGTGATCTAGAGCGGCTCCTGCCCTTCGACGGCGAGCGGCGTCTTGACCTTGTGGGGCTCCTTAAAACCCCTTGATAATTTGAAAGTAGCGACACTCTCCTCCTCACGGCGCTTTCCTCCTCCATTCTCCTCTCCCGCTGGCTGCGCACGGCGCGCTTTTCCTCCTGGGCTCCCGCGGACGGGCGGCAGGATTCTATTGAGACTGTTATTTTGGGCCAGTTGCGCGCCCCAATGGGGTTGAAAATTTTGAGAAATGCTAATAGCAGCATCGATCATGCTGGAGGCAACGTTTATGAGGAGGCTGCTTTTTTCTTGAAGCCGTATGAACAAGGTATACCGAGGTAAAGGGAGCTTTCAGGCGAGTTCTATACTCCAGACAATTTTTCTGCCACATGATCAGATGATTTACTTCGTGCGTCTGATCTAGCATTGCTTGTGACACATCCCCTTGTGTGTGGCTTATTAGGCGAAAGCCTTAGACCTCTGTTTCAAGGTCCCGTTGTGAGCTACAGAAAATATCACATGACCGAAGGAAGGCGGGAAGCTCACCAAAGCATGTGCAGCCGCGTATAAGAGATGAATAGTGATTAGCAAAGTAATGATTGATAAGTGATTGGATTAAGATGAATTCGTGGGTATTGAGAAAGATTAAGGTGGATTAAAGTCGATGAAGGTGCATCAGGGTGAATGAAGGTGAATTAGGGTGCATAAAGGAGGACTAGGTTGGATTAAGGTCGATGAAGATGGATTAGGGCAGATGAAGGCTCGTTGAGGTGCATTAAGGACAATTATCGTGGATTAAGAAGAATTAAGGTGCATTATTCCGTATTATGTGGAAAGTGAGAAATAAAGATTGTTATATTAAGGAGGATTATGGTGGGCTAGGGTGAATTAAAGTGAATGAAGGAGGATTAGGGTAGACTAAGGTAGATGAATGCGGATTCGGGTGGATTATGGTGAATTAAGGACAATTATAGTGAATTATGGTGGATTAAAGTGAATGAGGAAGCATTAGGGTTGATTAAGGAGGATTAAAGTGCATTAAGGGGGGTTAGAGTAGATTAAAGTCGATGAAGGTGGCTTAGGGTGCATTAAGATGGACTTTCATGGATTATGGTGGATTAAAGTTAATGACGGAGGATTAAGGTCGATGAATGCGGATTCGGTGGATTAATGTGCATTAGGAGGATTATGGTAGAAGAATCGGTCTAAATACTCAACGAACCCTAATTCACCTTAGTCCACTCTAATCCATCTTTATGCTCCGTCATCCAGCTTAATCCAGCCTAATACTCTCAATCCACCTTAATACAATCGAATCAATCTACATCGCCCCTAATGCAGATTAGCCTACCCTATACGGTCTTAATCCTCCTTTATCCACCCTAATTCATCATAATCCGCCTTAATCCTCCTTCATCCACCTTACTCCTTATTCATGCACCTTAATCCAACTTAATCCTTCTTTATAGTCCCAATCTACCTTAATACACCCTAATCCACCTCTATCAAACCTAATCCAGCGCCATGGTCCCTAATCCGCCGTAATCTACCCTAATCGGCCTTAATCCTCCTTTATCAACCCTAATTCACCTTAATTCACATGAATCAACCTTAACCTTCCTTTATCCATTTTTTATCCTCCCCAATCCTTGTTCATGCACCCTAATCCACCCTAATCGGTCTTCATACCCTTTCATCAACCTTTCACCTTAATCCTCCCCCCCACCTTAATCTTTATTAATGCATCTTAATTCTTCTTAATACACTCTAATCAAACTTAATCTTCCCTAATCCACCTTATGTCAATCACTAATGATTAATTAACTTGGGTAATCATTCTCTTATACAGGGGTGGACACGCTTTGGGTCACCTCTGGCCTCCCTTGGGTCACGTGATACTTCCAGTTTACAACGCGACCTGGAAACATAGAGATCCAAAGGCTTTCGCCTTAAAACTTAAAAAAAACTCAATGTTGACTAGCTAACGCTCATCACCTGCAATACCACAGGTATACTAGCCACTAATTTTTTCAGGGCGCAAAGCAGAATCTATAATGCTGCACTTCCGACTGAATAACAACAGTGAGCGACATGCGAGGTGAGGGGGCCACCCCAGAATATTAAGCATATTGAGGACAACGGCAACAAAAACGCTGGTGAGCAGGCCGGAAGAATGAAAAAAAAATGCAGCATTACGGGATGCTTTGCTACGAGCTATAAGAAGGACGCCTCAGCTCGCAAACAACAGTGTTCTTTGTCGGAACAAAGTTCTTTCGGCGAATATCATGCAGCCACTGCTTCCTGCGCAAGCCGTCACGCTTTCCTTGTAGTATCATAAAAACGGCATAACCAAAAAAAGGAACATAACAGGTGATTTGAACTCGTGACCGTTGGATGTCGCCCGGAAAGATAGCTCAGTCGGTTGGTTCGTCAGGCCCCAGGTTACTTTCAAGCGCCATAGCTCCTGCTCCGAGCCTCATACTTACGTGGAAAGAGACTGATGTTGTCCGCGATAGTCAGTTTCCGAGTGGTTGAAGGCATACTTTTTTGGGAAAAATGGCCGTCCGAGGAGGGGAGCGAACTCGAGTGGCTTTAGAGACTAGGAAAACTGCCTTAAAATATTTAGACTTGAGGGAAAGCTTCGTTATCAAACGATAGCACGGCAATCAGCACTCGAATACGACGAGAGAAATTATTGAGGCGTGGAAAATTCCCTTGAAATAAATATGGTTTGCGAGACAAATGCTTGTAAGTATTGAACCTCTTAAAAGATGAGGGGGGAATATGCGCTCACCGAGAGGGCATCGTCCGCACGAGACCACCACCAGGCACCTTACTGAGACGTGGAGGGCTCTGCTGCCGGAAACAAAGCCTCCCTTCTCCTCCGGCCAAGAGGGGAAAACGCGCTTTCCGATCGCTCAAGGTTGCGCGGACATAGTATAACTCTAGCGTCTAGGAACAGCTTAACCAGTTGCGGGGGCGGCACGCATAGCGTGGGAAGCTAGCCGCCAGAATAACTACCTCAAGGACTGCTGCTGACGAGGGCGAAATACCCTCGTGTAATTATAATAGCCCTAATAGGACTACTTTCGAAAGAAAAAAAGGAAACGGCCCAGAGGGCTATACTACGAGAGCTATGACTGATAATTTTCTCTCTCTCTCTCTCTCTCTCTCTCTCTCTCTCTCTATATATATATATATATATATATATATATATATATATATATATATATATATATATATATATATATATATATATATATATATATATATTCATCTCATCTATGGGATCGCATGCGCGCGCTGTTGCTTTGTCTCTGCGTGTAGTAGTTAAGAGAGCCAGTTTAAGGGCGGAGAAGAAGGAAGGAAAGGAGAGCAAAATTGCAACGCCGTGGTTTTAAAGCGCACCCGTGGTAGAGAAACGGAAGGCGATATAAGCGTGCGTGGCCATGATACGCATTGCATTGCATTGCATTATGCATTGTTAAATACAATGCATAATATTAACGTACCTGTTGTCGCTTTATTGAGTAATTGATAAAAAAAGGCAGTCACCGTTACATCTGTAGAGTTACTACATATGACTCCATCAGTCTTACGTGCTGTAGTAGCCTGAGTGTTTAAGGCGTTGCGCGGCTGGGCTCGAGGTCCAGAGTTCGATTCTTGCCACTGCGCACGAGTTTTGATGAGGACAAAAAGCAAACGCGCCGTTTTTTTAGATTTATGTGCCGCTTAACATTTCGCAGGCGGCCGAAATCAATCTGGCATCCTCCAGTAAGGATATCCTATAACCAGATCGTGGTTATGAGACTTAAAATCTAAGTGAATATTTAAATATTCCGTATAAGTAGGTTCCAGATGTATGCGCGGTCCTGCTGCAGACGTCAAACAAAGAATGCTCTACGACAACTTACCGCAAGAAAGCCAAAGAAAGTTCTAGGTTTAGTATGCCTTGTCTGATTGGGCATGCAGCAGCAGACACGGCAACATGCTCAGCAGTCCTTTTTGATTTGCCCTGCAGGTGCTGCTCGCAGCTCTGCTGGCGTCGCATGAATTTCATCGAACGACACGTGGCGACCATTTAAAAGAATTCGATGCTGTATCAGAGACACTACTCTAGGCACTGTCATCTAAGGACGGGATCATCCCTGGCTATCAGCGACTGTACGTTTCGCGACATCGGCAACGTCATGTCACGTGACACTTCGAATGACTATAAAACTACAGCCGGAGCCGTTCTTCGCCAGTGGGCATGGCAGTAGCAGACACGGCAACATATGCTGAGCAATCCTTTTTCCTTTGCGCTGCAGGTTAGTGATTCTAAATGTGAACATCGTTACCGAAGTGAAGACCGTCTTTTAGTGTTGCTGCCCTGCCCACTGGGTGTACAGAGCTGTCTGTGTTATGTTTTTTTTTCATTATCAAAATATATGTTGTCTTGCGGCGATATTGAATCAAATCCTTCTCAGACAGAAAAAGAGGCGCTATTGGAAATACCATCTGGCCAGAGCAAGTTGAATTCAACAATGGAGTGTCTGCAGGTATCCCAGAACAAGATAGAGGATAAACCTTCCTCTTTAACGAAACGGATTGACGGTATTGAGGGACAGTTATCCAGCCTGAAAGTCTTAGCAATGAAGGTACAAGATATGGCAGCCGCAATATCAGAACTCCAGGGGCAGCTTACTTCAGTTAGGAAACAGATGGACGACATGGGAAACAGAGGGAGGAGGAATAACTTGATCATATATGGTATTGAGGAAGATAGCATGGAGCCTGGTCAGGAACTGGAAATGAAAGTAACCGATGGTGTTTTTCAGAAAAAAAATTTGTTTAACGGTGAATGGCGTCGAGAAATGCCATAGTGTGCGGAAAAAGCAAGCAGGCAGGGTGCAACCAGTCATTCTTAAACTCCTCGACTTTTGTGAAAATATGTCAGCACTACGATCATGTCATAAGGTCAGAGGTTCCGGAATATCGATAGCCGGGGACTATTTAAAGAGAGTTCGGGAAATAGGAAAACACCTGTGGAAAAGTTGCGGGAAACAAGGAGAAAACAGAGCCAAGGTAAAACTAATTGTCGATAAACTAAGCATTCATACCGCCTTATTTGGTAGGGACGAATCAAAGGGGTCTCGCTACAGGCTTAAAAAATTGAAACTGACTTTTGACTAAGACATCTCGGACCCTGAAAGTATTAAATGTCCATTGTAGGAGTATACTCAACAAGACCACTCAGTTGGAGGCTCTTCTGTTCTTGCACAACCCATATACTCAACAAGACCACTCAGTTGGAGGCTCTTCTGGTCTTGCACAACCCAGATATTGTAGTCTTGACTGAGACTTCGCCCAATGACACTGTGTTTAACAGTGAGCTCGTTTCCACTGGCTAATGTTCGTATCGAAAAGACCGTGATTGAAGAGGGGGGGGTGTTAGCATACTTTTTTAAATCATCGTTGCGAATTTTCGTATAGTGTGTTTTCTGTACAGCTTACTATGCAAATGTTATATAGGTTATTGAAGCGATATACCGACCCCCTAATTTTATCATTGCCGTATACGAGCTTAGGCAATTTTTGTATACCAATGTGAAGCCAGGTAATTCTATTATATTATCAGGAGATATTAATTTGCCGAATTTAGACTAGTCAACATTCTCATTTAAAAAACGTGACCCTCTAGGGGAAGCTATGCTTGACATTGATTCTGCGTTTGACTTATTGCAAATTGTGGAACAATGAACATGAATTCAAGGCAGTTCTGAATCAGTGCTTGACCTTTTTTGTCAGCGAATCAATTAGTGCAAAAACTAATTGCTAGATAGCATCTGGAATATCGGATCACGAGGATGTACTACACGTCGTTACAGACACCGTGTTAGATAAGAAATCTGAATGTTCATCTTACCGAAACTTCTCTCGAGTCGATGATGTATCAATTACTGATATACTTTCGATTAATTTTGACGACTTTTCAAGTAGCAGGGAAGACGTATTGTCGCTGTGGTACAGGTTAAAAAAGTAGTTTAAGAGTGCAATGATCGCTTTGGTCCCGTTCTCGATTAAAAAGAAAAATCGCAATATTCCCTGCGTCTCCCGCGAAACATTGCGGCTCCAAAGGAAACCAAGACGTGTAAAGAAAACAGAAAAATCGAAAACATGCAGTCAGTAAAACAAAAGATCGACGATATTTCCTCTCAGCTTTAAAGTTAAATGCATGCCGACAAACAACGCTACTATGTTGAATCGCTACCAAGTTTCGTAACCACGGCTCCAGAGAAAGTTTGGCGTTCTATTTCTCCGACCTCCAAGCAATGTGTTGTATTTCATGTTGATGGTAAGCAGTTCACGAAAGCAAAGAAATAGCAAATGCGTTTAACAAACACTTTAAATCCGTCTATACAAATAATAATCATGTAATGCCACCTTTCGATATGTTTGAGCCGCCTATACCCGATGTTCGAATAAGCGAAAAGGTTTACTAAACATGCTTTTACAACTGAACTCTAAAAAATATTTAGGACCGGACATCTTCCCAAAGACATTTTTAAAACTTTATTCAGAATGGACATCAAAGTACTTGCACGTTCTGTTCACAATGTCCTTGTGCGAGTAACAAGTACCGAGTCACCAGAGGACAGCCAGAGTGAAGCCACTACATGAAACAGTATAAAAGCACTGCATTCAAAACTACGGACCAATTTCATTAACATCTACGCTATGTACACTTTTGGAACACATAATCCATAATAATATCTCAGAATTCTTGGAAAACAATAATATACTAACAAAGCATCAACACGGATTCAGAAAATGCTACGCTACAATTACCGAATTAGTTTTAACGGTGCATGACTTTGTGAAGGCAATTAACAATAGGAAACAAATAGATGCTATATTCATAGACTTTTCAAAGGCTTTCGACAGGGTCTGTCACAAAAAACTACTTACAAATTGAACAAGATACTGAAAAACTCCAGACTAATTAATTGGCTCGCAACATACCTTGATGGCAGAAAACAATTTGTCGTTTTTAATAATCATTCATCTCAACGACTTCCGGTAGACTCTGGTGTTCCCCAGGGCTCGGTCCTTGGACCGCTCTTGTTCCTTTTATTCATTAATGATATGCTGCATGATATTGAAGTTGTGGTTAAGCTCTATGCTGGTGACTGTGTAGTCTACTCCGAGATAGACAACATTACTGACCAGAAGTTGCTGAACGATGCTTTTCGGCAAAATTATCGACTGCCGCGATGCCTCGCAAATGTCGATTAATTTCGAGAAAACTGTTTTTGTGTCCATTTCACGTAAGAAGCATGAAGTAGCCATTCCGTACGGTATTAGTAACATAATTATTTCCGAAGTTACACATTATAAGTATCTCGGACTCTGGATCACAAATGACCTCACTTGGGCTAAGCACCTTGAATATGTAGTAGCTAATGCTAACCGCAAGCTTCTTTTTTATGTAGGGCTTTGAAACATTCTACTCCCACTGGATGCCTGCTCGCATATAAAGATGTAATTCTGCGGATGCTAGACTGCATGTGTAATTTGGGACCCTTTTACTAAAACTGGCACTAACAAGTTCGAAATGGTGCAAAGAAAAGCAGCTGGTTTCATTTATAACAGCTTCGGACGCTCTTCAGTGACAGACCTCTCAACAAAAGCAAAACTGCCACCATCAATGCAAAGAAACCATGTATCACGAGTAAAATTCCCTTTTCAACTTTCAACTGATGAAGGGTCATTATAAGACCGATCACACGGGAATAATTACTTCTTCATCTGGTTATGCTAATAGGCAACGACATAGCCGAAGAATAACCTCATTTACTACGCGTAAGAATTGTTTTAAGCATTCCTTTTCTCCACAAACAGTGGTTGAATGGAATCATCTAACAAATGACCTAGTTTTAAAATCATCACTTCCGGCGTTTGTTTGAAGTATTCAGTAAAAATGTGTTATCTTGCTGTGCCACTGCCATGTTCAAGCTCTGTTGACCTGATTTGTATTGCGTTCGTTGCCTATGCTATAGGGTTCCTTACATATGTATTGTTTCCCACACTGCTAAAATCCCCTGTGGGGATTGCAGTATAAATAAATAAATAAATAAATAAATAAATAAATAAATAAATAAATGCAACTTTACCCGCCCAAATAAAGCAGCAAATATACGCGCAAATTGTTGGCCTGATCCGCTTCATTGTCGTAGTTTATCTTTGTGCCATTGAAGAAAACAATGCACGCCGCACTTCTGCACACTGCTACCTTTCAATGGCAACATTCTGCACACGTAAACATAGCCTTGCGTTGACATAAGCTCGCTAGGGAAGCGTGGAACTGCTTCAGTGCCACAAGCTCGCAGGTGTTGAAACCTTGCTTGCTTGCTTGCTTTATGCGCTTTTTATTTACCTTTCCTTTAGGCCAAACATAGTGTTTCGCTTTCTACTGGTGTGTGTGTGTGTGTGTGTGTGTGTGTGTGCGTGTGCGTGTGTGCGTGTGTGTGTGTGTGTGCGTGTGTGTGTGCGTGTGTGCGTGCGTGTGTGGGAGCGTGTGCGTGTGCGTGCGTGCGTGCGTGCGTGCGCGTGCGCGCGTGTGCGTGTGTGCGTGTGTTTCAGGATATTCCAGTGGTCAGATCACTTATTTACATTTTGCAATTTACATTTTGCAACTGAGTAGATTAAGAAGTATTCAGTTAAGGGAATCGCCACGCGGCTAAGCGATATTCAAATGTGAAACTTATATGCAGCAAGGCTCAGCACAATATGAATAGCAGGAAATTAGGAAAAACGATGAGTAAACAAAATGAGCTTCTTAGATGTATGCATAGTAAATAAAGCACGAGATCACCCTCGCTTTGTTGCTTGTAATGCAATACGTTTAAATTTAATCCAAACTCAGCTACAAGACGTATGCGGCCAGGTAGATTTTCCGAATAAAATCGCAGCCGCTTGAGAACCTTGCTGCTGACGATGCCATGGGTGGCCTCGTATTGTACCGTTTTCTTTTTCTCTCTCACATTCTAGGAACATCCACAATCAAATTACTTTGCGTACTCTACAATCGTTGTCGTGTCCAGAGCGGAGGGTGCTTTGGTCTCCAGTGAGGCAATGATTGAAAATACGAAAATGTCGGCCCGACCACTGCTGGATAAGTACAGCATGACGACTGAACAACGACCACCAAGCACGCAGCATATTCTTAGTTTTCAGTGGGCAGAGTCAATGGCATGACAGTTCAGGGCAGTGGAAACTGGGACGACGGCGCCCACTACGATGGTTGGGGATGCTATAAGATAGGCTTCCCGCTGAATTCAACATTAGAAGCGGTTAAGATTTCAGAAAACTTGATGCCAAGCTACTTGGTTCATGACTTAAAAAGAAAGGCTACGGCGCTAAGCTGATGAGGACGAAGTGAGACACAAACGAAATACACGGGAGCCAACTTTGAACTGTTTATTCGCCAAGAATCACGCGACGTTATACATAATACCTAAGTGCAATGTAATCACAGTAGAAGTAAACTAACCGATGTGATATAAGATAACACTGCTCGTAAGCCAGGAATTTGAGCTGAATTATCATGGCCGGTATATAGGAGCACTCGGGCATTGCAGGTATTATCCGAGTATTCAACCAAATAAGGCCACGGCACGCTCTAATCTTAGCGGCGATTGCAGGCTATAATTTATGAATGGCATTTCTTCGTCACTTAATGCTAGTGATGGTGCCCTAACGCGCTTAATATGTGCTCTTTATAATAATAAAGCCTTGATTATCTCCCTTTCAGGGCGTTTTTTTTTCTGCCAATCATGTGTACGTAACTGCACTAAAAAGCGCTAAAGAGAATTACTTATCCTATACGCTACCTGGCATGCTTACGACAGATATCCTAAAGTTTGGCGCGTCATTAACCCGTCTTCTGATAGCTCGATCACCTTGAAAGACGGGTCAGGTGAAGTTATTCCAAGTGAAGCTACCGCAAACATTGTCAAATAATCGTTTGCAAATAATTTTTCCACTTCATTGAGCATTGATCCACCACACACGGAACACTACAACTATCTCATTATGCAACGCATAGTTCTTGACTTCTCTGGTATTGCTAGGCTGATTGATGATTTGCCTATAAACTCAGCTCCCGTTTATTATACTAACAGTGGTAAATTTCTGAAAAGCACTAACGCATTCAGTTCTGCATAGCTTGCTAATATTTTCCAACAATCAATAAACACTTGTACTCTGCCTGATCAATGGAAAATAGGGAGGGTGGTTCCGTTGCATATATATGTTAAGAAAAGCTCACCCCTGAATTATCGCCCGATTTTACTTACCAACGTCAGTTGCAAACTTCTTGAACATGTGATATTTAGTAACCTCTTTAACTTTCTTGACTCGAACTCATTTTTCACCTCAGCTCAACATTGTTTTCGCGAAACATTCTTATGTGAAACCAAACTCATATCTTTCGCTTATGGAATACACTGTATTTTAGATCGTGCTTCTTGTGCCGACTGTGTATTTTTAGACTTTAGCAAAGCGTTCGACAAGGTTTGCCACAAACTGCTGATATTCAAGATGAATCTTTTAAACCTTGACAGTAACCTGCTGTAATGGATTGAATGGTTTCTTACTAACCGTTATCAGTTTGTTATTACGAATAATTAGTATTCATCATTGACTGAGGTTCGCTCTGGTGTGCCTCAGAGAGCAGTACTAGGGCCCCTACTTTTTCTGATTTATATTAATGACATATCTTCTTCATTTACATCTCACATTCACTTGTTTGCTGATGATTGCATGATAAATAATTACTAACGACAACAATAATGCTCGTCAGTGTGACTTGGACTATCTGATTTATTGGTGTAACATTTGCCTAATAGAATTTAATATTAATAAATGTAAAGCTATGCGTGTGCAGAAGAACGCAAGTACTCTTCCTACTTGCTATCTAAATAATATTCCTGTAGAACCCGTTAACTCGTACAAATACTTAGGAGTTCATAGAACAGCAAAACTAACCTGGAACATTCACACTGAGTGAATAATAAGTAAAGCTAATAGAATGCTCGGTTACTTACACCACAAGTTTTCCAAAGCACCACCATCCTTAAAATTATTACTTTAGCAGTCATTAGTGCATCCTAAATTAGAATAAGCTGCAGCTGTGTGCGACCCGTACCATGAAAACCTTATTTCTTCACTCGAGCTTGTCAAAAATAATTCATTCCGATTCATATATTCAAGTTATAGCCGTACCGCTGGCGTAACATCAATGAAGGAAATCTACCTCTTCCGTCACTTGCATCTCGTAGAACAATAGCACGTTTGGCATTGTTCCACAAATTTTATTACCATTACTCCTTTCACATTAACTTCATTTCTCAGCCTGATTGCCTGTCGAGCCGCATCGATCATCGCCATAAGGGCGGACTTCAAACAGGCAACACTAACACTTTCAACCAATCTTTTTTTCCCATATCATCACGGCACTGGAAACTTCTTCCCTGTGAAATTGTATCTATTGTAGAGAACAAACTCTTCCGTAATGCGTTAGCTAACATTGTATAATTAGGAATAATTAACATGCTATTTTATTTACTTGCCGTACTTGAAAACGACTAAGGACGACACTGGTTAACATTGTACTAACAGGAATTATCAAGGTGTTATTTTGTTTATATTATCTGTCCTACTTACAAAAATTCATAAGATATTACATTGTAATGAATAATTAGGAATTACTAATACGCGACATTCTTTATTTTCCATATTTCATTGTTACGCTTCCCGTTTTTCCCACTTTCATCTGTAATGTCTTCGCGCCTACAGGGTATCATAAAAAAAAAAACAAATATAATGAATGCGTTTGAAACTTCGAACATTTAACTAATTCTCCTAAGAAAAAGCTATATTGAATTCTTTTCACTAGAAACTAACACCGATGCTATAATCTTAAAGTGTGAGCTTCCATAAAAAGAAGCATACCTTTTCCTTCTTGAAAGAAATTTGCAAAATTACGAGAAAAAAAGAAAGTTTCACAAGAGGATGATGAGAAAAAAAGAGAGACCAATTTAGACTTGCGATAAGATCATTGCGCTATCGTTCATGGTCCATGCGGTGTGATAAGAATAATGGAGTATAGTTTCTAGAACCTAATATGTGGTTACTTGAAAGCCAAATTTGTGTTGCTAGTTTGACCCATTTACGGCCCTCTACCAGTTAGATAATCATCCCTTAAAGCATGACTTTCAGCGCAATATTTCAGAGGATTAAAACAAATTTTTGTCATCAGCATATTTCTTAGGATCTAAGTTGGGGTGGTGCAAGCAATAGATCAGCCACACTATGTCACAAACACCGACAAATCATACAATTTTGGCTCATTAAGATGTACAATCTTGCGCCAGCCATCCCTTTAACCAACATTAAGTTGGTGTTTTTCGTATATCACTTAATGACGGTTTCTCAGTGACGTACAAAACTGCTCCTCAATTTGATGACCTGGCCGCCACAACAGGAGCTTCAATCGAATATT
The DNA here is from genome assembly GCF_023375885.2 of Dermacentor andersoni. NCBI lineage: Eukaryota > Metazoa > Arthropoda > Arachnida > Ixodida > Ixodidae > Dermacentor > Dermacentor andersoni. Next base: position 99,479,136 of record NC_092816.1, read on the forward strand.
CTCGAGGCTTTGCGCGTGATCGGTCATTCATCCCTTGAGTTTAAAGCCGAAGAAGGCAACAAGGGCATTTGTCCTCGTACAAATGAATCTCGGGCAAGAGTGCTGCACTCCCGCTTTGGCACAATTCGCATGCAGGTCTTGTTCTCGGAATGCACGGTATATCGCCCGATTCTCCGACGCGGCCATCTGGAAACATTCTACGCATGATTATTTCTCCTACTCCACGGTAAATCACACAAGCGACTGATTTTTTTCCTTTCATTTCAGCCCTTACGAAGCATGAAACATGGTCGACCACACATAGCCGTTCACAACTGCGTCAAAGCTTCCTTACGCTTAAATGCAGAACGATTGAGTGGTATAGCTGGTCTCAAACTTTTTTCATCATTTCATTTTTGTAAGTTCACACAAGCGTCGTCGTCGTGAATAAGGCGTGAATCTTGATTACTGTTCGTCCAGGTGGAACCGTAAGATCCTACTCCTGATTAAATTCCTTGCAGAGATGGGAGGAATAACAAAAGAACTGCAGACTTGGTTTCTTTGTTTTTTCTTCCTTGTGCTTCCATTTCTTGTGTAGTTCAGGAGAGAATGAATTTGAAATTCCAAGAGAGAAGGAATTTTGGTATAAAAGCACGCACGAACAGCACTCATTCAGCAGTCGGCTCAACAGCAGCTCTAAAGTCACCATGGTAAGAATTTCTGTTCCCGACATGCCTTACTAGCAGAGCACGACTTACGATGATCACCTTAGAAATTAATTACTGCTGGCGTAATTTCGCGGATTGCTCTATTTTTAAACCCTATTGGCTCGAACATAGCTGCTTAATCATTGCTTCAATAGCTAACAGTCTTTTAAAATTATTGATAACGCAAACGTTTCTCTACTTGTTAAGAACGAAGTTAAGCTAAAATTACGACACACAACAAGTTTTATACTGCGAATTGAAAATCGTCTTAAAGGGTCAATGTTGTTCAACGCAAAGCTTGCGCTTCTGGGCCGAGCGTCTTAGAATTCTGAAATAGTTTGTGCGAAACATCACTGCTAAATATTTTCTGTCTTGGTTCTAGTTGTCAAATGGGATATAGATTTAGCCCACTAATCAAAGTCGGTCTTTCAATAGGGGAAGAAATTAACATTATGCATAAAAGAACCAGTGCATATCAAACCTGCACTAGCTAACGCTATGAAATGATAAGTAAACCGCATATAAAAGCGCACTCACAGAAAGTACGCATCACTTTCCAGATCCGTGCCTGCGTCCTCTTGGCTCTTGCCACCAGCGCTCTCGCTGGCTACACCGGCTACGGCTTTGGCCATGGCTATGGTCTCGGCTACGGCTATGGTGGTCTTAGCCACGGCTATGGTCTCGGCTATGGCTATGGTGGTTTTGGACATGGCTATGGTCTCGGCTATGCCGGCTATGCTCCAGCTGTGCACACTGTCGCTCACGCTGCCCCAGCCGTCACCACCGTCGCCCACGCTCCAGTCGCCACCTACGCTGCTGCTCCAGTTGTTGCCTCTGCTCCAGCCGTGACCAGGGTTGCTACCACCTACCGCGCCCCAGTCGCCACTTACGCCGCTGCTCCAGCTGTTGCAACCTATGCTGCTGCACCAGTTGCCGCCTACCACGCCGCCCCAGCTGTTGCCACTTATGCCACGGCTCCAGCGGTCGCCACCTACGCCGCTGCCCCAGCCGTGACCAAGGTTGCTACCACCTACCACGCCCCAGCTGTCGCCACTGTCGCTCACGCTCCAGTCGCCACCTACGCTGCTGCTCCAGCTGTCGCAACTTACGCTGCCGCTCCAGCCGTCGCCACTTACGCTGCTGCCCCAGCAGTTGCCACCACCACTGTCCACCACGCCCCAGCTGTGGCCACTGTTGCCCATGCTGCCCCCGCTGTCGCTGCCTACCACGCCGCTCCAGCCTACAACTACGGTGTAGGAACCCTTGGTTACGGCGTCGGCCACTACGGCTACGGTCACGGTCTTCTGGGCTACGGCCTGAACTACGGCTATGGTCTTGGCTCTCCCTACCACTACGGTGCCCTTCTCCGCAAGAAGAAGTGTGAGTAGATCTTTCAGTACATTTGCGTGTATACACATACACAAATATTGTCTATTGAAGTTTATTTTTTTGCGGCAGTTGAGCCTGCACTTTATATAGATAGTAATTGTTGCATATGCGATGCTGAATGAAAACGTCTACTTGTTCATCGGCGGCAGAGAATGCTGCATGGAGTAGAGAAAGAAAATACAAAGAAAGGCATGCTATATAACAAGAAAGTTTTTTTTATTTATGCCAATGCAACCTCTAACAGTACTTTCTTGTATTTTTGTTCTCTGCAGAAACCTTCCAACTCTAACGTATTTGAAGAAGAAGACGACAAGCTATGTGCATCTACATCGACATTCTGTCATCTTCCATAATGCTCGCCATGGAGAAATAAAAGTGGTCGTTGGAACAAGCACTATCTCCATTGCCATTCTTTTGTTGTATATTTCGCCATGCGAGCTGATGTCCTTGACAGTCTCAAGGCGCAGTTTCGTAAAGTGTCCTTTATTCTGAAATGATTAGCGTAAATTCATATAAGGTGATCGTGCAGTCGAATAAACACATCATTGTGTTGCCGTAGGCATTAAGATTTATTTTTTAATTCCTCACGCAATGGTTCAACCTTTCAGAGCGTTTTTGGTAAAGGTGCGTGGACTTAAGTTAGTAATTTTAGAGCGTAGCTCTTAGGAGCCCGTTCGTGCTTTCAGCTTCGGCGCGCCTCGTCCTCCTTCGGCTTAGCCGAGCGAACGAGTAAAGCGAAAGATGAAAGCGAACGCAGAGCTCAGCGGGGGATAGGTGGGAGAGACGGTGACACCGAAGGGAGCTCGAAGAGGAAATCGGAAGATGCCACGTTGAAGTACCACCAGCGGTGCCGCCGGCCTCAAGGGTAAAATAATAATCAAAAAAGCAGAATCCTAGCTTTCGCGCAAAGCCTTCGCCTCAAGCGATTCATAGTGTGTCCCCCTAGCGCATAACGTTCGCCGCGACGGGTAGCCCAGCCGCGCGCGTCGCTGCTCTGGCAATCGGTGCGGTGATCGGTGCGATGCCCGAATATATCCCGGAACGAAAACACGTAGACAGCTGAGCTAAATTTAGTATTAGCGACTATTACAATCAACTGTGAATTTTTTTCCCAGCTGAATCAATTCACATATCTCGTTTCTCGGAAATTGTCTGACCCTCTGCGAACGGGCCACATTCTCGTTGCGAATACCCTGCCTACATGCAAGTGGCGCGGAAATAGGTAATATATATTGTAAGCGTAGGTCTCGCTTTTTTTGTGATTGCCCCGTTGATTGTTCTTCTACACGTTGGCTTTGCCTTAATCCAGACACTCCCTTCAACCGCTCATATATCGAAATTTGTTGTCATGGTTGCAGGCCACACAAGACGATATGTGAATTTAGTTTTAGTCGCCTGTTTTGTACTTTACTCAATTAAGGTTTTTCTTGCAGGGACATTTCTTCTTTTCACTCCATGAATATGCTCCGCTTAATAAAGCAGTGTATAACGGCACAAGAATTATTAGCATGCCTTTGACATATCCGTGAGTTCTGAATGCTGTTGTTTGCTGCTTCTTTTGTCTCTCTAATAATACTGTTAATTCAAAAGTCCATACTTAGAGAGCTTCGTAAATATAGTGAATAACCTAACTTATTCACAATCAAAAAATATTTCTCCCGCGTTTGATGTTCTTTAGGCCATGTAAGACCTGCTTTAAGAGCGTAGTCCAACGAAGAGCGGGGCTGTTTGCTCTCTGGAATCTATCAGTTGCTTCAGTCCTTATATCATACTTCACTTTCAGTGACGCGGAGTTGTAAACATATAGTCGCTAAAGCTAGATTACTAAATGAATAGTAGTGTAATGCCTTCAAAACGCTCAAATTTGAAATGTAGAGCATAGCTGTCTACACAGCGCACAAGATATAGGTTTTGCCGAAAAACTGGTGCGGCTACCTGCTGGCAGGCCGAAATTTGCTAAGACTTATTGATAGTGCGCCAACTGAGAGACATCGCTACCCTACACATCTAGTTTGATCTGGCCGGTGTTGCGGTGTCAGTCTAAAAATTCAAATGAAAGTTTAACGTGCGGACAGGTGCTACCATCTTTGTTGCCTTGCGTTCGTAAGACCATACCGAATTGCAATGTGCGTATTTAACATCCAACACCGCTTCTAATGGGGAGGTTGAAGGCGGAGCTTGTCTGCAACAATTACTCAGTATACTTAGCGCCAAGGCGAAAGGACGGGACATGATTAGAAAGTGCAAGTGCATTGCACCAGTAATGTTTGATTGATAACGGTGTTTTACTGGGACAGCAGGTAATGTTAGAAGTCGGGATTGCTTTGTTCCTTCTGTCAATCCTGTTCTTACATTCGTTCCTTTACGCTGACGACGACCAACTACGAACATTTTTTTGCGGTCACTAGGCCACTTCGTCATCTCCGTTTGCCCATATATATAGAGGGGAGAAAATGAAAACTGCCCCGCAAGAAGCTCTGTTGGGATTTGAAGCCAAAGAGGTCAAGATATTTGCTTATTTCCGAGTCAATCGCACTAACCACTAAGCTATCATACAGCGATCGTGCTGGGCACTCATTGCGGGGCTTTGCGCTCCACACAATCTGTGAGAGCAATAGTGTCTGTTCATCTATTTTGGAGGCCAGACCGGGAACACTAGATAGGACCAGTTTGGATTCTCTTCTCAACGTAGAAATTGTTATTGACAAGATGCGGCTTTGTATTCGTGCTGTTCTTGCTTGTCATGCTCATGAAAACATCGTCGGCCGCACAAACTTGGCGTTGATGACAGCGATATTGACAAGGTTCAAACGTGGCATAAACACATTTCATTGTAAAAATGTACGCACCCATAAAGGAATTTGCTTGTCACACGGGTGACACCGGTGCCTTTAAGGCCTTAAAAACACCTTTACGCGGTAACATCAAATTCTTGGTGGGAACCAATGATGCCATCTTCTTTGCCGACTTTTTCTCGGAAGTAAACTTATGGCAGCTGTGGTAGGCTATACAAAATGTGCAGTATATAAAGTTGTAGCCGGAAACTTTTGTAGCCGGATGTTTAGTTCGAACTTTGTTGTCATCCTCTACAAATGTTTTTGAAGTCCCTAGCATTACGGCTGTTATGCGTGCCACGAGGCAAACACACCTATGGGTGTAAACATTTTACATTGTGGAGAGGACATACGAAAAGTTGGGCGGTTGTTGGAAATCAGCGTCAAAAGCATCGGGAATGTTCATTCCGACCAACAACTTCGCACTTACCAAGCCAAGGAGCTGACAATCTCGCTCGAAGGATTCACAGCTGGCACGTGCCGAATATAGCGTGACCCACGTTACTTGAACCAACCTCTAAATATTTGAAAAGGCCACGTAAGCGGACGGAAGCACGCTAACGTTGTCTGCCATCCCATGGAGATCAGCAGAATATTTTTTTTGAAGCCCGCTTAATTACATAATTAGCCATGATTGGTTATGTAGGCAGAAAAAAATACATGGGATTTTAAGTCCCGGAACCAGGATCTGATTGTGAGAGACGCCGTACTGGACCACCCCAAAATAATTTGGACCACCTGGGGTTCTTTTAACGCACAACTAAATCAGCATCTGATTTCGCATTTCGCCCCACATCGAAATGCCGCCGCCATGGCCGGAATTCGATCCCATGACCTTGTCCTTTACAGCCCAACGCCATAGGCACTAAGCAACCACGGCGGCTAAGTACGAAAGAAGCCCGCGAATACACGAAAAAATTGCCGCGCGACAGCCCGCTCGAGGCATATCGCGTATATTGGCGACCTTCTCTCATGCTTGGAGAACCGCTTTTATGTAGCTCGCATTAAGCAACACAAAGCTGTAATATCCTGGTCTACAACTTTCACATTAACACACTACATTTATATAATATTGGAGAAGTTTACTTTTTAAAGAACACTACGTATGTAATTAGGTGGAAAGCAAAAAAAAATTGAGTATCTCCAAGCGACGGCAAAGAACATTACCTTTTTTCTGCAATGCCACGTGGTACTTTCACATTGTTGAGGTACGGCTCAAGGTACGTGGGACCCCGGTTATATCAGCACAGGATATCTTCCGCGAAATGAAAATTGCTCAAATTTCTCATTTGGCACTGCGTCATCCCGTCTGCAAGATTAGATTTAGTAGGAGTTTTGGCTTTACAATTGATAATACCCAGGTGGGACCTTCACAATCACTTATTGTCACGGAAAAAAAAAGAAACGTTTAATACAGCAACTGCCTCATTACCGTCGGCCCTCTATATTGATTTACACAAGAACTGCATTTAAGAAATGGCGCCGAGCGACCAAATTTCAGAGCAACATAAAACGACAAGGAAGGAAGGAAAGAAAAATGGGAGAAGGAAAGGCAGGGAGGCTAACCAGTTACGCTCAACCGGTTTGCTACCCTACACATGGGAGCGGGATGCGGAGGATGAAAGATGGGGAGGAGAGAGAGAGAGAGTACATAACACAGCACACACATCGCCAGTTACAGTCCGTCACTCTTGCGTGGTGCGTGACATCACTGTCACAGCCGTTTGTCCAAGCCCATCTGTTTCAAAAACCGAAGTAGTGCCATTGTCGCCTTTAGCTGCCATGTCTTCTGTCGGCGATAAGCGAAAATCGTTTCAACAATTGTCTATTGTCAAGGTGCACTAGCACAGACGCCCGGGACTGTCTCTGAACATTACGTTCAGGACAGTCGCACAGAATGTGTTCTAGCGTCTCCTCGCAAAGACAGGCACTGCAGAGAGGATTGTCGACCATTCCAATGCGAAATGAGTAAGATTTGGTCAATGCCACCCCTAGCCATAAGCGATAAAGCAGAGTGGCCTGTCTTCGGCGGAGTCCAGTTGGCATACAGAGATGCATCAAAGAGGGCAGGTGGTATTGACGACTGCTCTGGTTGGTCTGGCTGCTTGGCATGCACCATAGAGAGAGCGTGATCTCCTTTGCAAGCACTCGAAGTCTCCAAGACCATGAAAGTGGCATGGCCTCTTCCTGCGTGTCTTCAAAAGCTGGCCGAGGGGCATTATCGGCGTCTTCGTTTTCCTATGACGCCGCAGTGACTTGGCAGCCACTGAAACATCACGTGGTATCATTTCTCGTGTGATGTATAGCGTAGGCATCTAATATTGAATACGAGCTGTTCCAATGGCCCGCGACGGAAATCTAATAGCACAGATTGTAGGGCTGTCTTTGAGTCACTGAAGATTGACCATTGTTGAGCTGGTTCTCGATTGACGAAACAAAGTGCAGTGCGAAGAGCAGCTAGTTCCGCAGATGCCAATGTCGTTGGGTGGTCAGTCCTAAAGCTGATGGTAATAGCTTTTACTGGGACAACCACAGCACCGGACGAGCACTGGATGTTTATGGAACCATCATTATAAATGTATACACTGTCCACGTACCTACCGTGCAGAAGACGCAGAGACAGTTGTTTCAGCACGGCCGACGACAGCTCAGACTTTTTCCCAATTCCTGGTGCACTGAGATGTACTGCGGGGCTGATAACACACCAGGGGTGTATCGCTCGTTTAGTTGCAGTGGAGAAGCCCGAGGGAAGTTTGTCGTCGTACTTGACGATAGCTTTCTAGAATGATGATTGGTGCCTGTCTGAAGGTAGTGCTGCAAGGTAGTGATAGGGGGCACGTGCAAAATGTCTGATGTGCATTCTCAGGGCTTCCACCGTAATGTGAGTTTGCATTATATGGTTCAGAGTAATCGCAATAGTTGCCTCTGTTGGCGTACATCTGGGCAAACCAAGGCTACTTTTGAGTGCTTGAGCTTGTGTTGCCTGCAGCACACGAATATTTGTATTGCAGGTGTTGTTCAGTACATGTAGACTATATCTTAAAAAACCGAGAAAGAGTTCTTTGTAGAGTTTCAGCATTGTGTCTACTGACATCACCAACATCTTTCCTGTCGAGTATTTAAACAACTGGGAAGTTGCTGCCAGGCGACGTTTCACGTAGGCCACGTGCGGGCTCCAACAAAGGTCTCGGTCAATAATTACGCCAAGAAATCTGTGGGTTCTGACATAGGAAATGATCCGCCCATTGATTTAGATGACATAAGGCGTCATTTGTTTGCCAGTAAATGCCCCTAGTGCGCATTGTTCTGGTGATATGCTGAGACCTTGTCTACACAAGTAGCTCGCTGTCAAAGTTGCCGCTCTTTGAAGCCGCGCACGTATCTTAGAACGTGTGACTATCGAAGCCCAAACACAGATGTTGTTTGCGTATATTGAAATTTTGATGGTAGGTTGCAAGTATTCAGCGAGTCCAACAACAGCGAGGTTGAATAGCGTTGGGCGCTGAGCACGGCCTTGAGGAACGCCCCTGCTGGTATAGCGTCGCGTTGTTAGGCCATCATCAGTTAACACAAAGAATGATCTTGCAGATAGGTAACTTGCAATCCCCAAAGAGACTCGTCCACTTAGGCCAAACTTCGCAAGAGCGTCGTGAATGGCCTTATGTAATACGTCATCGAATGCCCCTTTCACATCTAAGAACAAAGCTGCAGATAAAACAAGGACAGTGACGTAGGGCAGGTAGGTGCTTGCCCGTTGTTCTGCCTAACAATGAAGCGGAAAATATGCGCGTGTAACGTAAGTTCCCAAAGTGCTTATACTGACCACAATGCCACCTCTCATTCATTCACGAATAATATGTGGACCAGACATATTCAAATATAAAATGTTTGACTGCCTCAAACAAAGAAAACTGGATTAGCAGTAGCCTCTGGCCGAAAAGCTGCGATTAAATTGGTAAAAATATCACGCTAAATAAATAAATAAATCTACGCCCCTCAGTCAAGACGAGTCGGAGAGTCCAAAGGTTTGTTCATATAGCTAGTTAGAATTCTATATCATGGAGAAGTGATATGCAGATAGGAAGTTGCGTACATCAGAAAGAAGTAAAAGTCAGGACTCAGTAGTACCATTAGCATTATTTGCTTGTTTCAGCACTTTTAAGCATATCTATCTATCTATCTATCTATCTATCTATCTATCTATCTATCTATCTATCTATCTATCTATCTATCTATCTATCTATCTATCTATCTATCTATCTATATCTATCTATCTATCTATCTATCTATCTATCTATCTATCTATCTATCTATCTATCTATCTATCTATCTATCTATCCACTTGGACGTACCCGGCGGGTCTAGCTGCTTAGGCTACCTGTGGTAGTGAATCCATCGTGCTCGTTCCATCGTCCCCACTCTTGCTCCGTGATCCGACTCTCGTCATGCCGTCTTCGTCTCGGCTTCTACCCCGACCCAGTGCGCCAAGTTGTTTAACAGCTTGGAACAGAGGCATATGCTTGTAGTCGTGATGGCGTCGTGGTCTTAGCATTGTCATTATTGAAGCTTTGTTAGCTCATTCTCGTCGTGTCGTTACCTTCCCACCATTGTCATCATATAGTGCTCATGCATTGGTTTTCACACCGCCGTAGTGTGCCGTCATTATCGTTCCACTGTCGTTGACCTAGCTTTGCCATCCAACACTGGTCCTACTTTCGTCGCCACGCCATCCTCATCACATGTTCATCGCCATACCGTTCTCGTCATAACCCCTTCATCATTCCGTCGGTGTCAGTCTTTCTTCGTCATTCTATGGCAATCTTGCTGCGTGTTTTCATTCAATCGTAATTATGCTGTCGTTGTCATGGCGCTGGCGTCAGACAGTCGCAGTCATGCATCCCTTGTCAGACCTGCGTCACCATGCCATCGCGGTCATGCCGTCGTCGTCACCCCAGCTTCGTAAATGGACCCTCATCATGCCGTAGTAACTATGTCATCGTCATCCCCTAATCGTCGTACTAAAGTCTTTTTGTTACACTCGTCGTCAGGCCATTCTCATCACGCAATCGTGGTCCCCTTGATGTCCCCATACCGTCGCCATGTCATTGTCGTCATTGCGTCGTCACCATACAGTCGTCGTCATGCATTTGTTGTTATAGCGTCGTCATGATGTCATCGTGGTCATCTCATTGCCTTTATTTCAGCTTTGTTTACTGCTTGTTTTTAAAAAAATAGTCATCTCATTGTTCTCACATCATCATCGTCACCGTGTTGTAGTTGTACTTTTGTCATCATTTAAGATTCGACATCTAATTGTCGTCATGCCATCGTCGTTATACCTCCCTTAGGCTGTTTCACATGCTGCCACTGGAACAAAAAAATTGTTGCAATCGCACACGTCACAATAAGATACTTAGAAGAATCATTTCACATGATTGCGATACTCATTCGCTGAGCAGCTATTTCGACGATGCTGTAAGCAGCTCTTCTATTGCGCAAGATAAATAGCTCAGTAGAGTGTCAGCGCATTAGGAATTTAAGTTAGAAATGTTAAGTACATGCATTACCTTAAGAAGAGCCACCGAAGTAAAAGGAAACATGTACGTTTCCTCCATGCATAGAAATACGAAAGCGCACATGCAGGGTTTGTAAGTAACAAAAAAATCTGTCCTTCTTTCTAATCTTTTCTCGCATAGTTCTATGCTTACACAATACATAACACTTTAATCCGTAACTACAAGCGTACAAATCTTAGTTCGCTCAATCGGTAATGCATGCATGTTTTCATTTATGTAGTAACACGTCCACATGGACCCGGGTACAAGAGCCATAGAACATATCACACCCTAACAATTTTTTTTTCAGATCCCATACACATGTTAAAACAAACATTAAGCCATTTCTTATTTTCAAGTCATTCCATTCAACTCTATGAAGAGTTGAATTATTAACAACATTATGCGTAGAAGAACGAGTGCACATCAAACCAGTACTAGCTAAAGCTATGACGTGATAAGTAAACCTCACATAAAAGCGCACTCACAAAGTTCCCATGACCCTCCAGATCCGTGCCTGCGTCCTCTTGGCTCTTGCCGCCAGCGCTTTCGCTGGCTACACCGGCTACGGTATTGGCCAAGGTTATGGTCTCGGCTACGGCTATGGTGGTCTCGGATACGGCTATGGTCTCGGCTACACAGGCTACGCTCCAGCTGTGCACACTGTCGCTCACGCTGCCCCTGCCGTCGCCACCGTCGCCCACGCTCCAGTCGCCACCTACGCTGCTGCTCCAGTTGTTGCCGCTGCTCCAGCTGTGACCAGGGTTGCCGCCACCTACGCGGCTGCCCCAGTTGTCGCTGCTGCTCCAGCCGTGACCAGGTTTGCTACCACCTACCACGCCCCAGCCGTTGCCACCGTGGCTCACGCCCCCAGTCACCACTTACGCCGCTGCTCCAGCTGTTGCCACCTATGCTGCTGCTCCAGTTGCCGCCTACCACGCCGCCCCAGCTGTTGCCACCTATGCCACTGCTCCAGCGGTCGCCACCTACGCAGCTGCTCCAGCCGTGACCAAGGTTGCCACCACCTACCACGCGCCAGCTGTCGCCACTGTTGCCCACGCTCCAGTCTACAACTACGGTGTCGGAGCCCTTGGTTACGGCGGTTACGGCGTCGGCCACTACGGCTATGGTCTTGGCGCCCTGCTCCGCAAGAAGTGGGAGTAGATCTGTCAGTCCTGTTGAGTATATATATATATATATATGTATACTATGTATGTATATGTACTATGTACTATGTATATATATATATGCTATATATATATATATATATATATATATATATATATATATATATATATATATATATAGATATATATATATATATATATACGAAGCTGGTCTTTTGTCGTTTATTTTACTATGGCAGTTGAACCTGAATTTATATAGATGGTAATTTTGCATCTGCGACGCTGAATGAAGAGGTTGTCTTGTGTGTCTGTGGCGGAGAATGTTGCATGGAGCCGAGAAAGGAAATATAAAGAAAAGCACGCTATATAACAGCAACGTTTTGCTGACTTATGCCAGGGTTGTTTCTTACAGTTTATTCTTGTATTTTTCCTCTTTGCAGAAACCTTCCAACTGTAACTTGTTTGAAGAAGAAAAGCTATATACATCGACCTCGACATTCCATTACCTTCTATATTGAACACAATGGAGAAATAAAGTGGTCGTCAAAACAAGCACTATCTCACTCGTCATTCTTTTGTTTTGTGTTTCGTCATGCTAGCTGTAGTGTTTGTCAGTTTGCAAGGCGCAGTTTTGCGAAGTGTCCTTTATTGAGATGACGAAGTGTCCTTTATTGAGATATGAGATGACGCCATAGTATTAGAGCGCAGCTCTTGGGCTCCCATTCCTGGGTTCAGCGCCGATGTGCCTCGTCCACCTTCGGCGTGACCGGGCAAACGATCATAGCTAAGGATGAACGTGCGAATTCAGAACGTAGCTGGGAATAGGGGGGAAAGGCAGCGACAGCAAAGAGAGGACAAGGAGGAAAACGGAGGAAGTCACGTTAAAGCACCACCAGCAGCGGCGCAAGCTTAGAGAGTAAAAGAGAAAGGAAATTATGCAGATCCCACGCACATTGGAAATCGATCTAAGCGAAGCTTTCTGTGCTGTTTTCTTTGATTGACGACAATGAGCAGTGATGTTGACTGCGAATGTTTGGTTTCTTCAACGTTTTGTCCAACACGAGAGCGGTGAGTTGAAGTTAAACATTACCTTGCGCGCACCAGTGCTACTTGTTTGCGTAGTACGCAAAACACAAGGGAGAGAAGTTTGCTTGAGGCGTTGTGGTGCGCCATATTTCATAACCTCTGAGAGGGTTGAGCGTTGTCATTGTCTCAAATGTCACATTGCATCGTGCTGCAAGCATAAAACTTGAATTGTATTATGTGGCTGTAGTGCCAAAGTCACAATCGGATTATGAGGCAGGCCGCAGTTGGGCACTCCGGTATAATTTAGACACCGTGCTGTTATTTAAAGTAGTATTGACAAAAAAAATTCAATCTTGTTTCTTTTGCTGCAACAAGTAGCTAATGTCCCAGTAATGAGCGCACGAAACAGCATTGGTTTCAGAATGTGACAGGTAATTATTTCGAGGCTTAATTGTGGCTAACAGCCTAAGTTTCGGATTTAAGAGCAACGAGATGGGCGAAAGAAGGAATGTAAACACAGCTGGACACATGGTTGCACACAACTGTGACGTTCCTCTTGGTAATTCGTCTGCTACGCCTGCACGTGCTTTGCGATTGGATTGGAAAACCTTTATTAAAGGTCGTGCTTTGCGACGTCCTCGCCGTCATCGTCGTCCCTGTTTTCGTTGTCCAGCGGAGATTATTTCCTGCTTGCAATAGTCACCGCCAAATATGACGTGGCCAACCACATTTGATTGGCTCCACCACAAAGCAGCGACTCGGAAAGCGCGGCTAGCGACAGCTATCAATATGCATACGCACCGGTACAAGTAGTACGGGCCATTTGTTGAGGGTGCTGTGGAAATGAGGCATATTCCGGAGCAGGACACAAGTCGAGTTAAAAGTCGAGACATCAGGCTTGGGGGGTACGTATACTTGGTAGATCATTGGACTGCTCTAAGCTCGGCCGGTTTTGTTTATACCAGTCACGCTCGAAATGAAGCCAGCAAATCTGGCTGCTCTTAAGCGGGGTCCATTCTAAGCGTCCAGCGGCGCGCACGAACTCAGACCCCTTCTGCCGCTTATCGACGCTGAGCAAGCCAAGTGAGCTAGCGATCGCTGGGAAACGGTATATAGGCCTAGCTCGGTAGCCGTCGGACCCGTCCGCCCTTGCGACCCGTCCGCAGCTGGTAATAATCCATCTATATTCTTCAACACAATCAACGTCTGCCCATTTGTGTCGCTTATAAGTGACAATACAATTAGTCTTCGAGACGCCGTTGGTAACCATGAGAAAACACGTTAGCCAGCTGGATGAAACGCTTCGCAGAGACGATTGCAGCGGTGGCTGCGCTGACCGCTTGCCAATCACGCCAACGATTTACTATATCGCGCAGCGTTCTAGAACGTGCACCCTTTTGAGGTCACTTTAAGAGTTATTTCGTGTGAGAAACAAATTTTAGCCGATTTTTGCGCCGATGTCAGCGCCGAAAGAAGTCAGCGTCACGACCCGGGAGAAAAGAAAGACATCAAGAGAATCCTAGCGGCGAGAGACTTGCTCGCACGGCCCGCCCCGACGGCAACGCAAACTCGTGACGAAGTGTTTTCTCGGCTGTTTACATTCATTTCTTGTTGTCGATGTCGCGAGGTACTGCGTTTAGTGGTTGGCTGCGCACACGGGCTTTAAACCTAATCTTAAATATGTTTTAAGCTGCATTCGCCGTTTATGTTGCAGACGGTGTGTGCGCACACAGAAGTCCATCTCACACGTTAATTGAACTTCGAAATTTTGTGTCAGTACTCCTTTAGCGTGTCCTTAAATCGAAGTGTGCGAGCGTTTTTTATTTCGCTCCTATCGAAATGCCTTTGTCTCGGTCAAATCAGCGACCTGGAGCAATGCCATAGCCGCAAAGCTATTGCAGTGGGCAAGTAGGTGTTGATTTGACATGCCATGTGTCGCGCAGACCCTGCGAAGCGCTTTAATTAATGCGGCTCTGCTTTTCCAAGCCCTGCGTAAGTTGTCCGCTAGACATATTTGCATGGTTTTATTTTTCAGAAATACCAGAAAAACACCGTATTTTACCTTAAACCTCAGTTTATCCAGCATTTCCTTGCCTTCTCGCGTCACATCTTGTCCATCCCCCCCCCCCCCCCTCCTCCTGTATTTGTATGGGAACATTGAGCGAAGGGTGGCAAGGTTGTTATTCACTCGTTTTGTGAGTGCGTCGGTGATACCCTCTCCCCCTCCTCTCTTCCATTCTGTCTAGCTTCACTCTGGACTTGCACGTTAATAGAAAGGCAAGTGCTTGCGCGGGGTCATAGATAATTACAGCGGTCAAGAAGCTAAGCTGGCGACGACCCGGGAGCTCCAGAGGGCTTTGGGCACATTCGACGCGTTGCGGTCCAAACGAGTTCCTCCTGTCTCTTTCTTCTCTGCCACACTCCTTGATGTGTCGGATTTGATGTGTCAGAGTGTTTGTCAGACTTTCAAAAAGACCCCAGCTCTGAACCACCCCCGACGTAGTGTGCCACACAGCAGCAGCCACAGCGGCCACAGCAGTAGCAGCAGTGGGAAAGTCGAACGAGAAGGCGCCTTTAAAAAAACCAGAAACCTCGCTTTCGCCTAAAGTGTTCGCCGCAAGCGTCTCAGCTCCGCCAGTCGGTGCAGTGATCGGTGCCATACCCTAATATACCGTGAAAGGAAAACACGTCAAGAGTTGCGCTCAATTTGGGACTATGGAGTATTGCAATCGATGGGGAATTTTTTTCGCAGCTAAATGCAATTCACGTATCTCATTTCTCAGAAATTGTCTGACCCTCTACGCACGGGCCGCGTCCGCGCTGTGAATAACGCGCCTACATGCTAGAGGCACGGAAGTAGGCAATAGATTTTGTAAGTGTAGGTTTGGCTTCTTTTAGAATTGTCCCGTTGAATGTTGTCCTACACGTTGGCTTTGCTTTAATCCAGGCACTCTTTTCAACCGTTCATATATCGAAATTTGCTGGCATTGTCGGAGGCAGCCCAAGAAGATATATGAAATTATTTTGAGTCGCGTATGTTCTATTTCATTTATTTGAGATTTTTCTTGCAGGGGCAGTTTTTCTTCTTATTACACCAGAAAACTCTTGGATAAATAAACCAGTTTGTAACGGTACAAAAACTATAGGCATGTCTCTGATCTATCCGTAAGCTCTTAATGCTGTTGTTCGCTGCTTGCTTTCTGTCTCTGTTAATACTGCTTATTCAGGAGTCCGTACTTGGTGCCCTAAATATAGGGAATAATTTAAATTATTCACAGTCAACAACAACACTTCTCCCGCGCTTGATGTTCGTTAAGTCATGCAAGGCCTGCTTTGAAGAGAATAATCCAACCAATACTGAGGCTGTTTGCCCTCAGGAATCTGTCTGTTGCTCCATTCCTCATTCCATACTCTTCCGCGACGCTGAGTTGTGGACATAGCATCGGTAAAAGGAAATTACTAAAGGAATAATAGTGCAATGCCTCGAAGACGCTTAAATTTGACATGAAGAGCATAGTTGTATGCATTGAGCACAAAATATAGGTTTGCCGAAAAACTGGTGCTGCTACCTTCGGGCGGTCCGAAATTTGATAATAGTTATCGAAAGTATGCCAAGTGAGTGATACTGCTTCTCTGCACATCTAGTTTCATGCGGGTGCACAGGAGAATGATGCCCCCGCAGAAGGCCACAATTTCGCATTCAAATATATGCATAGGCACACACATAAGTGTTGCAAGGGCGCGTGGCATGGCGCAATTTGTACAGGATGACGCAAGACATAGATGAGTGCTAACTTCCAAGTGAGGAGTATTGTTAAAATGAGGCAATTTATAGAGTTTACCAGAAAAAAATACAGCAGGACTGCCAGATAAAACGGGTGCTTGATGCAATGAAACAAACAAAAATGTTACAGAAAGAAAATACAGATGAAATACAAGTGAAGGAAAAAATACAATAAATAGAACTGCCAATCATGCATTCCAGCACCTTTAAAAAAATACGTTTCTTTTCGGAATAGGCAGACAGGCAGCCTGCTTATGCTCTTCTATTCCCAGGCCACTGAAAAAAAAGTTTTTGGAAGGTAATTTTATATGCAGTTGGTGATCACAGCGTTTCTTTTTTCCTGGACTAGTGTATTGATTCGTATTTTCCATCTTTGCTGTTTTTTTTTTGTTTGGTTTCTTCAACCACTCGTTTTTATTATTCTTTCTTGCTGTACTATTTTCTGGTAATATTTATAAATCACTGCATTTTAACAATAAACCTTTTAATTAGTTGGAAGTTAGTGTACCCTGCCCTTACTGCTTTGCATAATGCGCTCTTGCAGCATTGCCAAAAAATATTACAACGCGTACAGAAGCATGATAAGGGCCAATAAATTTACATAAATAGCCTGGCTGCAAAAGGCACCACACAAGGCATAGGACGAACAAGAAAACCGAGATGATCTAATAACCAAAATTTAAGTGAACATGCTGGCTGACAAGCAATAAACCGAAAATACAGAAAAAAGAGAAACAAGAACTAATGCGCGTTTCCCGACAGGAAACGTATCCATCTCAAACGGAAGACATGCTAGCACAAGTTTCTCCCACCGTTTCTAAATCTACAGCTTCCATCATATCGCTTAGCAGCTGATGAGCAGATTGGCACAGAATGATAGCTTCTTCCTCTAAAACCGCGGGGGACACCGGACAACAAAGTGCACAGCAAGCGTATATTACATAACGCTGTGATGCCACACACAGGTTTCTATATAAGTGACGGTCGTTGCTCGAAAATTTGATGTGTCGGATTTGATGTGTCAGAGTGTTTGTCAGACTTTCAAAAAGACCCCAGCTCAGAATTTGAAATAGGTGGTTAACATGCAGAATGCTGCTACGATCGCGAACACTCTGCGTCAATCACACCATACAAATTTGAAAAACGTCTTTCACTTCCAACGTTGCCTCTCATGGTAGGGTGGGAAACAGAGCTTCTGGCTACATGTTAATGACTAAACCTAGGAGCAACGCGTAAAGATGGAAAAAAGACTAGAAAAAAAAAAAAACAAGTGCATAGCCCTGGTAATGTACAATTCAGTATTACATGCTCAAAATTGGGTTCGTTTGGTCCTTACGGTACATCCGTTTGTCCCGTCTATCCGTCCATTACGTTAAGCTGATAACGATCGTTGTCGTCTTCGACGACACGGTACGACGATTATTACGGTCGTTAGGCCACCTGGCTGTGCCATTGCCAGAGCGTGAAGAAGAGTCGGATAACAAAGGTTGTTTGAATAAGGTACAGTGAAGACGGAGGCATCACGACCACGAGCGCATACCGAGTGGCTTAAACTACTAGAAAACTTGGGCTATTCAGTCGGTGTTGCAGATATGACGACGACCGGATGACGACAAATCAGATGTGGAAGCTGTAATTAATGACGACGATGGAAAGACTATGGAGAACTCCAACGACAGTATGACAACTAGTACATGATGACGATGTCGTGGCAACCCCATCATTACGGGAGTCGGAGGAGAAAGCTTGAATTATGACCATGCAATGACAACAACGACATCACGACCACGAGGCCATACCTATAGTGTTCCAATCTGTCAGGCAACTTGGGCTGCTGAGTCGCGTAGGAGGCGTGACGATCACGGATGATGAGAATAAGCTGACAAAGCTGTAATCACATTGGTAAAAGGACCATGATGCCCTGACAACCACGAGCACTAGTGGTTGGTTGCTGGCTGACATCTCGGGTCACTAGGTCGGTGTAAGTGGCTAGGACAATAGATAGATAGATAGATAGATAGATAGATAGATAGATAGATAGATAGATAGATAGATAGATAGATAGATAGATAGATAGATAGATAGATAGATAGATAGATAGATAGATAGATAGATAGATAGATAGACGCCTGACGTAGGCATAGAATACTAAACATTAAAAATAATAATGTTTTATGCACAACAGCGAGTCGGCCTAGTTGGAACAGATTCATCTTAAAACGTTTTGTGCGAAAACAAACAGGGACAAAGAATAAGGGCTACACAAGGACGAGCGCTTTCCTTGTGTGGCGCTCGTCCTTGTGTTGCCCCTATTCTTTGTTCCTGTTTGTTTGCGCACAAAAAGTTTTAAGTTTTATGCACGTGGTTTTAAGTTTTATGCACGCGCAGTCAAAGCCTGCGCGGAGCATTAGATCGGATACGAAATGGGCGCACAGATCCCATGGCTGCAAAATAAATAAATAAACAAAAAGTTCAGGTCAAATGTTTGCACCATAACGCTCCAACCAAACAGCCCTGGATGTTAGCCAGGACATTGTTGTCTTCCGCTGCTACTATCAGCATTGTGCCTAAACACAAGCATTCTTGATGAGCAGCTGTCTTCAGATCCCACCATGACGTCTACACTGGTTTGAAGGAATTGGACAGTAAAGCTTAGATCACACTATAGAATCTTTTTAATGGCTTTTATGATAATTTTCCGTTGCTCTCATCTCATGTATCATCATAGTGTGCCGTCCATCAGGCCAGCTTTCTGAGAAGTTTGGTAGCTGCCGAGACGTTGTTTCTGCTACACAGAAGCAAAGGCTGCACATGCTCCGTCACTTCTAGATGTCGTCCTAGCGGTATGTTAAAGCTATAAAGATTTCTAGTAAACTGGATGACTACAACGCCGTCAGAACGAATTTACCAGTGCTTTAAACCTAGTTTTTTTTTTCAATGCTTATTCCTTCAATCAAAGCTGCCATTTTATTTCTGATGTTCATTAACTCTCAGGGAACGTAAACTTCCAGCCAGGGAGCTAATTTAACCACGCAGCTTGCAGCCTTGTACTTCGAATTTCTTTTATTCCAACCTCAGACGTAAGTTGTGAAGAGAAAGCTAATCATGTGTGATTTAAAAAAGGTAAAAACATTCTCCTAGGCATTATATAGCACTAGTGGAGTTGTTGAACTTCGAGTTATCATACTGTGGACTTGAACACGAGAACTGAGACAATACGTTTAATACTGTGTCATTATTGATACTCTGTGTCATTGAATAACACAACATCTTGAAGGGGCCGTGCAATATGACGAAGACAGAAGGCAGGAACACACAGGACAGTGCTGTGCACTGTGTTCCTGCCTTCTGTCTTCGTCATATTGCCCTACCCCTTCAAGATGTTCAACCAGTACCAACTCGCTGTCCTGTGTGTCCCTGCCTTCTGTCTTCGTCATATTGCGCTACCCCTTCAAGATGTTCAACCAGTACCAACTCGCCCAAATGTCGATCCTTCTACTGAATCACACAAACTGAGTCGAACTGTTCTTCAGAATAATTAACTGTTCGGTGATTACAACGGTCCAATGAAACTTTCGCGCAAACTTTGTCTTCTTGCACTCAAGGACCACAGGGATGGAAAAGTACCGTTTTATGACCTAGTAAACTACCACTTGGTTTGCGCACTCTATGGTTTTGCATTTCACTGGGCACGCAGAATGACTGTGCCTTGAAATCTCATTAATGGTTTTATTCAGCGTCATAAAAGCACCAAGGCGTTTCATTCTTTATATTACATAACTTCTGATATTATCAGCACATTAAAGTTTGAGGTAAAGGGTTGCAAACTGCGGGGGGGGGGGGGGGGGGGAGGCGAGACGGGTTACCACTGATGTGGCCGACTAGCGTACCCTATTACAGCTTTTCAAATTGTGTGCGATTGATTGTCATTAACGTGATCTTGCAATGCGATTATGCATCTGGTTCGACTATTTCAAACTCTCATTGAAATGAACAAATCGATAGGACATGATAAGCTATGTTGCCGTCAATCTGTGCATATTGCCGCAACGTGAAAAACAGGGGTCGTAGAGCGCTATCCAGGAGGCACAGCGGCGGGTCGCCTTTTTAATAAGATGATGATGATGATACCCGTGGTGAGTTTGGAGCATACCCGGTCACGTGGATTGGCCAAGAGTCAGGCAGACATTGCTTATGTGTTCAGGTAACGAATATAAAATTCTATAATTTTGTTGCCTAAATTGAAGCAAGGAAAGTTCAAAACGGGTCAATAGACTGTCATTCAATCAAGAGATTATATATATATCTTCATATATATATATATATATATATATATATATATATATATATATATATATATATATATATATATATATATATATATATATATATATATATATATATATATATATATATATATAATAAAGCCGAGCGCTGCTGCGGCTTTCTCTTCTTCACTGCGCCTTGACCAAACGCTCATGCCTATTCGCGTTGTACTCTTATTGATGGAATACTGGCACGGCATTAGCGTCCCTCCGAAGGAAGCATCGTCCCGATGCGCAATTCAATCGGGACAACGGGATAATGGGACAGAGTAGAACAGGATGGAGTCACACACACAAAGAAACGAAAACAAAAAAATCCAAAAGTTGTGTCGACAGGTACGGCTTCATCCGTGCCACATGCACCACTTCCGGGTAAGTACTTGCGGTGACTGGAGCTATTGTCACTGTCAGGCTCGCAGCTCTTAACGCAGGATGTCTCGAATGATGTCCCGTAAAGAAGTGTAGTGAATAATCTGAGTTGCGGAGATAATTGGCCTGTTGTTGGGCTGGCGGGCGAAGTGGCACCACGTTGCTGAAACGCCCGCTCGATGACAGTCGATTTCTTGATGAATTCGTCGACCGCTGTTGGCGGGTTTCGTACCAGACCGACAAAGAGTGGTTCCTTAACTCCCCGCATCAGATGACGCACTTTCTTTGCCTCGGTCACATCGGAGTCAGCTCAACGAAAGAGACGGGTCATATCTTCCACATACATGGCGAAGGTATCGCTGCGTTTCTGTACGCGAGCCTCAAGCAGTTGTTGCGTGTAATCGCGCCGGTCCTAGCTCGAGAATGTATCGAGGAGCTGGCGACAAAAATTTCTCCACGCTTGAAAGCTCACCTCCCTGTACGTGTACCATGTACGAGCGCTGCTTTCTAGCGCGAAATAAGCATGGGCGAGTTTTTGTTGGTCGTTCCAGCAATTTACCAGAGCGACGCGTTCGTACTGGTCAAGCAAGTCCTCGACATCTCCAAAAGCATCGCTGTGGAATATTCGGGGATGCGAGGGTGTTCAAGAGTCACCTGGGAAAGGCTAGCCATCATTTGCGAAGGAGGAAGAAGCGCCAATGATGTAGCCATGCTATTGGGAGTCGCAACAGGAGGGAAGTCCGTGCTTAGTCCGAGCAAGCGCCGACTGAAACGGTGCACTGGAGTCGTTACGAGAGATGGAGCTTTCGAACTGGGTGGAAAGTTCCGATCAGGGGTTGCCCGCATGGGGTTGCAGTTTCCAGCACTTCCACCAGTGTCGCAACGTCAAAATGGGGGGTCGCAGAGCGCTACTCAGGAGGCGCAGCGGCGGGTCGCCTCCTTAATTCCGAGCGCAGCTGCGACTTCCTCTTCTTCACTGCGCCTTGACAAAACGCTCATGCCTACTCGCATTGTTCTCTTCTTCATGGAGTACTGGCGGGCAATATTATATTGCTTAATTAAAAATTAAATTATGGGGTTTTACGTGCCAAAACCACTTTCTGATTATGAGGCACGCTCTAGTGGAGGACTCCAGAAATTTTGACCATCTGGGTTTCTTTAACTTGCACCTAAATCTAAGTACACGGGGTTTTCGCCCCCATTGGAATGCGGCCGCCGTGGTCAGGATTCGATCGCGCGACCACGCGCTCACCAGTGCAACACTACAGCCACTGAGAAACCACAGTGGTATATTATATTAATGTATAACACATTTTAAGAAATGTATTTTAAAGCAAGATTCACGATTTTAATTCATCATAGAGCTCAGTATGTATGCTGCATAACTGCAAACAATTGTCCTTACAGTGCTCATCGTGTTTCGCTTTTGCAGAGAATAGTAAATATGTGAATTTACATTTGCAAACAAAATACTTAACGTCAAAGCATCATACTTTTCCGAGGTCAATTTTAGTAAAAACACATGTTTTAGTTCTTTATCCCCAACATCATCTTTGAAGCTTTCAAAGGGCGCAAGTGTTATTGCCAAATGTTGTATTTAATTAGTTGCCACCTTGCATAAAATGAAATATGGCATTAATTTTGTGAAACTGCATTTTTAAAGCCTTGGCATATGACTTGAATAACAGCCATGTCGCACTTTGCGAACGCGGGGTACGATAAAACAGAACGTAACTTTTTATCTTTGAGCTCGAAGTCACAAAGGCAGGAAAAGGCAAGTGTAAGCACTTTTGCAGGAGGCATTAATTTGAGTTCTCTGTCACTTCAGTAGGCAGTTTGTCACTCTTTATGTTACTGAGAAGAGGAATATAACATTTGTTTAGAGCACTTAATATATGTTTAAATGGTAGCTGAGTTAGGATTGGCACTTGGAATCTTTTCTTTGCCTCTGCCACAATTACAGGGGGATCCCAAAAATGTCGGCTTTCAAAACAATCTCGTGCGCCCTTCAAACGTATTTATGCAGTCATCCCTTATGTTTGGTGACACGCAGAAGCGAAACGAAATGTACGAGCGCACTAGTTCACAAAAGCAGCAGTTCATGCAAAAAAAAAAAAAAGGTTTATGTGATGTTGTAAATTTTTGCTTCAATCATCAAGATCATATGTGACTCAAATAACTCCTGCTTTTTTCTTGTTAATCTCCACAAGTGTTGATCAACGTGAATACCTGTGCACAAACTTTGATCGAATTCTTCAAAGGCTTTACGAATTGATCACTTATTCCTCCCCTCGGTTGCTCAGCGCTATAGACGCAAGCGTGCGACATGTCGTCTGCGTACAAATGAATCTCGGCCGAGAGCGCCAGGCACTTTCGCTGTCAGGTCTTTCGCATGCAGGTGTTGCTCTCGAAGCACAGGGCGCAGCTCACAATGCTGCAATGTCGTGGCCTTCCAAACACAATTATTTCACTCTCTCTCCACCGTATCTCCAGACCACCTATTTATTTTTCTTTCTTCCATTTCAACTCTTACGACTCATACAGCCCTTACTGTCACACTTTTCTGTTCAGTCGTACCTTGATCCTTCCTGACCCTTAACTGTAGCGTCCCCTAGCGTTAGAGGACATCACTATTTTTTTTTCGTTATAAATCCTTCTCTAAAACATCTCACACGCGTTCTCGTCAAGGTTAGGGCGTGATACCTTATCTCAGTTTGGCCAGAGTACACTCTCTCCGAGTACTTCGGTTTTACTTCACGGAAGCCGACAGAATAACAAATATTTCAAACTCGCCTTTTTCAGTTTTCTTTTTGCTGTATTTTTGTGTAAGTTTTACGTGAGAGAGTGTGATGAAGGAATACCTTTTCCTATAAAAGGGCCCACGGACAGAGCTCATGCAGCAGTCGGCTCAACAGCAGCACTTAAGTCGCCATGGTAAGAAACCCTGTCCTGCAGATCCATGAATAGCAGAGCGCCGCTTACGATTATCACCTGTCACGAACTACTGGTGTTGTTCACGCACCGCTCTAATTTAGAAGCCTATATGCGCAAATATAGCACCTTAATGATTGCTACAAAGCTAGCCTTTTCTTTAAGATATTGGTATTTAAAAAGATGTCTGGATATTGCGAAGAAACTTTCTTAAAGCATTCTTTAATTTTGGCGCACAGGAAGTATCCGAATAAACGTGGAAAAACGTACTAAGCGGTTCAATGCCGAGGTCGCACCTCCTCAACAAATTTGTTTTAGTACTTAAATAATGTTTGTAAGAAACATTGGTCGTAAGCAATATATAACTACAATGTTCTAATCAATGGGCTAGATTGAGGCCATAATTGAAGAGTCTTGCTCAAAATTAACAGATAAATAACATTATAAGTTGAGGAACAAGCACTCGCCCATCGTGATCGCTCACTGTTTACAGCGTTAGGCTGCTAAGCAGGAGGTCGCGGGATATACTTCCGACCTCGGCGGCTGCATTTCGATGGGGTCAAAATGCGAGGACGCCCTGTACTTAGATTTAGGTGCACGTTAAAGAACTCCAGGTGGTCCAAATTATTCCGCAATCGCCCGCTAAGGCGGGCGTCATAATGAGATCATGGTTTTGTACATAAAACCCCATAATTTATTTAGGAGCAAGCACATATTATACCACTTATAAAGAACGGTATCGGCGATCAGCACAGTCCGACAAAAAACTGCATTATCGTAATACATGCTCATGATTTTCCAGATCCGTGCCTGCATTCTCTTGGCTCTTGCCACCAGCGCTTTCGCTGGCTACGCTGGTTATGGCCTCGGTTATGGCCACGGCTATGGTCTTGGCTACGGCTACGGTGGTCTCGGATACGGCTATGGTCTCGGCTACGCCGGCTATGCTCCAGCTGTGCACACTGTCGCTCACGCTGCCCCAGCCGTCGCCACCGTCGCCCACGCTCCAGTCGCCACTTACACTGCTGCTCGAGTTGTTGCCGCTGCTCCAGCCGTGACCAGGTACGCTACCACCTACCGCGCCCCAGTCGCCACTTACGCCGCTGCTCCAGCTGTTGCCACCTATGCTGCTGCTCCATATGCCGCCTACCACGCCGCCCCAGCTGTTGCCACTTATGCTGCTGCTCCAGCTGTCGCAACCTATGCTGCTGCTCCAGCTGTGACCAAGGTTGCTACCACCTACCACGCCCCAGCTGTTGCCACCGTGGCTCACGCTCCAGTCGCCAGCTACGCTGTGGCCGCCCCAGCCGTGGCCACCTACGCTGCTGCTCCAGCTGTTTCCACCACCACCGTCCATCACGCTCCAGCTGTGGCCACTGTTGCCCACGCTGCTCCAGCTGTCGCTGCCTATCACGCCGCTCCAGTCTACAACTACGGTGTCGGGACCCTTGGTTACGGCGCTGGCCACTACGGCTACGGTCACGGTCTGCTCGGCTACGGCCTGAACTACGGCTATGGTCTTGGCTCTCCCTACCACTACGGTGCCCTTCTCCGCAAGAAGAAGTGTGAGTAGATCTTCTAGTCCTTTTTGCGTGTATATTTACATCAAGCTAGTCTGTTGTTTAATTAATTTGGCAGTAGGGCTTGATTCCCGACACTTGAATGCGGCGTTAACCTGTTTTGATGGCAGTCTATATTTATTTAATTGTTCGGTTTTCGAAAACAAAACAATGGCAAAGACCAGCCGGAGAACTAGCTTTCGACTGCGACCAGGGGTGGGAGAACACCTACCGGCGCAGAAAAGTTGCATAAAAAGGAATAGCCAATCAAGATATGGAGACTAATTAGAAAATTAAATATGGGAGGAAATTGAGTGAAGAACCACAGAGTCATTGTTCTACAAATTGGTCACAAATTAGCATAAAATTTGAGCACAGTGGTAGGATATAATAGGGAGTCTGGATTTCTCACCTTCGAAGATGCTAGTGCAGATAATAAAATGCCAGGTAGATGCCATTGAAGTTCTATTTCTTGGTGATTTTGTCAATGGGGTTTCTAAATGTATTCTCTTTTTCTTATCTTTGCAGAAACCATGCAGCGATACCTTATCTGAAGAACAAGAAGACACGTTATAGGCATCGAGTTCGAACTGTCGCCATTGTAAATACTGAATGCAATGGAGGAATAAAATTGGTCTGCATAGCAA
The DNA here is from genome assembly GCF_023375885.2 of Dermacentor andersoni. Classification (NCBI taxonomy): domain Eukaryota; kingdom Metazoa; phylum Arthropoda; class Arachnida; order Ixodida; family Ixodidae; genus Dermacentor; species Dermacentor andersoni. The sequence goes on from NC_092816.1 coordinate 99,505,368, forward strand.
GCACAATCACGCCTGCCTTTCTTTTCCTGCGTGTTTTACTATATGAGCTATCCAACCGCAAGGCGGGATGCCACCATTTCGCAAAATAGCTTTTACTCAGAAATGATGAGCGCGAAGTTATTTTAGGCCGTGTTATGGTAAAACAAAATCTTTAATGTATCGGCATGGGCACTGGAAATCAGTTTGGTTTTCTTGCAAAGCCTTGAGGTCGAATTCCTTTTTTCTGTGCCCATGTGTACACGTACTATTTTGGAGATAACGACCATGCTCTCGTTTCATCTACGGCAGTCACTGAAAACTTCATTTATTTCACAGAAATAGCGAGATGAGTTCTCCTTTGTCCCTATGAGTTCACGCCATAAGCAGTGTCTTACGTTGGTAGAACGGTTGGTGTTGAACCCTCTTCCCTGAGCCCAGCAGCCCAATGTTCTAACCACTTGACGACGGGCTACCTTGTGACCCAAGTTCTCGGGAAAGGCGCCGACATATACAGAGACATAGTTATATAGAGAGATGGCCCAAACTGGGTGAAATATTCCGGTGCTGCCCTGGAAGTCTTTGTGCTGTTGTAAGGGTGAGAGGCCCTTACAACTGTAAAAGTTTTTATGCCAACTAGGAAGATTACTGCTGTCAATCACCCTACCGCCGCATGCCAAAATGTTAACGCTTAGTTCGACAATGGCGAGATCCTCCTAACATTTTAGGTTACAACTGGCATGTCACAGTAAGCTCACGCAACTCAAAGGTGCTCGAGTTGACCGACGTAAAACTAACGGTGTTGGAAGCTCGAAAGCATATGCCCGTTCCATTGCAACAATGGACAATGCTCATGTCACCAATGGGAGGCATACCACTGCTTTGACTCTGCTGCAAAGCCAATTCATCATCATCAACATCAGCAGCAGCAGCAGACTGGCTACGTCCACTGCAGCGCAAAGGCCTCTCCCATACTTATCAATCTACCCCGGTCATGTACTAATTGTGGCCATCTTATCCCTGCAAACTTCTTAATCTCATCCGCCCACCTATCTTTTTGCCGCCCCCTGCTTGCGCTTCCCTTCCCTTGGAATCCAGTCCGTAACCCTCCATGACCGTTGGTTATCTTCCCTCCTCATTACATGTCCTGCCCATGTCCATTTCTTTTTCTTGATTTCTACTAAGATGTCATTAACGCGCGTTTGTTCCCTCACCCAATCTGCTCTTTTCTTATCCCTTAACGTTACACCTATCATTCTTCTTTCATCTACTTAAGAAATACATCTACTTAGGACAGGTAGTGACTGCGGAACCGGATCATGAGACTGAAATAATCAGAAGAATAAGAATGGGCCGGGGTGCGTTTGGCAGGCATTCTCAGATCATGAACAGCAGGTTGCCATTATCCCTCAAGAGAAAAGTGTATAACAGCGGTGTCCTACCAGTACTCACGTACGGGGCAGAAACCTGGAGGCTTACGAAAAGGGTTCTACTTAAAGCCAATTCAGTGCAGCATTATGGTGCTTCGAATTGACTATGTCATTCTTGCAGTCAAACATACCGCTCGTCTTTTGCGTTGCTGAAAACCATCTAACATTGTATTCACGGTAACACATACGCTGTTGATAGCTAGCCATCATGCTGGCTGCTCTGTAGGCGCTTTGCAGTTACAATAGAAAGAAACTGCAATGTGAACCCTTCATAGTATGGCCACTGTGCCTACGCACACCACATCATTCTTGACGAACAGCTACTTGATTACCAGACATGGGTGCACACACTTATCCCAGTATAACAGACGGTAAGCCTGATAGAATAAACTTTAATGTCCAACGGATAAGGTGATCTACCCACCCCCCAATACGCAGGTCAGGGGGCGAGTGCCACCGCCTCAGATGCAGGCTGCGAGGTCTTGGGTCCCAGCAGCCTCTTCAGGCAGTTGGACGAGCCGCAGCTGGAGCTCAGAGTCCGAGCTGCGCAGCAGGGTCTCCCAGGTGTCTCTACTACCTATTTGGCGCGTGCCCCCGGGAGAGTACGGATATTCTCATATTAGGCGGTCGAGGGTCCCTCTCGCCCCACAAAGATTACATCTATCGCTCCTGGCCTCGGGGAACATGTGGTTCGCCATAACCGGGTGCGGATACGTATAAGTTTGTAGTCGTCACCACGCGACTGCTTGTTTGTTGTTTAATTTTGGGTCTGGCTTGGATACCAGTCTACGAGCCAATCTATAATGCTGCGTGATCTCCCCATATTTTAGCATGCGCTCTCCGATCCCTCGTTCATCGAGGGGCGCCGTAGCGGCTCGGCGGTAGAGATCTCGAGCCAGCTCGTGGGCCGCCTCGTTGCCGGGGACGGCTTCGTGCGCCGGAGTCCAAATTATTTCAATTTTTCTATCTAGCTTTCTCTGGTCTAGGATTCTGGCCACTAAGGAGGAGATCCTTCCCTTGCTAAAATTGGCAATTGTGCTGTCACTGATAACAAATTTCGCGTCCGTTCCAGCGCAAGCTAATGCGATCGCAATTTCGTCGGCAACTTCTATGTTGCACCCGCGCAGAGTGACAGCGGTTACTGGAATACTCCGGCCGCTCACGGCCGTTGCCACCGTAACACTGCCGCTACCTCCCGCCGCGTCTACATAGGCCACCTCATGTGCCGAGATATTACCGAATATAATTTTTAATGCTTCGGCTCATTTATGCCTCCTGTCTTTGCTATGTTCCGGGTGCATGTTTTTTGGCAGGGGGGGGGGGGGGGATAATCAGATTTTTTTCTCACTTTCCTATCTACTTCCACCTTTTGGGTGGGGCCTCTGTCCGGATTTATTCCCACTTTGGCCAATATGGCTCTTCCTGTCCTCGTGGTGCTAAGTCTCTCAATTTGAGAGGTTCGCACCGCTTCCGCCAGTTCTGCCCATGTGTTGTACACTCCTAAAGCCACCAGTCTCTCTGTTGATGTACACATGGGCAGTCCCAGCGCTCCTTTTACGCAACAACGTCTCAGTAACTACCAGACGTCTCTCAACGCTGGCTTGATGAAGAGCACCGCTAGTGGCGTGGCAGGCGTCGCAACTCATTAGTGATTTCGACGATGCCAAACATTAAAAAGAGCAGGCAACCATTAGAAATTTTCACCGACACGTGAAACTATTATGTAGTTTGATCTTCACGCTTACCGTATTTATGGTAAGCGTGAAGATCAAACTACATAATAGTTTCACGTGGCGCTGAGAATTTCTAACGGTTGCCTGCTTTTATAATGTTTGGCATCGTCGAAATCACTAATGAGTTGCGACGCCTGCCACGCCACTAGCGGTGCTCTTCATCAAGCCAGCGTTGAGTGACGTCTGGTAGTTGCTGAGGCGTTGTTTCTGCAGCACAGAAGTAGTTGCTGCGCATGATGTGTCGCACCACAATGTCGCCTGAGCGTAATATTACAAGCATTCAAGTTTTATAGGAAGCTGTTTGGGTAAACCCCTTCAGTACGTTAAACCTTGTTATTGTTTTCAATTCTTTGCCCTTTCCGTAGAGAGTACAATTTCTTTCTAAAATTTATTAACATTCAGCATAGGTAATGTTGTGCGAAATAGTCGGCTGTCACATTGTCGCTTTCTCTCCCATACGTGGCGTGTATGCTGATGAAACTTTTTCTGTTACGTATTATTCGCAGAGTTTTCTTGCGTTCATTGTAGAGTAATATGTGGCTATACATAAACCTTCTGCCAGACAATATGGGACGGCTGAGCATCTTTCAACACTGTGCCACTGAATAACAAAAATTCACCTAACCTTTTGTTGAATTTTATTAAATGTTGAGTCAGTATAACAACTGCTTCGTCAAAACTATGGCGCATACTGGAAATGAACTTCATGACGTAGTTTGTTCTTTTTTCTTCTAATCACTTACTATTTAGAATGAGCATTACTGTTTTATAAACTATCAAACGCTGCGTAGTTCACACTGCATAATTTTCTGCATTTTACATGGCACGCAGAATGTGTGGTGCCTTGAAATGTAAAAATGGCCTATTGTCTGGATGAGTAAAGCACTAAGCTATCTCACGCATCTCTTCATATAACTGCCGTTAATATTAGCATCTTAATGTTTAAAGTAGACGCTTGGGTGTGGAGAGAGGGGGTCTTCACTGATGTGGCTGATCGGCCTGCTCTGCTTCAGTTTCCGAAACGACGTGCGTCTTAGAGTGCCGTGAATTGGCTTGCGGTTTTGCATCTGGCTTGAGTTTTCCGAAACCCAATCGAAAGTACAAATCGTTAGGACGTGATCAGCCATGGTTACGGCAATATCCAAGTTTCAAGGGATCGTGAAATTGACTTAAAAGAAGATAATCTAAACCAACCTTCAAAATATTTCCGGGGATAATCACGTATGCTTCCTGTACTCCTTGATCACACAATGCCGCTATGACTGCTCGTATCTCCTATGGATCCCACGGCATTTCAGAATCTATGAAATCCATTAGAGAGTCTCGTAGTGCTGTGCAGATTTCTAATTTACCTGATTGATGAAATGGATGTAGTAACGTACGTAATAAACTTTCCCTAAATCCACTTGTCCTCTTGGATTATGGAAGCCCACTGTTGCCTTGGTTCTGTTGGAAATCAGCTTGGTCAGTATTTTATATGAGACTGTCAAGCAAACTAATGGATCCACAATGATTCAATTCTTTACCCTCACGCTTCATTTGGATTAGTATAACGTTGGCTTTTTCCAACTGTTTAGTAGACAAGAAGTCGTTAAGAATTTGGTATAAAGAATCGCAAGGTTTAAAAGCATAATATCACTTTCATTTTTGCATAATTCCACCGTTATTTCATTTCTCCTGACACTTTAACAGCGAAGCCATTAAGGGCTAGTTTCTCCAGGATAATGTCCGTGTGCCGACACAAAACTCGAGACTTCTCATGCGGCGTCCACGTCAGACGCCCCCTGCGTTCGTGCTGACGAGTACACGCCGTGATTGACGCGGCCCTACTAGAATAAAACGTCATTACGTGGACTAATCCCGAAGACAGTGCAATACCGGGCCGACCCCCTGCAGAGGTGAAGCAGCCATTAAGCATTCTCTATACGCGCGCCGATCACGATGATAGTGCAATGCCGGGCCGACCAGCCGTTTAGCTGCAGTTCGCCATTAAGGGGCCCACATACACAGCTTCGCTGGTCATGCTTCTTCATTGAGTGGAAGGGCACTGAGCTTTTGTCTTGACAAATCCTTCTACCCTAATCACTAGTTACGCCTCTGTATCTTCGTCTTAACTACTTTCAGTCGAGTTTGCGTGGCTACTCTGGCTGCTGTACGGGTTAGTATATAAGTTTGCTGCTGCATTTGCTAAATCGTCGAAATCGCTTGTCTCATTACCCTTCCTGTTTTAATTGCCACGGCGATGAGAGTAGCCAAAAGGGATAGGAAATTGTATTTACGAAATATATACAGAGAGAGACGGCTGCAGGATAGATGGCAGAGCAACAAGAGCGCTACTTATCTTCCATGCTCGGCAGGATGCGTGCTTATGTGCGCGGGAATAGCGTTTAACATAGAACCCCCACCGGCGATTGGGCCGTCTCGGCGCTTAAGGAGCAGCAGGATCGTGTCCGGTAACATAAGGCTTAAGTCGGGAGACGTGCACAGTATCAGTGGCGCACGCGGCAGATGATCGACTGTCCAATGGAGCGACTTCGTTCGTGACGTTAGTGATCTGGCGTAGGACCTTGTAAGCATAAAGTTTCCTACAAAATTACTAGAGGGAACTCTGGCGCTGCAGTCGTTGTCCTACAATGGGAATGATGGGAAGTACATGGATTTGTCTGATCTTCGTGCTTGTGGATTCAAACGTTCTTGTGGCTTTGTATATTACGCTATATGAATATTATTGTCGTATATTTCGGCGCAATCTATATTCTTCGAAGTGCAGAAGACGCCGGGAATGCGTACAGTTTCTATTAATTGCAACGATTGAGCTTGTCCAGGTGGCCAAATCGAAACGCGCCAAGCGTCTCAAGGCACTTGCATGCCCGCGATAAATTCATAAGGGCGTTTCATTCGCTTGTCGATACGTGCGTCCGTGGCTTAATGGTTTCAATATCAGGCTTCTGTGCTAGAGTCCCTGTGTTCGAATCCTGCCATCAGACAATTTTAATGATGTTTATTTAATTATTTATTCTGCAATATACCGTTGAAAATGACGAGTTAACAAAGTCACAATGCCGCTTGAAGCCAAAAGGACAAAGTTTAGGCAAATCCATGTACTTCCCATAATTCCCATGCTGGGACAACCGCTCCCATTGCAGCTCCCGTAGACACTAGCGCCATAGTTCCTTCTAGTAATTCTTGTAGGAAACTCTATGCTTGTAAGGACTGGAGTAGCGGGAAAGAAGCTTTGACGACAAGCCAACGTGGCGGCAAGGTGTACAGAGGAGGACCAAAGAGCCCGGAGAGTAACTAACGACTCTGTGATGGCGATAGTAGCGGGCCTTCTGGAACAGTTGGGAGGCATAAAGACGAGCCCTTGCAACCTGGCGAGCCGCTGCAGCACGAGATTCTGAATCGCGGGCGTGGTCTGTAACAGGGTGCACAGGTGATGGTAAAAGAGTCTCGAAGGGCAATGTGGGATAGGGGCCAAACAAGACATAACAGGGGTAAGCGCCACGGGTGTTATACGTGGCGAGTTGCAGGCAAATGTCACATAAGGCAAGGTGCTGTTCCAATCACGGTGGTCTGAGCATACCTACATGGAGAGCACTGTGGTGAGCGTGCGGTTGAGGCGCTCGGTAAGCCCATTGGTGTGCGGATGGTAGGCAGTGGTTAGCTTGTGACGCATGTGATATGAAGTGCTGTGCCACACGTGTCAAACATGATTCGTTCTTTTTATGTTACGTCATAGGCAAGCAGCCTATATATATAGTTCGCTGTCACTGAAATAAAACCGTGCGGTACGTGCTCTTGGATCGTCTCCGTCACTCTGCCACCCGCTACAACAGTGGCGACGAGGGTGAACACCCCGCGGAACCCCCGCCACGAACAGTGGCGTCTCGGAAGCGCTGCGAGTCCTGCTGGGTACTGAAAGCAATAGAGTCTACGGAGCATCGGCGGTCATGGCCCTGGCTACGAACCTCGGTACCCCAAGTTTCGACGAAAATCAAGATGAGTGGGATATTTACTTGACTCGACTGGAGGCATTTTTTGAAGCAAATGATATTAAGACAGATAATAAGAAAAGGGCGCTGTTGGTTTCGACACTGTCAACGAAGACGGTAGGCGTTCTTGCTGGACACTGCGCCCCCCAGAAAGTAAATGGCTTGAGTTACAAGGACGCACTTACCATCCTAAATAACCATTATGCGCCGAAGACTAATGAGGTTGCCGCAAGTTACAAGTTCTTTACAAGGGATCAGGCTGCAAGCGAATCTGTCCGGGACTATGTTGTTGAGCTACGCAAGCTTGCAGATAATTGTCACTTCGGCACCAGTTTGGACCGTATGTTACGGGACCGCATTGTTTGTGGCATGCGGAATCGGGCGGTGCAGCAGACGCTGCTTGAAAAAACTGAGCTCACACTTGCCCAAGCTGAAACGATTGCCATAGCGGCAGAGACAGCCGCACTCGAAGTAAGCGCCATGACTCGACCTGATGATGAGGCAGCGGTGTGCTCTGTAGCGAGTAAATCGCGCCGATATCAGACCTTCACCAAAGATAAGCAAAGCCATACTGAGAGCGCACGCTGCGGAAACTACGATCACGAAGCAAGCGACTGTCCGCACAAAAAGGAGCAGTGTTTTCGCTGTCGGAAGAGTGGTCATTTCGCAAGAAAATGCCGCTCCCAGTCGGGGCTTCGGGCTGGTCGTAGGCGCGATGGCAACGCTAACGCAGTTCATTATGAGAGCGCTGTATCCGAAACGGAGGAAGGCGATATTTTATCAGTCATCACATTGCAGGAATCACGGGAAAAGAAATCTTTGCTCCAGGCTTTCCGCAGAGTTATCCACTGGGGTGGCGTGCCCTTGAACATTATTGACACGGGATCACCGTTTTCTATCATTCCGCAGGAGGTGTACCTAAAGCACAGTCTGAGTTGGCCACGCTTATCGAAATGCAAACACACGCTCAGCTGTTACTTGGGCAAGCTACCCATTGTCGGTGAACTGCACCTTGAAGCCCATTTTGCGGGGAAGCCTGTACCTGCCACATTGATAGTTACAGGCTGCCCGGGTCCCAGCCTTTGCGGAAGGGACTTAATCCAAGCGTTCTCGCTTTTGCCGTCCGGGTTTCTCGCTACGGTTCAATCGACGTCAGCAGATCCCGACAGCCTCAGGACCGAGTTTCCTGCCCTCTTTGAGCCAGGACTCGGAAACATTCAGGGGCCACCTGTGAAATTCCACATTCGAGAAGGCGCCCAACCGAAGTTCCACAAGGCGCGGTCAATTCCTTATGCTCTTCGTGAAAAAGTGAAAACTGAGCTGGACCGTTTAGTAGAGCAAGGCATATTATCACCCATAGCACATTCTTAGAGGGCGGCGCGAATCGTACCAGTACTGAAGAAAGACGGTTCCCTTCGCATCTGCGGTGATTTCAAAACCACAATCAATGCTGCGTGCATAACTGAGCAGTACCCTTTACCAAACATTGAACATTTTCGCGTCGCTAGGTGGGGGATCATTTTTCACAACACTGGACCTTAAGGATGCATGTAACCAACTCCCATTGGATGAGGAGGCGAGGAAGTTGGCCGTGATAAACACTCACAAGGGGTTGTTCTGCTATAATCGTCTTCCGTTTGGAGTTGCCTCGGCTCCCGCGATTTTTCAGCGGCGCATGGAAACGGTCCTGGCCGGTCTTCCAGCCGTGCAGGTGTATTTGGACGATGTATTGATAGCGGAACGTCAAGACGATAATGGCTCAGTGCTTCGGGACGTTTTGCGCAGGCTTCAAGAAAATGGTATCAAGCTGAAGGCCGAGAAATGCCATTTTCGCAAAGAATCAATAGTCTACCTGGGCCATCGCATTGACAAAGACGGCTTGCATCCGCTTGAGAAGAACCTAGCAGCAATACGCGACTCGCCACGGCCTACGAATGTGAGCGAACTGCGCTCGTTTTTGGGTCTGTTGACTTATTATCACCGGTTCTTGCCACACATGTCAACGATGCTCGCCCCGTTGTATCTTTTGCTTGAAAAAGAGCATAAATGGCACTGGGGAACGGCGCAGGAAAATTCGTATCTCAAGGCTAAACAAACACTTCTGAGTTCGCCTGTTCGGACGTATTTCGATCCCAACCAACCAGTGCGCTTGGAATGTGATGCGTCACCTTCGGGTTTAGGTGCCGTAATCTCGCACCGAATTGGAAAAGTGGATAAGCCCATTGTCTTCCGTTCACGCACGTTAACACACGCCGAAAAGAATTATTCTCAGCTCGAGAAGGAAGCGCTCGCACTGGTATTCGGAGTAACAAAGTTTCGAGACTACCTGCTGGGCCGCGAGCTTGTATTGGTCACGGACCACCAACCACTGGTGGGACTTCTACGAGAAGATCGACCTGTGCCCCCAATGGCGTCAGCACGTATTCAGAGATGGGCTCTGTTTCTAAGCCAATATAGCTACCGCATAGAGTACAAGGCCGGCAAGGAAAACGCCAACGCGGACGCGCTCAGCCGCTTGCCCGTGCCGATAACAGACGTTTGTCGATCAGGCACCTTACCAGAATACGTATTGTCTTCAAAGACCCTTGACAGCTCGTTCGTGCCAGCGGATGCCGTACGGGCGCTGACGAACGGAGATGAAAACCTTAGCGCTGTGCAGCACTTTTTACTGAATGGATGGCCTAAACGCTTGTCACCGTGTCACAATCACCTTCAACCTTACTTTTGCAGAAGACTGGAGCTGTCAAACGTAGAAGGCCTGCCCTACTGGGGTCATCGCATCGTCATACCCCGCAAAGCGCGAGTCTCCATGCTCGCTGAGCTACATCGGTCACACCAGGGTGCATCTGCGATGAAAAGACTGGCTCGGGCGCTGTTCTGGTGGCCTGGGTTGGATGGTGAGATCGAAAGCCTTGCACGTTCGTGCATCTCATGTGTACAACCTCAGCCAATGCCCCATCGACAGGTTCCTATCTGTTGGCCAGAAACAGGCACCAAATGGTCAAGGCTTCACATTGATTACGCCGGACCGATAGAGGGACGCATGCTGTTGATAGTCGTCGACTCGCATACTTAATGGATTGAGGCACTTCCCGTCAAGTCGGCGACCACAGAAGTCGCAATCGCGCGGCTTCGAGAATTGTTTGCGCGTTTTGGCTTGCCGCAAACAGTTGTATCAGATAACGGGCCTCAGTTTTCAAGTCAGCAGTTTTCTCAATTCGTGACTGTCAACAACATAACTCATTTACGTAGTGCGCCGTACCACCCACAATCTAATGGTCTGACAGAGCGTGCGGTCCGCACAATAAAGGATGGCCTTCTTAAGCACTCGATGGTGAATGATCTCGAAACAAAACTAGCGCGAGTGCTCCTAGGCTATCGACGTACCCCACTGCCGTGCGGCAAGTCTCCTTCAGAGATGCTGCTGAACTACCAAATTCGTTCGCGCTTGGATACTTGCGTCCCGCCTCTACCTCGAAGTTACTCGCAGCCTCCCAGATTCCAGTCCGGCGACCAGGTGTGGGTGCGCAACTTTGGCCAAGGGAAGCGTTGGCGTCCAGGCATCGTCAAGAGCACAGAGGGTTCACGCCTTGTAACGGTCGACACTCCAGATGGCCTAGCCAGACGTCACTTCGACCAAATTTTCCGTCGCATGCCTGTGTCACCCGTGACCCCAAAAGCGGAGGCTCCCGACTCGCTTCAACCCAGCCCGGACAACAAGAATCGGCCCACGTCCACGCCAGAAGGCCGGTGCAGCCTGGCCACTCCAGAAGCAACTGGCGCTGCGCCTGTTCCTTCGACAACACCTCCAACGTCCCTCCCAGCCGAACAGGCTCTCTGTCCCCCAAGTCCGCCGGTCTTACGGAGGTCTACCCGACAACGAAGACCCGTGCAAAGACTGCAGTTTTAAAAGAAAGGGAGAAGTGATATGAAGTGCTGTGCCACACGTGTCAAACATGATTCGTTCTTTTTATGTTACGTCATAGGCAAGCAGCCTATACATATATAGCTCGCTGTCACTGAAATAAAACAGTGCTGTACGTGCTCTTGGATCGTCTCCATCACTCTGCCACCCGCTACAACAGTATGGAACATGAAGGAAGAATGTCGTCGACGACTTGGGACAGAAATGAGCGCCCACGGTCGGTGAGCAGCTGTCGAGGAGCGCCATGATGAAGAATAAGGTCGTAAAGGAGAAATTCCGCAATGGCACAGCTTGTCGGCAGTGCCTGCGTGATAGCGTATCGTGTCGTGTCGTCCGTAGCTACGGCAATCCACTTTTTCCCAGTCAGAGACACTGGGAATGGCCCAATGAGATCAAGGCCGACGCGGTAGAATGGGACACTGGGAATGTCAATGGGCTGTAGAGGACAGGCTGGTGACAAGGATGGATGCTTGTGGCGCTGGCAGGACTCACAAGCAGCAACGTATCTATTCACAAGGCAATGGAGGCCTGGCCAGGCGAACCGACGCCTAACGCGATCGTACGTGCGAGTTGCTTCGAGATGTCCAGCGGTCGAGGGGTCATGAAGCTGTCTGAGAACAGTGGAACGGAGTGTTTCGCAAACAACCAGTAGGAAATCTGGGCCATCGGAGCTGGTGTTGCGTCTGCATAAGATTCCGTCACGAAGAACGAATAATTGCAGAAACAGAGCAGAGTGATGAGACCGTAGACGGGGGATAATTGACCGCAAATTGGCATCGCGTAGCTATTTGGTGCGTATGTCGATTAAATCGCGCATCGCGAAGACACAGGCGTCCGAATCGTGCCCTTGCAAATCAGGAGGATCCACTGGATGACGGGATAAGCAATCCGCATCCTGGTACAGTCTGCGGACTTGTAAGTGACGTCAAAGCTGTATTCTTGCAGTTTCATTGCCCAGCGACTACGTCGTCCAGTCGGATCTTTGAGGGAAGGCAACCAGCAAAGCGCATGGTGGTATGTGATGACCTAAAAGGTGTGGCCGAACAATTAGGGTTGAAAGTTGCCGTCAGCACAATCTAGTGCGAGGCACTCGCGCTCAGTAATCGAAAATTTGCACTCTGAGGAGGGAAAAAGGCGACTGGCATAGGCGATGACGCAGCCTCTTCCTTGTTGCTGCTGGGAGAGGACAATGCCGATGCGTCGGTGCGAAGTTCACTGGGGGCTGACGGGTCAAAATGGGCCAAGATGGGTGGTGACGTAGGTAAAGTCGTGAGCATGTGAAACGCAATGGCCTGTTCAGGACCCCAAGAAAATTACATTTCCTTCTTCAAGAGTTGCGTGAGTGGACGGGCAACGTCGACGAAGTGCTTAACAAAACCTCGAAAATAGGAGCACAAGGCGACAAAGCTCCGTACGCCTTTAGTAGAACGTGGCACAGAGAAGCCTTGGACAACGGGAATTTTTTCTGGGTCAGGTTGCATGCCTTAGCACTCACAAGGTGGACAAGCACAGTGATTTCGTGGCGGCCAGAACGAAATTTGGCAGAGTTGAGCTGAAGGTCTGCTTGTCGGAAAATTTCAAGCACTGCCGACAAGCGGCTAAATTATTATGGGGTTTTGTGTGCAAAAACCACTTTCTGATTATGAGGCACGCCGTAGTGGAGGACTCCGGAAATGTCGACCACCTGGGGTTCTTTAACGTGCAGCTAAATCTAAGCACACGGGTGTTTTCGTATTTCGGACAAGCGGCTAAGGTGGATTTCAAATGTCGGTGAGAAGACGATGACGTCGTCAAGGTAACAGAGGCATGTTGACCATTTGTATCCACGAAGGAGGGAGTCAATCATCCTTCCAAATGTGGATGGGGCATTACACAGTCCAAAGGGCATCACCTTAAACTAGTAAAGTCCATCGGGCGTAACAGATGCGGTCTTTTCACGGAATTGATCATCGACGCATATCTGCCAGTATCCTGTCCTCACGTCGATAGAAGTAGGCGGAGCCGTGTAGATAGTCGAGAGCGTAATCGATCCGCGGCAGAGGGTAGATGTCATTGCGCGTTACCTTGTTAAAGCGACTGTAGTCTACGCAGAAGCGCTAGCTGCCATCTTTCTTCTTGACTAGGAAGAGCGGTGATGCCCGTGGACTGCGTAAATGTTCATTGACGTCCTTGGTGAGCATGTTGTCGACTTCACTTCAGGCTCTGTCACTTTTTCCTCGGCATTAGACACGCGATAAGGACGTCGTCTGATTGGGCTGGTGCACCCAGTATTGATCTTGTGAGTCACCACAGATGTCTGTCCCAAAGGACGGTCATCAAACTCAAAGATGTCGCGGTAGGACTTCAATATGCGCCGCATATGGGCTGTCTGAGCCCACTGAACATTGGCCCAACAGGCACGTCCACTCTACTACACGTCTTCAACAAGATGTGGGAGGAAGTACATGTTGCTATGAGTTGGGGGATCACTAACGAAGTCCCATTGCTAAGACCTGGAAAAACGCCACTTTCTCTTGACTCCTTTCGTCCTGTCAGTTTAACGAGCTGCTTTTCAGAGGTGATGAAAAAGATGATCGATATTAGACTGCAATGTTGGATAAAATCAAGCAGTTGTCTGCCAGATCAAATTGTTGGCTTCAGAAAACGTAGATGTACAATGGACTGCATATTTGAATTGGTAACGTTTGTTGACAACGAGATTAGCTGTGAGAACATTGTTGTTTCTGTGTTTATTGATATTAAGAAGGCCTTTGGCTCGGTCAGTCACCTTCACGTTCTGCTTGGGCTCTCAACTCTCGGAGTGCATGGCCGAGTTCTCAAATGGATCGCTAACTTCTTGAAAGGCAGAGAGATATATTTAAATACGAATGACGGACAAAGCGACGCATACACCATAAACAAGGGAGTTCCGCAAGAAAGTGTATTAAGTCCACTTCTCTTCAATGCAGCAATAGCAGATTCACAAGCAGTACTTCAAGCATACATAAGAATATCTATGTATGCTGATGAAATTTGCATATGGACATCGAACAAGACTCTAGAAGTTGTCAAACCGGCTGCAGGAAGATTGGAACGCAATAGGTGATTATTTAAGAGAACGGGGCATGAAGACATCTTATGCCAAATCGGCAGTTCTGCCTTTCACAAGCAAAAATGTTAGAAATTTTGGTCTTTCAACAGACGGCCATGAGATCGAGCTGGTTAAGGAACATCGTTTTCTCGGCGTGAATTTAGTCCACCAGCTTCAATGGACTATTCACGTTACCGTCCTGGAGAATCAAATCAGTTGCGCTATAAATGTTCTCCGCCGAATCGCAGGCACGAAGTGGGATGAAACAACTACATCGCTGCTTCACGTCCACTCAGCACTTGTGCGTCAGAGAATATTGCACAAATTATATGCGACGTTCCTCCATCGGCTACAACTATTCCAGACTCGGAGTTTACGAGTAAGCGTAGGAGTTCCGCAAGCTACGTCCAGTCACCTCACTATTGCAGAATCGTGGAAACCGCATTTCACGGTGATTCGAAGCCTGGAAGCGTGCCGACACCCGTTCAGAATTTCTACTCAGCATTCTGCACACCCCCTTCTCTCTCTGATATAGAACTGTCCGGGTGCACAGATACACGCTTTGTTTCAAGAGCATAAATCATGATTCCCACGATCACTTTCTTGGCACTCATACCTCTGCTACCCACCATGGCTTCTGCAAGCGCCGAATATAGAAACATCAATAGAAGGGCTTAAAAAATAAAAGCGTCGTTTCCACATTAGCAGCAAAACAATTAGCGTTACATCACTTATTTGAAAAGTACCAGGAATCTATTTACGTCTACATGGATGGTTCTGTAATCAAAGAAAGCGCGACTGCAGCTTATATTGTACCATCCTTAGAGGTAGAGTACGCTTGTCGTCTTCCCACCCGCCGTGGTTGCTCAGTGGTTATGGTGTGAGGCTGCTGAGCACGAAGTCGCGGGATCGAATCCCGGGCGCGGCGGCCGCATTCCGATGGGGGTGAAATGCGAAAACACCCGTGTACTTAGATTTAGGTGCACGTTAAAACCCCGGATGGTAAAAATTTCAGGAGTCCTCCACTAAGGCGTGGCCCATAATCAGAAAAAGGTTTTGGCACGTAAAACCCCATAAATTAACGCTTGTCGTCTAGGACACACGTCGTCACCAACAATAGCGGAAT
Organism: Dermacentor andersoni; assembly: GCF_023375885.2. NCBI lineage: Eukaryota > Metazoa > Arthropoda > Arachnida > Ixodida > Ixodidae > Dermacentor > Dermacentor andersoni. Next base: position 99,520,620 of record NC_092816.1, read on the forward strand.
TAGTGGCGATTCTCCAGCCACTCATTTTATCAAAAGATATGAGACACCAACAAAGTGGGTAATTTGCACGGACTCCTTATCAGCTTTAGCATGTCTTTATTATAGTGATGACAGCCAACCACAAGCACGAATAACATACGCAGTACTGAACAGTTTAACTCGGGCTAATGAAAGGAAACATGAAGTGATATTACAGTGGGTCCCGGGCCATGCTGGTATAGCAGGCAACGAACTAGGGGGCTCATTGGCAAAATCAGCCCATAAAGAAGCGGAAATTCAACTCATCCCTTTATCACCAATGGACACAAGACGGATATTGAGAGTACTAAAGAAAGACTTGTGTATGTCAACATGGTTGAATGAAAACCCTAAGGAATGAATCCTTTATCAAGTGGACCCTCAACACAAACACCAGCTAGATGTGCAACTTTCTAAAAGTATCAAGCCACTTATTCATCGACTGCGCCTTGAGACAGCATGCACCAAACATTTCCTATATCGCATCAAACGGTCTCCTTCCCCGGCTTGTTCCTGTGGCCACGATGATGAGGATGTTCGCCATCTACTCCTCGCCTGCCCCATATACGAAATGCAAAGACGGCAGCTAGAACAAGAGCTACACGCCATTGAGCCTCACCGACCTTTCTCACTCGTAAACCTGCTGGCCCCATGGCCAATGAAATTAGGACAGCGAAATGCATTGAAAGCACTTGAACATTTTTAAGAATAAACAGGCATACTTAACAAGTACTAGGTATTGCACTGAATAGTCAAGCAATGTTACTATAACGTTCTTCTATTATTTGTAATTATTAGTGCTTGTAGACTACGTGCTATACATTTTTTTGTGTGTGAATTATTTTAACAGTGTGTAATTCCTCATCTGTTTATTTGCTCATGGAAGTCTACATCACGGCAGTTTGTGTGTGTTTGCGGCTTTGTTGCGAACTCATTGTGGTGTTACTTGCATTTGATTTTTATACTGTTATGTTCAAGGGAGTATAGGACTGTACTGTGGATTTCTAACCATATGAAGTGATTTCTTTTTATTTTCCTAGGTATTTCTTAGAGTGTTGTTTCCGCCATGAGAAAAGGAGTAGCAGTCACCATTACAAAGTGACTTCGTCTCTGTCTTTTATTTTCATTTCACTAAAGAAAGAAAGGAGGTCAGACGGTATCATTGTGCGAGAAAGGGGAAGTGGTAGAGGACAAAGAAGCGTCGGTGACTAATGATGAAACGGTACACTCATGGATAGAAGACATGTAGGCGAGAGTCATGCCACCTAGGATAAGTTGCGTGCACCAGATAAAGTTTTATATGGGTAGAGACGTTCGATTGCCCCTAACTCTAATAAGGGTGTGAGGAAGAGCGACGTTTTTGGCGAATGAGACGTCAACGATTGGGATCAAGATGTAATCGCTATCGGGAATGGGAGAAAAAGACCGCAAATTCACATATATAACGGCTTGAGGAGGTAGAAACGTCATTCACTGAGCACCAGCGTGGTTGGCGTGCAGTAGGAGCGTCATGGTAGCACGGTAGGTCCAGCTAAAGCAAGCCGGGTCCACAGTCAATAAGAGCAGAATAGGCGTCGACTTTTGGCGGTCTCAAAGTGCTTGCAGTTTTGGATGATGGCATCGACGGTGTCGCAGTCTTTACAGATTACCAGATTGAAGGCATCATCTGCTATGCCCTTTAACACATGGTCATCTTTCTCAGACTACGTCATGCCGTCGTTGGCTTTGTGGCAAAGGGTGAGCTCGTCCTGTATATAAGTCAGGTATGACTCTGTCGCTGTCTGCGTATGAGATACCAGTTCCTTCTTTGCTGCTGTATTTCTACCTGCAGACTTGCCGAACAGGGAACGCATCTTTTTCTTGCAAGCATCCCTGTTCCCAATTTCGTCTTCGTTATTATAAAACCACACCTTCGCTGTTCCTTTGAGGTAAAATATTATGTTTTTCAACATATTATAGTCGATTCTGACGTTTTCAGTCCCGCAGAATGTGCCTGGGTCTCTTACCTGGGCCATGACGATCATTGTCGTTGTAGTCGCATCGGTGGGTGCGGCCCCTCTTCCGCCATCGTGGAGAAAGCCAAACGTCGACTGCTGCGGAGCTCCGTTGTACTATGTGGGTACCCCGCACTTCCCACCAAAATGTCATGGGGATGAGAGTAGCCGAAAGGGACGGGAAACTATATTTACAAAATATATACAAAGAGCTGCTGGCTTGATGGCAGAACAGCAACACAAGCGCTAATCTGATCGTTATCTTCACCGTCTTTCTGGCGTATTCTTCTATGCTCGGCAGGATGTGTGCTTCAGTGCGCGGGAATAGCAAGTAACAATATTTTACTGCATAAATGTTGCTCTTTCTTATCCCAAGTTTCCTGCTCAATGGTTTATTGCGACACCCAGTTCAAACTGTGTCCTCAATTTTGTGGACGTTACATTTTGGAATATCACTTTCTTGTTTATGAAATTTGGCTATTCAGCGAATTCTATCTGATCTCTTGAGTTGCTTTCATGCATTGTCCTTTCTCGAGGCCCTTTGTTATTTGCGACAGCTTACCTAATTGTGGCTTTGGTCCCTTACCTCCAACTTCAACTGCTGGTTTTTAAATTAGTTGAGATGTGGTTTCACTGATTACCTCTACGCGATCTTCATTTTCCAAGTAGAGTGTGATTGTAGCCCAGTTGGTGATTCATGATTATTGGAAGTTATGACACGGGACCTTTTTCTAGTCTCGTGATCTGCCTGCGGTAACTTCCAAAAATCCCAAAGAATGAATTTTCCTGATGTAATTCAGCATATATTTTTTGTGGGTGCCAGCCATTGTCAGTAATCAGGCTCACACCTAGCCCAGTCAATGCTCTTCACGATACTGCGTCTTTAGGTTACCCTGTTTTCTCTTAACTAATATAGGTGTTTCTCTTTACAGGCTCAGATCAGTCTTAGACATCACTTGTGATCACTGGCATTTACGTTAGCTAGGAGCTCTACATTCTGCACAATGCTATGAGCTGAACTTCGTATGAAATCTATGGCATTTCTTGTTTTATATATATATATATATATATATATATATATATATATATAGGGAGAGCCGGCGTCGTGACAGGGCTTGCAGCGCAACCTCTACACAACTCCAGAACTAATTGGTACGATACTGATGCCGACTGCATAGCACTTAGTCCTAGAAACAGTAGGGCCCATATTTTTGTGTCCCTCGGCGGCAAAACAAATGTAGGAACTCGATCTACATCTGCAATAAATTTACTTGATGTCAGAATGCTATGCTTTCCCGAGTCTGAATTTTGTTTGGACGAAGAATTTTCTTTGTTTGCCATCACCGACATCGTCACACAAAATGCGGAAAGTGAAGGAGTTTCTAATAATGTGCTAAAATATTTACTTATAATCTGGCAAAAAAAGGCTACAATGCAATCGTTTTTGTAGAAACTATGCGCCTTAACATACTTGAGCAAGCTAACTTACTGTATGGCACATTGTACGAGTGCGAGCTAGAAGAAAACCAACCCACTTTTTCTCCTCGGCCACGAAGTGCGCGCGAACTTACAGAAGCCACGTATTGGGCATGTGATCACTTAAATATTCAATTATTCTTTCTCTATTGGGTGTGATGAAATCAATGTATTTTTTTTTGATAGAATATTTTTTCTTCTTAGTTTAAAGCAAACGTTAAGTTTCTGACAAACTATTTCTTGCCTCAACCACTCTACAAGCTAAGGAAGGATCACAAAAATGTTGGTTTTGAAAACAGTGATATACACGACTCAAATGACTTTCCGTATTTAACCTTTCCTTTCGGTACAAAATTCAAACCGTAAAAGCGATAAGTAAGGCTTACAGCGTCTGTTCATAGAGTGTTGGGATTATTACAACGACGTGAGTTTTTTTTTCTATATTAATTTCAGCGCACGAAGAAGCCTGGCTGCTGCTTAAGTGAATCGTTGTGATTTCTCGCTGATGTGCACGTCTCGCTGAGTGTCAGCACCTGCGCACTACAGGAGCTGTTTAGATCGAATTCTCTGAAAGCTTCATGCACGACTGGTTATTTTTCCACTCGGATTCACACCGAAGCGCGCATCAGTGTGAGAAATGTCGTCCTGGTACAAATGGATCTCGGGCACGCGTGCTGCCAGCTTTGGCTGTCGCATCTTTCGCATTCATGTCTTGTTCTCCAAGCACATGGTCTCTATCTCGTCAAGCTACATCGTGGCGATATCGTGGCATTCCTTAAATAGTGATTTCTTTCTCTCTGAGTATCTCGCATCTGCCCTCTCATTTTTTTTTACTTGAAATCTTACGACGCAAAACACGATCCTCGGTCACCCTTTCGCGATCATTACTGCCTTGATGCTTCCTGTCCCTCAGCTGTAGCGTGGTCTAGCATAACAGCACGTCTCAATCATTCTTTTTATTTATCAATTCTTTAAGATCTTTCACTAGCGTCCTCGCCGAAGGCAAGGTGTGATGCTTCACAACAGTTGGCCAATGTGCACATTCTCAGCGTACTCGGGTTTTATGCCTTTAAGGAGACGGGCGGAATAACAAAATCATTCGAAACTGGTTTTGCTTTTTCCCCCTATGCTGCATTTTGTGCAGTTTTCCACCAGAAGGCGCCGTGCAGGAACAACTTTTCGTATAAAAGACCACGCGAACAGAGCTCATTCAGCAGTTGGCTCAACAGCAATTCTGAAGTCACCATGGTGAGAAAGCCTTTTCTCCAGATTCTTGAATTGCGAAGCACAGCTTGCGATTATCGCCTGAGTATAGAGAAGCAGCTCATAAATTTTTCGAGCAAAAGTGCATTATGAAAATATACACGCGAAAAGCTGATGGTTGATTCCTTGCTTCAATAGCTAGAATGTCTTATAATATAACGAAAATGTAGCTGAGGGAAAGCTGAGCGGGAACCTTGTCTTCGATTTTCGTGCACATCAGGATATAGCTTGAAAAGCACATTAGAGCCTTAAGTGGTTCCAGGCAAACGTTGCACATCTGTACCCTGCTTTTTCGAATTATTCAAAATATGCGGAACACCAGCCTTAAAGCTTATGACCACAATGTTTTTAATCGATTTGGCTAGAGCTTTAGAAGATACATTCTTCGAAAGTCATATGTGCCTTGTACTTATATCTCGCTTTTTCTTATATCAAATATACAAGAGTGCGCATCATACCTATACTAGACAACGTTATGCAGCGTTAAGTAATCCTCACAAAAGACAGCACCCTCAACAAAAAATGCCCATGAATTTCCAGATCCGTGCCTGCGTCCTCTTGGCTCTTGCCACCAGCGCTTTCGCTGGCTACGCCGGTTATGGCCTCGGTTACGGCCATGGCTACGGTCTTGGCTACGGCTACGGTGGTCTCGGATACGGCTATGGTCTCGGCTACGCCGGCTACGCTCCAGCTGTGCACACTGTCGCTCACGCTGCCCCAGCCGTCGCCACCGTCGCCCACGCTCCAGTCGCCACTTACGCTGCTGCTCGTGTTGTCGCCGCTGCTCCAGCCGTGACCAGGGTTGCTACCACCTACCGCGCCCCAGTCGCCACTTACGCCGCTGCTCCAGCGGTTGCCACCTATGCTGCTGCTCCAGTTGCCGCCTACCACGCCGCCCCAGCTGTTGCCACTTATGCCGCTGCTCCCGCTGTCGCAACCTACGCTGCTGCTCCAGCTGTGACCAAGGTTGCTACCACCTACCACGCCCCAGCTGTTGCCACCGTGGCTCACGCTCCAGTCGCCAGCTACGCTGTGGCCGCCCCAGCCGTGGCCACCTACGCTGCTGCTCCAGCTGTTGCCACCACCACCGTCCACCACGCCCCAGCAGTGGCCACTGTTGCCCACGCTGCTCCAGCTGTCGCTGCCTACCACGCCGCTCCAGTCTACAACTACGGTGTCGGAACCCTTGGTTACGGCGTTGGCCACTACGGCTACGGTCATGGTCTCCTCGGCTACGGTCTGAACTACGGCTATGGTCTTGGCTCTCCCTACCACTACGGTGCCCTCCTCCGCAAGAAGAAGTGTGAGTAGATAATTTATTGATTGTTTTTAAGTATATTCGTTTTAATGTAGTCCGTTCTCCTTTACTTCGTTGCCCCGGAAGGGCCAGCGTTGGTTAGACACAGTAGCGTTGTATTGTTGGCGTCTACTTAATGCATAAACCTGAATTTTCATCGTAGACAATTATGTCACCAGGTGAGAATAAATTAGAAGACAGGGAAACCATCGAACTTGAACATTTGTATGATTTATGTCATAGCGATTCCTAACTGGATTTTCTTTTCCTTTTGCTCTTTCTAGAGACCATCCAACAGCAACTTTTCTGAAGAACAGGAAGAGAAGTTATAGTCATCAACTTCACTCTTGCACCTCCTGCCATAATGGATGCAAGCAAAAAATAAAGTTCGTCCGCACCACAAGCAAAATCTCGCTTTCAATTCCCTTGCCTTTCATTTCACCATATGAGCGGATGCACAAGTATGCTTGCAAGGCGCAGGTTTGTATCTAACATCTGGCTAGGAATGCTAAGCGTGAAGTTCTCTCGCGTTCTTTCTTTTTTTTTTTTTTTTTGGCAGCACAACCACCTTGTACTACCACGGCCCTAAAGTATTTTTTTCTTTAGTTTATGGCACAATGGTTTGAGGCAGCATGACTTGTTTGGCCACGTATCCCTTAGCCATTTCACACATAGCAGGACTACCCTCTTTTCATTAACGATAGTGTTGTAGCATTCAATTTGCCGCACACAAATAGCGAGTAATGCTTTCAGTAGCTCCAATGAAAAATCATTTATGTTCCGAACAGTGGCGTAATGAGCCATACACTTTATCATAAATCATTATTTTAAATACCCGAATAGTCACTGGGAACTGCCAGCATTAGTGTGTACGTATGACGATGACATTTGCGTTTTGTTTTCTACAATATGACGTTCACAGGCACGTTCGATTGTACAATGTTCTGCTGCTGCTATGTCGAAGTTCTTACGCCACCGCGGATAGCAAGTGGCAAATACAAAATTTCTAAAACTTGCTTTCATTCACAAGCCGATGATCTTGTATCCGACTGCTTTCGACGGTGGCGTGTTATCATGAGTCAATGACAGCAGATTCATTCCTGTTCTCATCGTCCATGACCTTTCTTCGTCAAAACAGGTGACGATGTGTAAGGAAAAATTCCCCGCTTCGTGCGTGTTCATAAATAGGTATAAAGGCTTAAATGAATTCGCCAGGATGATCTCTGTTCCAGATGAATCCGGAACTATTTGTTAATTTATTTATTTATTTGTTTCACAATAGCCCTAAATGCCCTCTAGGGTGGGTAAGAAGAAGAACAAAACTTTATTGGTAGAAAGAACTTCATTGCCCCTAAAATGGTGTAATGCCGTGTCGTCTGGCCCCTGTTCCAAGGCACCGCTGGCCCTCGCCATCATTTCTGCCCTCCGGACGACCCTGAGGTGATCCCCGAGGGCGGAGCTGGATAGCAATGCCTCCCACCTCGCTCTCGTATTATTATATTCTTGTTCTTCTGTGTAAGCTGTGCACTCCTATGTTATGTGGTAGAGTGTTGGTGTGCTCCCAAACCACGGGCATATGTCTTTGTATGCTGTTGCGTAGTATATGTGCAATTTATGTAGGTTTATGTATATGTCCATTAGGAGCCTGCGTAACGTCGATAAGTCCACGGCTGAAAGGTTCCTATGCGGGCCTGAGTAGAGCCGTCTGAATTCCCTGTAGTGTTGCAAGATCGCTTTATAACTTGGATCGATGGGTGTCGGATCTTCCACTATGTTGCCATGGGCAGCTCGGCAATTAGTGAAACCTCGAGCCGTCTCATCTGCATGGAGGTTCCCAGCAACACCCTCGTTTCCGGGGCCCATGTTATCGTTTGGTTATACCTGACGTCAAGGTCTCCGCTAATTTCGAAGTATCCGGCGTTATCACATGTGATATAGCCAACCAGTATTTAAGGAAGTGGGACCTTCCTACCTACGTAAATTAGAAAATAACCGAGCCGAAGCGTTATGGATAGGTCTAGTTGTACCACATGGCATCTATATGAAGACAGAATCGCGGAAGAAGGCATCTATCCTATTGAAGTATACCGTTCCCTTGAACCTTATAGTATATGCCTGCGATTCGTTGACGGCGCTCTGTTACATGCGCGCAGACTGCGTTTTCTCATGGGCTATCGCTCGCTAGAGCCATTCATTCCTCCTTGTCTTGCCCCAGCTAAGGCTTCAGACACACCAACATGTTTGTTCTCACCTGCCTTGGTGGTTTAGCGGCTATGGTGTTGCGCTGGCAAGCACCAGGTCGCGAGATCGAATCCGGGCCGCCATGGCCGCACTGAGATGGAGGTGAAATGCGCAGATTCCCGTGTTCCACGCATTGAGGGAGCGTTTAAAATACCCTGGTGGCCCAGCTTTATCCGAATTCCCCCGCCACGGCGTGCCTCGTAATCAAATCGCCGTTTTGGCACGTAAAACCCTAAAATGAAATTTCAATTCATTCAGTCGGTGTTCTAAAGACCATTACTGCAACTCTACTACTCGTCTCAGCGAGAAATAAAAATACACTCATGTGGTATGAGGTCACTAGCGCTATCGAACCTCTGTGAAGCCTGTGCTTCTACTGTGCATGTTTACACGAATGGGTGGACGTCCTATGGGCCCTACACGCTGCCTCGTGTGTCCGAGCTTAGTCGATTCGTGGAAATTAAAAACTCGACCGCGAGCCAAAAGTCAATGGATTCGGCGCCTGCTGCCATAAAAGAAATCAGAACCATTTTGAAATACAGAGCAGTGGGACGGCACAAAAGAAAGGCAGACGAACGCAGGCGCAAATTAACAAGTGATTTTGAAGTTGTTAGTTTGCGCCTTTGTTCGTCTTTCTTTCTGTTGTCCTTCGTTGGCCCGGGCTGACGTATCGAACGTCAGCTCGAGCCAACGTTCGATACGTATAGGCAGTTCCTGGCCCAGTGATGGCCTAAAGTTAACAGCGTGGTTCCAATATTGGCTGTGAAATTCTGATTGCTTGCCCAATGATGGCCTAAGATAAACAGCGTGAATCGAATATTAGCTGTACCACTGTGATAGAGATCCAAGGCTGGCCCTGTTTGCACATTCAACAAACAATATTCGCAGGGCCATTCAAAAAGGCAGGAAATATTGGACCGTCCTTCGCATGGATTTTTCAGCATGTGTTACTAAGCTGGCTTTCTTGGAATAACACAAGGATTGAAGTAAGCAAACGTGTTAAACTTAAGTGACGCTTACAAATGTCATTACAAACTTAAAATATGGAATTTTGAGTGCCAAAACTACAATGAGATTATGAGGCGCGTCATAGGGGGGTGGTGGTGGGTAATTTGTTCTAACCATCTGTGGTTTTTACATTTTACGTCCATGCATAGTACAGGCCGTTTTTCACTTCGCCTTCATCGAAATGCGCCCCCTAAACAGAACAGCCTATGCAAAACGTAGCAAGCAGGGGAAGTCGCGTAACGGGCAAACTAGCACCTGTTTTTTTGATCGTGCATGGGAACATGAGCTTTGCATAAGAAACAATGGTATTGCGCATTTGCCTGCGCATTGCATATTTTGCATGTATGCTTCGCGGCTTTGGAGGATTAGGAATCTGAGGGGAATCTCTAATTTCAGTGCCAAAGAGGCGATGGAACCGTTTTATATTTCATCGAGATGGAGCCCATATGTTATAGTGAAACTTTTGTTTGTTTGTTTAGCATACATGGCATGTTGCGGTGGCATAATCACCACGCTCCTATTCCAATAGATTTGTTTGTTCATGCATGTGTAGTAAGCTCCTTGTATGAATGCGCCTGACAGAAAGAAAATTAGTTTAAAGTTTGTGTTTGTCCGTGTCAACACCCTCTCGTCTTTGCCTATCTTTGGCACGGCGCATTCCGTATTTTTTTTTTTTCGGCCTAACTTTGGGTCCTTCAGTCCCAACTTGCCTCTCCCCCACGCACACACGTGAGCCTGGTCAATGCTATCAATCAAGCGCTCAGACAGCTACAAGCTTCTGTGTCTAATGGACTGCTCTCGCCGGCAAGGCGGAACGCTGCGGCGGCGTCACTAGTGTCTACCTTGTCTCCCTCCGTCGCTGCTGCCTCAAGAACGCGGTCGGCTAGGTCCAGCGGGGGAAAGTGTGGCGTTCACGCCGTTTCCTTCATTCACTCTTTCCTTTCACCCTTTCCTTCTATGCATAGCGAGCACCGACTGGGTGAAACACCACCTGAGTGCTTGCAGTTTTGTCCATTCTAGTCAGCGACAAAATGCTCGCTTGCGGTCATTCCCACTTAAAAGCCTATAGCTTGAAATAGGCAGCAATGTGGTGACCAATTTTTATGAGTGTTAGAATTATTATAGGCGGACAACAAGTAGAATAAAGTCTGCCCTGGTGGCCACCATCTTTTATGTGGGATGAGCTCGGATACACAGAATCATGTATCTTACAATGGTGAGTGCATTTGTTTTGCGCATGTTATAAGTTTTATAAGGAACCAGACGAAGTGAATTAGGAAACGACGTACTAAGTTGTGTGTTTTACAAGCAAGGTTGTTTCAAAGGGCTAAATTCCAGGATACCTTTGCGTTCAAAATTATATCCAGCTGCTCAACGCTTTTTCTTGTCGCTTTTTAATTCCACGATTTGTGTGTACATCACCATTGAAGTTTTAACATTTCTCATGCTTTCGCTGCATCTTTAACGTTGAATTTTTTTTCCATTCATGCTCAGCACTGCATTGATTTTGGACTGCCTAAAGAATGTGTGGGAGCGATTGGAACGTTATATCGCGTTTGCCTGCTATAAGCTTGGGACATTCATGTGCGCATTATAAATTTAGGTTGACTAGAAATTTAAAACAGTTTTTATGTGTAGTGATTACATTTCAAATGTGAAAATACATATTTTTGAGTACGCTTTATTTAAATGAATACAGTTTCACATACCTGTTAGATGGTTGTCGAGTTCCCTGTAGTGGCGGAACGCTGTTATTTGAGGAATAAGCAGGCAATTTAAAATGGAATGATGGTCTTCACAGGTGCTAAATGCTGCTATCGCTGTAAATTAGCACACAACCGAAATAATCACTGAAATATGTATCTTATTTTATTCAGTTCTTGTCTGCGAAAATTTAGGTGCTGATAGATTGCTCGTATAAACCAATCAACCTTCACTGAGCAGAAACGCTGTGAGCCGAATCGACAATTCTTTTGTTAAGTTATGGGATGAATGTTATAAACTGCTGCCGACCCAAGTAATTGGTTAATATATTACTGAATTAGCCCTGGCTAATGTAGAGTGCCTGTAATTACATAGCTCTTTTTATTGCAGCCTTTGAATGGTGCCCGGAGAAGAACACGTGCAAATCTCTGTTCGTGAATTTCACCCAAATTCCAGGTATTTGATTTTATCAAGCCATGCGCGCTGCCTGATCCTGCTAGTCATACCGAGGAACTGCGCTTCTTCTCACTGTTCTAGATCAAGCGTCATTTAAGGCTGGCAGTCTTTCGTTCTTTTCGTATAATAAATGTCTATTTTCCTTGTGTTTCCTCACGGAACTCCTCGGCTTTCACATGAAAAATTTCGCACGAAGGCTGCATTGTGTCTACACTATCTGAAACTAGGCTTTTTCTGCTGTAGCAGGTCTTGGTGCAATTTTTTAATTATAAAGTGCTACGCTGGCTAGGTGTTGGGTGTAAACAAGGCGGACGGTTCCTGCGCATTTCAAGTTTGTGTTCTAAATATTCTGTTACACCTTCTACGAAATAAGCTAGATATGTTGAAATATTTAAGAGTGCTACCTGACAAGTATTTTGCAAGAAAATTTCTTGATACACCATTATGAACTCTCTGCTCAAACTTATATGCTTGCGATATGGCGATTTTTCAAATGAGAACACTGTTACATGCATTTCTCATACCAACATTTCTGATATTTCATTTTATTTTACAGTGCAGGCATCTCCTCCAAGTAATGGGGAAGTCGCTATGGGATGTGGTAGCAAATTCACTGAAACCACCGCGCTATCGTGGTCCCCGGGCGCCTGAACAGCACGCTGTCATCCAAGCCCTGACCAACCTGCCTACACGCCAGCTCCCTGCCCTGAAACCCTTGGCCAGCCCACCAGCCTCGGCACCTTGCCCAATTCCTATCCTGAGGGCACTGCGTGTAAATAAACTGTGTGTACATAACCGAGCGTCACCCGTCTAGGTCCACGGAAAATGCCTGTTTGTGCAAATTTATTCCCAAATAAACTGTCACAAAAGTGAATTTCAGTATTCTTTTATTATAATTTGTAAATATAGTGAACTTCTACTTCTTGACATAATATATTTTTGTCAACCTTTCCTAGCTGCTATTGAGGAAAACGGTATGGGAACAATTCCTAGCAGAAGGTTTGCATTAAGAATGGCTGTCTACTCTAGAGCAAGCGTATCTACAATATTCGTCATACACCGAGCATTGACTCAAAGCTTGCATTATTAATGGCATCGATATGGCTCAGCACTAGTCCTACACTGGCAGCACAATGGCTTCTGCATTGGCTCAAAGCTGACATTAATAATGGCAATGATATGGCTAAACACTGGTCCTATGCTGGCAGCATAGTTGCTGCGGAATTGGCATAACGTTGGTCCAATCTTGGCTTTAACTCTGGGCCAGCATTGGATTGTGTTCCACTTTGCGAATATGCCAACATTGGTTGAAGATTGGTACCAATTTCTTCGAGGATTGGGCCAAGATAGTACCTTTGCAGCTCTACTGCCTGGGTAACTGCCTAGCTATGAGTTATACATCTTGCGCAATGCTAGGGGTTGAACTTCGTATCAAATCTATTGCATTGCTTGTTTCGTGGCAGGGCATCGGCAGGCTCACACACTGTTATGACAGTTTTAGAAGATATACATACATATATATATATATATATATATATATATATATATATATATATATATATATATATATATATATATATATGTATATATATACATGGATTGCCATGGTCGTGAAAGGGCTTGCAGCGCCCCCCTCCGCACAAGTCGAGAATTGAGCGGTACGACACTGATGCCGACTGCATAGCACTTACTGCTTGCAACTGTAGTGCCCATGTTCTTGTGTGCCTCGGGGGCATAACAAATGTATGAACTACATCTACGTCTACAATACATTTACTTAACGTCAGAATTCTATGCTTTCCCGAGGCCGAATTTTAGTAGAACAAAGAATTTCCTTTGTTTCCCATCACCAACATCGTCGGACCAAATGTTGTAAAGTGAAGGAGTTTCTCAAGATGTGCTAAAAGAATTACTTGTAATCTAACAAAGAAAGGCAACATTGCACCTGTTTTTTTAGAAACTGTGTACCTTAACATACTTGAGCAAGCTAACTTACTGTATAGCACATTGTACGAGTGCGAGCTACCACAAACCAACGCATTTTTTCTCCTCGGCTGCGAAGTGCGCACAAACTTAGAAAGCCACGTATTGGGCGTGTGAACACTTAAATATTCAATTATTCTCTCTCTACAGGGCATGATCAAATCAATGTAATTTTTTTATAGAATATCTTTTCTTCTTATTGAAAGCAAAGGTTAAGTTTCTGACAAACTATTTCTTGCCTCTACCAATCTACCAGCTAAGGGAGGATCACAAAAATGTTGGTTTCCAACACAGTAATATACACGACACAAATGACTTTCTCAATTTAACCTTTCCTTTGGGTACAAAATTCAAGCCGTAAGATACATAAGACACACAGCGTCAGTTCATAGCGTTTTGGGATTATTACAACGACGTGAGTTTTTTTTTTTTCAATAGTCGTTTCACCACACGAAGAAGCCTGGCTGCTGCTTAAGTGAATCGTGGTGATTTCTCGCTGATGTGCACGTCTCGCTGAGCGTCAGCACCTGCGCACTACGAAGCAGCTTCGATCGAATTATTTGAAAGCTTCACGCATTACTGGTTATCCAACCCCTTGGATTCACACCAAAGCGCGCATCAGTGTGAGAGATGTCGTCCGGGTACAAATGGATCTCGGGCAAGCGTGCTGCCAGCTTTGGCTGTCGCAGCTTTCGCATTCACGTCTTGTTCTCCAAGCACATGGTCTCTATCTCGTGAAGCTAACATCGTGGCGATATCGTGGCGTTCCTTACATAATAATTTATCTCTCTCCGCAGTATCTCGGATATGCCATTTCATTTTTTTTTACTGAAACCCTTACGACGTAAAAAACGAACCTCGGTCACCCTTTCGCGATCATTACTGCCTTTATGCTCCTGTCCCTCAGCTGTAGCGTGGCCTAGCATTACAGCACGTCTCAATCATTTTTTTTTATTGATCAATTATTTGAGATCTTTCACTAGCGTCCTCGCCGAAGGCAAGGTGTGATGCTTCATAACAGTTCGGCCAATGTGCACATTCTCAGCGTACTCGGGTTTTATGCCTTTAAGGAGACGGGCGGAATAACAAAATCATTCCAAACTGGTTTTGCTTTTTCCCCCTATGCTGCATTTTGTGCAATTTTCCACCAGAAGGTGCCGTGCAGGAAGAACTTTTCGTATAAAAGACCGCGCGAACAGAGCTCTTTCAGCAGTTGGCTCTACAGCAGCTCTGAAGTCACCATGGTGAGAAAGCCTGTTCTTCAGATTCTTGAATAACGAAGCACATCTTGCGATTATCGCTTGAGTATAGAGAAGCTGCTCACAAATTTTTTGAGCAAATGTGCAAGATACACGCGAAAAGCCGATGGCTGATTCCTTGCTTCATAGCTAGCATGTCTTATAGCATAACGAAAATGTAGTTGAGAAAATGTTGAGCGGGAACCTTGTCTTCGATTTTCGTGCGCAATAAACATCAGGATATCGGTTGAAAAGCGCATTAAAGTCTTTAGTGGTTCCAGGCAAACGTTGCACATCTGTCCCCTGTTTTTTCGAGATGTTCAAAATATGCGAACCACCAGTCTTAAGGTTATATGACCACAGTGTTTTTAATCGATTGGGCTAGAGCTTTAGAAGAGACACTCTTCGAAAATCATATGTGCCTTGTACCTTTACCCGATTTTTATTATATCAAATATATAAGAGTGCGCTTCATACCTCCACTAGACAAGGTTATGCAGGGATAAGTAATGACGTAATAGTGTACAAGTCTGATGTCTAATTTACCCTTTATCAGGGATACGTTATCCTCACAAAAGACAGCACCCTCAACAAAAAATGCCCATGAATTTCCAGATCCGTGCCTGCGTCCTCTTGGCTCTTGCCACCAGCGCTTTCGCTGGCTACGCCGGTTATGGCCTCGGTTACGGCCATGGCTACGGTCTTGGCTACGGCTACGGTGGTCTCGGATACGGCTATGGTCTCGGCTACGCCGGCTACGCTCCAGCTGTGCACACTGTCGCTCACGCTGCCCCAGCCGTCGCCACCGTCGCCCACGCTCCAGTCGCCACTTACGCTGCTGCTCGTGTTGTTGCCGCTGCTCCAGCCGTGACCAGGGTTGCTACCACCTACCGCGCCCCAGTCGCCACTTACGCCGCTGCTCCAGCGGTTGCCACCTATGCTGCTGCTCCAGTTGCCGCCTACCACGCCGCCCCAGCTGTTGCCACTTATGCCGCTGCTCCCGCTGTCGCAACCTACGCTGCTGCTCCAGCTGTGACCAAGGTTGCTACCACCTACCACGCCCCAGCTGTTGCCACCGTGGCTCACGCTCCAGTCGCCAGCTACGCTGTGGCCGCCCCAGCCGTGGCCACCTACGCTGCTGCTCCAGCTGTTGCCACCACCACCGTCCACCACGCCCCAGCAGTGGCCACTGTTGCCCACGCTGCTCCAGCTGTCGCTGCCTACCACGCCGCTCCAGTCTACAACTACGGTGTCGGAACCCTTGGTTACGGCGTTGGCCACTACGGCTACGGTCATGGTCTCCTTGGCTACGGCCTGAACTACGGTTATGGTCTTGGCTCTCCCTACCACTACGGTGCCCTCCTCCGCAAGAAGAAGTGTGAGTAGATAATTTAGTTATTGTTTTTAAGTATATTGGTTTTATAAAGTCCGTTCTCGTTTACTTCATTGCCCCAGAAGGGCCAGCGTTGGTTAGACATAGGAGCGTTTTATTGTTGACATATACTTAGTGCGTAAACCTGAATTTCTATCGTAGACAATAACGGCACCAGGTGAGAATAAAATAAGACGAAAGACAGGATAGTCATGGAACGGGAATATTTGTGTGAGTTATGTCATAGCGGTTCCTAACTAGATTTTCTTTTCTTTTTTCTCTTTGTAGAGACCATCCACCTGCAACTTATCTGAAGAACAAGAAGAGAAGTTACAGTCATCAAATTCTCTCTTGCACCTCCAGCCATAATGGGTGCAAGCAAAAAATAAAGTTCGTCTGCACAACAAGCACAATCTCGCTTGTAATTCTGTTCCCGTTCGTTTCACCATGCGAGGGGTAGCACAAGTATGCTTGCAAGGTGCAGTTTTGCATATAGCCTCTGGCTGGGAATGCTAAGCGTGAAGTTGTTTCGCGTTCTTTGTTTGGCAGCACAACCACCTTGTATTACCATGACACAAAAGTATTTTCTTTAGTTTAGGGCATAATGGTTTGAGGCAGCATGACTTCTTTGACCACGTATCGCTCAACCATTTCACACATAGAATGGCGATCCTCATTCCATTAACGATTTTGTCGTAGCACTAAATTTGCCGCACACAAATAGTGAGTAATGGTTTCAGTAGTTCCAATGAAAAAAAATAAACATTTATGTTCCGAAAAGTGGCATACTCAGCCCTGCGCTTTATCATAAATCATTATTTTAACTACCCGAATAGTCACTGGGAACTGCCAGCATTAGTGTGTACGTTAACGATAACATCTGCGTTTTGGCTTCCAGAATATGATGCTCACAACCACGCTTGATTATACAGTGTGCTGTTGCTGCTAAGTCGAAGTACTTCCTCCATCATGGTTAGGAAGTGGCAAATACAAAATTTCTGTTGCTTGCTTTTATTCTCAAGCCGATGATCTTGTACTCGACTGCTTTTGACGGTGCCGTATTATCATGCACCAACTACTGCAGATTCATTCCTATAATTATCGGCCATGATATTTCTTCGTCCAAACATGTGACGATGTGTAAGAAAAACATCCCCTGCCTCATGCGTGTTCTTAAATAGGTGTAAAGACTGAAATGCATCTGTCTTAGCGATTTCTGCTCCAGCTGTACCAGGCGCTATTAGTTAATGAAACGTGATATAGCTCACCAGTACTTAAGGAAGTTGGACCTTCCTGCCTACCTTACCTAGAAAGTCACTGAGCGGGGGCTTTAAGGGTGTGCTTAGTTGTGCCATACGGCACGTAAAGTAAAGACAGAATCGCGGAAGAAGGGGTCTATCCTATTGAGGTATACCGTTGATGTGAGCCTCATCGTATATACCTGCGAACAGTTGACGGCGGTCTGTTACATGCGCCCAGACTGCGTTTCCTCACGGGCTATCGCTGGTTATAACAATTCATTCATGTTTGTCTTGCTCCAGCGAAGGTTTACTCTCACCAGCAAGTTTGTTCTCACCGCCCTCAGTGGCTTAGCGGCTATGGTGTTGCGCTGGCAAGCACGAGGTCGCGAGATCGAATCCGGGCCGCGGTGGCCGCACTCCGATGGTGGCGAAATGCGAAGACGCCCGTGTCCCGAACATTGGACGCACGTTCAACATACCCTGGTGCCCAACCTCATCCGAAGTCCCCCACCACGGCGTGCCTCATAACGATATCACCGTTTTGGCACGTAAAACCCTAGAATAAAACTACAATTCATTCAGTCGTTATTCTCAAGGCCACTACTGCATCTCTACTACTGGCCTCAGCAAGAAATAAAAACACACTCATGTGGTATGAGGCCACTAGCGCTGTCAAGCCTCTCTGAAGCATAAGGTTATACAGTGCATGTTTACACCGATGGGTGGACGTCCTAAGTGCCCTATACTCTGCCTCTGCTGTCCGACCTTAGTGGATTCGTGGAAATAAAAAACTCGACGGCGAGAAAAAGTCTATGGATTCGGCGGCTGCTGCCATGGAGAAATGAGGGCCATCTTGAAATACAGAGCCGTGGTACGGCGCAAACGAAAGGAAGGCTAACGCAGGCGCAAACTAACAAATTAAAATCGCTTTTTAGTTTCCGCCTGCATTCGTCTTCCTTTCTGTTGTGCCATACCGTTGCGCTGTATTTCCATACCGTTCCCATGTCAAAATACCAACTACCCCAACATTAAACTGTTTTGAACCATAAGGAAACCGTTCGTTGCATCTCTGAGCAACCAAATCAAACATGGGCCATTTTTGTGATGCTAAACGAGCATTACAGATTCTTGACAATATGACAAGACCAGGACCATAGAACCTGCTTAAGCAGTGGCTGAAGCTCAACTGTCCGACTTACAATATGGGCAACGCATAACATAACAGGGTAGCCAGCCGGTTTGAGAACTGCTAATCTCCCTGTCTTTCCGTTTATTCCTGCTTCCTGCATAACATAATAGCTGGTTCCTGCACACAGCGGTGTTGATGGAAATGTGCTCGCCTACACAGAAGTAAAATTGGCTCTCACCAATTCAGATTGTATTACAGTCCCATCAACAGAGCAGATCCCAACGGTATGCTAATCGAGAATAGGCGCATAGGTAAGGTAAGTTACTGGTCTTAGCCAGTACACCATCATCGGCGCCTTCATTCACTTCATCCCAAGCTTCGATTGAGGATACCACAAAAAATGCAAAGAACAAAAGCAAGTATTTTACACAAACTATGAATCACAGCGACCTTCACACAATTCTATCACCATCTTATTGGCGATGCGGGCAGCCCGAACTGTGAGAACTGCACCGTGCCGTTGACTATGGACAACGCGCGCTGTGGGTGTCCGTTGTACTTTCCAGAAGGACAATCAATGGGGGATTTGCCGACTGTCAACAGCCAGCCACTATCTAAACGCTTTCTTTTAGCCCCATTGTCATATAACTTCTGCTGTAAGGTAATAAGGCCACTGTAGGCTTTTTTCAAAGGCGGCATTTAACTATAGATATACTATTGTGATAGGCGTTTACAAGCAACTGTCAATATCTGTATTCATGCTATTTGTTTGATGTCATCATCATCTCGCCGTTCTGCTTCCTTTGTTCACCGATTTATTCTTCGCCAAGAGAGACTAGTGGGTTAGAATGTAATACTTCAGGTTGACTTGTCTGTTTATCTGTCATAATAAATATCTGTCTCTCTCTTTGCACTTAATGCACGTCTTTCCCTAGTGTTCGTTTTTGTTCATAATCTGATTCAAGATGTTCTCCGTGACCACTGGAATTACGGGCGACAGGGGGACTTCACTTGAGAATGGGCCCATACCACATGTGATCTCACGAGCACATTGGAGAAATATCTGTGTTCCAGGGAGGCCGTGGAAGGCTTCAGGTTTGTATGAGATTTCACAAAAAATAAGATTGTTGTTGTTTCTATTCCGACTAGTATTATTACTAGCGTCGAGCAGAGCACCGCACATCAATAATTCCTCGTGTTTTTTTTACACTGGTACGATATACCGTATGTCTTAGGTTACGCTTGTGTGCCGTTCTATACGCTCTGGTTGTAGAATGCTGTTTGCCGAGGCGACAACATTATTTAGAGCGCTCTGACGAGGGGAACTTTGTCTCATCAAAACGAGATATTGCAGCAGGACGGGTACCGCTACTTGCCCAAGGGCATAAACTTAGCAAGGCTAATCAAGAAAACGCGAAATCCGCGAATTCGCTATGCCACGCATCTAGCTTTATCTAGCTGACGTGGATAACCCAGCACAGGCATTGCATGAATGATTCACGTGCGGATCGGTGCTCCATGGCGATCGCCCGGCGTTCCTCACGCCTTAGAAACTCGAAGAGTGGGACTCCACCTCCAGTGGCAGTTTTAGCACTCACCTCAGCAGCACTTTTATCATTTTAGAAAAAGAGGCACGGATTCCGTCAGCGACACGTCGATCGGCCTATTTGGTAGCCAGACATGCCTTTCCTGAATTTTCTTTTTCTTTGCCGGGAAGAAAGTGTACGCATGCGCTACACTTTGTATATCTAAGCTTTGATGTTTTTCTCGGGCGACCCAATAAACCAGTTGAGAGTTAGAGCTCATAGTCTCCTGTCATCTCCTTTGTCCGTGTTTCTTTGCGCTATACTGGCTTCAAAACAGCACTTTTAATTGGCGGGCTCAAAACGCAGCTTGTTGGTACATATTTAGCAAATAATTAGAGCCAGTGGGAAAGGGCGGGACAAGATCAGACAGTCCAAGTAGTGCGCAGTTATTAAACGAACAGACTAACAAGAAGAGTGAAGAGCGCTATGACGTCATCTTATCGTGGTCCCATATTTTTTTACTCTGTTCGCAAATATTCTCTAATGGGAGTTCAGTCATCTTTCTCGCGACAAGTTAGATGTGCGACAAAGCCAACCAACATAACTTCTCATATGGCTCTGTGCAAGCGCAACTGATAATGGCTCTTTCCATATGGCTCTCTCCACTAATCCAAAGGTGGGTGTCTGAGCATTGGCATACTATATAAATTGGAATTTCACGTGAAATGTCGTTATTATCTGTGTTGCGATACCATTATAGCGACACTTGGCGGCGAATAGGACATCTGTCACTAAAAACGTGAAAGCATCCAAGCTGCGAGTCGCCATTGAGACGATCCTGTCCCCAGAGGACTAATTCATGGGAAACAGGTCCATTTAAGTAATTCAAGAGAGGGATGCTCCATGACAGGCAATGTTGCCTTATGGCAGTAATGACGAGAGTAGAATAACTTTGTGCGCTTTACAATCATACAATTTTTTAGGAAACTGTATGAATAAATACCATGACAGCCGCTTAAACGTTGTGTTAAACCTTGATATTGTGTTGAATGCTTCGCTGTTTAGTACAAACTGCCATTCTTTTCTGAAACTGATCTTTTGTCAGCTAACGTGAACCTGCTACGAAAAAAATGTCTTCTACCTATAGAGCCTGCAGTCCGGTTGAAAAAACTTCTGCTTTGAATTTCTGATATTGGATACTCAGATAGCATTCGTGTACAAAAAGATAATGAAACCATATTTGTGACGTTATATCTGTGATGTTATATCTGTGATGCCAAATTTCTTTGGACTGTCGATATGGCATGCTCATGAGGAAAGCGTTTTACGTAGTGAATGACGCCTTAAAATAGCGATATGATGCATACAGGTGCAAAATAAGCAGTACGCTTCTTTTATTCTTCGTAATCGTAATCTCAGCTTGTGCTACATGTTTCCAAACATACGACCGTTTCACAGGGTGCAATTTTCATTCAGCGACCCACAGATCGCTGTCGCTATGCGAATGCCGCAACCGTCGCCGCTCCCCTGGAGTTATGGTGGCTAGATGGGAAGGTGGGAAAATCGCATCGGGAAGCGCGCAGCTCGGGGTGCAACAGTAATTCACGACGATGATAAGAGGCGCCACCATGGCTTCTTCTTCACACTGGCGCAAATGTTCGCAACGGAATTACGCATGGGTCTGCTTCAGCTGAAATCCCGAGAGAACTCAGCTCATTACAATAGAAGGCGAATATATTCACTAAATAATGCACGTAGGCAACGCACACCTTGCCGAAGCGCTGGTATTTAAAGTGGATGGAAGCATGAACTGGTGAGCAGTGCTAGTAAGCAATATGCGTTGAGAGTATTGGGGAAAAATGCAGGGAAGTGATTAGTAGGACCAAACCCATTACAAGCCTAGGTAACGGCACAATGTAGAAATCGAAGTTTTAAGGAAGATGAAAACAACTAAGATGACGTGGTGAAAATGCTAAACTGAATAGCATGTATAGCATGCCTGATTAGCTCAAGCACGATAGGGGACCATTTTTTACCGGCCTGCTTCAAAGGGGACGCGAATAAATTATTATCATCATCATTTTATGGCTGCTTTCTGATGGAATGGCAGTAGGTTGCTGTTGTGACGCGGATTCTGCTGTGCTCACAGTATCGCAGTTTGTTTAGAAAACTTCTATGCATCTTCAAGAAAAAATCAATAACGAATCAACCTCTAAAACGCCAAACATATTGCCTTCGCCCTGAGTGTGACTTCATGGGAGCCGTTGTTCCGGTCAAGCAAGCTGCTAGAACGATGCTTAATTTATTCGTGCGGATGGTGATATGTTTAGCAGTGACACCTCTGTTTGAACGCATTTTGTGTTATTAACTGTGAACATGCCTGACAATCTCGAGGACCAATTTTTTTACTTGCTGGATTAAAATAATTTAGTATTCCTAGTTACTAGTTATTTGGTAAATATATTTACGTAACCAGTTTTGTATAGCCCGAAGATTTATCAGGAATACCATGTGCTGCAAGTGCTCGAGAGCGATCATTCAGTCACCTGTTTCCAAAATGCCTGCCGATGCCGGCCTTATCAAGGAAGTAGAGATTGGAGGACAATGCTTTACCCATTTGGTGAAATAAAGACAGTTATCGCGAACGCTGACTGAGTGAGTAACAAATTTGTTAATCGAAACACTAAGAGGTAAGGGAGGCTAAGCTACGTAGCTGCCAGGCTGTGCTTCTCGATGACGTCTTCAGCTCGTGCCACGACCCGCGTCAGGATGTCTCGGCCGGTGTTGGAGAAAAAGGCCTCTCATTGTTCCTTGGTTGGGGGTGCCGAGACGAGGTCGGCGGGCGGGAAATCATCTGGGCAACTCCAGAAGATGCTGCTCAGCGAGGCAACGCCGAATGGAATACACACGTTTCAGCACAGCTAAGCTTCGGCAATCTAAATCCAAGCAGCATACTTGAGTTGATTTCTGCGTTAAAAAACAATCGGTTCACTCCACTTCGTTGCCTGTGACTTTTCAACGATAGTACTGACAGCCACATAACGTTCTGTGAATTGACAAGCCTACATTACCTCGTAAAAGTTGAGGACAATACAAGAGAATGCAAACGGCACCAAATGAACCGTTTGAATCTTCCTTGTGTTGCCTGAATGTGCATTCCTATATGTGTTCTTCTGACTGTGATTCTGAACTGCCTGTTACGTGACGTTCATGATATACCAAAATTAACACAATAATTTCCTCGACACTTTGTTTTTATTAGTGTGACGAGAGTGTAGCCACTCAGAATACCTGCACTCACCAACCACTGAACTTTAAAGTGATAGCCGAAAACTAATTTGCTGTATATGCTTTAGAATGGTTAAATAATGTGCGAGCATTTTGTAAAGGTATGCATTTACTGGGCACCTCAGTAAATGCCACCCGTCTCGGATCGGAGCACGTGGCGCTCCCGCGGCAGCGTTCTGGTCATCTTTCTTGCAGAGTTCATTTTCATATTTGCGTCTGTTCTTAATGCCCTGCTTCTTATTCTTACAGGCAAACATCTAAGGCCACGAGCGGAAATTCGACGTCGAATATTCATAGGGTGACAGCCATAGCGCCAAAGCGGCGATCTATTCGACAGTAGACCGCTTGCTGGCATTATCTTCTCTTACGCTGCACGACCACCAGTGCTGCCGCCTCGGCTTCTCGCCACCATGACTGAGTTCCTCCAAGTCGATCGTACCGTTGAAGAGTCGCAAGCGATCGGCGTGATTTTAGGCGAGGCTAGATTCAGGCCACTATAACGTAAAGCTCTTCCAAACTTTTGTATTCCGATTCTGCAATCAGCCTCCACGATTGGTCAAAAAATTTTCGGACGACCTGCACTTCGCCTGTCAGTCACGCGATGTCACGAAGACCACGATAGCTCTCCGTCTGATATGACGCAGATATGCTGAGTACGCGTGCTTAGACCAAACAAAAGATTACTGACTATTTCTAATTCAGCACAATTTCGCCGTTAGCCCTCTGCTATTGGGCAAAAGCTCTCGGGCTGCACCCACTTCGCCTGTCTGTCACGCGACGTCATAAAACCGCGAAAACTCACCGCGTTCAAGTGACATGTATGCGTTAAGGATGCATTAATATGCAAAACAAAACAGATTTTTTTTTCTGGATAGCCACAGACTGCTCTATTCCAAAAGGAATAGAAGATGGCTGCTCGTCGAACGCTCAGGCACTGGCTACTCGCACGTGTCGGCGAGCATACATATATTGGCACATAATGACTGTTATTGCGTGACCGTATAAATGTATCGAGCCCTTTCGGTACGTGTACAACATTGCTCTGCCATCTCTTCTCTGCTGAGTATCCGTTTTAGTATCCTTCGTAACCTTCCGTTGCACGCCACCGCGGTTTTCGACCAGCCACCCCAAGCTAAGTAAGGGGAAGCGGACCTATTGCAGACGTCGGCGCCACCTTCTGGATCTTGTTATCTATTTTCACTGGGCTGGCTTGGCCCCATCCAAACCATCTTCACTTTAGCGTACTCGTCACCTTTTGTAAACCGATTAGATAAGAAAAATTGTTCTATATAGGCAATGTTATTCGTTTTGAAAGCAAAGACAACCGACCTGTTATAAACGAGGAGAACGTTCGATTGGGCGGTTCAGACAACGCGGGGGGTTACCGCGTGCTGCTTGCGTTTATGTACATCGGACGTCAGGAGTCTGAAATAAAAATAAATTGGAATAGCTTTATTTCATAGGGCCCTAAATGTCGCAAAATAAGAGTTTTTCTGCCGACGCCTAGTTATGACGTGTGCGCCCGCGTTTCTTCTATTCCGCAATTTGCAATATTTACGGTTGCACGCTACTAAAGACCAGGAATGATGCTGCTTATAGTAGCATTATATAAACAACAAACCTAGGAGCCCTGTAACGTAAAACTATTCCAATATGTTTGTACTGCAATCTCCTGACGTCAAATTTCACTAACGGCCGACGCATGTATCGGGCGGTGACCCGCAGGGTTGCCTGAAGAGTCCAATCAAGCGCTCCCATGGTTTATAGCAAGTCACTTTTCTTTGCTTGAAAAACGAATAACATTGCCTACATTGAGTGGCTTATCTTATCTAATTGGCTGAAAAGAGGCGAGCAGCACGCTCAATGGAGAGGGATTCGATGGGGCCGAGCCAGTGCACTGGAAATCGATAACCGGACGAACAGAGGGGCGCCGGCGTCTGCGATATGTCCGCTGTTCCTTACTTAGCTTGCGGTGGCTGGTTGAAAATCGCGATGGCCTGAAACGGAAGGCTAAGAATGCCGCTAATCCGAATCCTCAGCAACGAAGAGTTCGCAGAACGAGGTCGTAAACATGCCGAAAGTAATCAAAAACGTTACACGACCACACAAAAAGCTTTATTGTACGCAGATAAACCCACGCACTCCGGCAAGTGCGAGTAGCCAGTGCCTGTGCGATCGGTGGCAGCCATCTTTTATTCCTTTCGGAAGGGGACAGCCTGCGGCTATTCAGAATAAAATTCAGTTTTGTCGGGCATATTATAGCATCTTTAACGCGTTCACGTCACATTGACCTGGTCAGTTCGCGCGGTATTGTGACGCCGCGTAACAGGCAGGTGAAGTGGGTGCATCCCTAAATATTTTGACCAATAGCCAATGTCTAACGGCTAAAAGGCGTCGAATGAGAAATAACTATATTTCTTTGTTCTTTCCAATCATGCATAATCAGTGTGTTCACGTTTTATCAGGTGGGGAGCTATTACGGTTTTCGTGACATCGCGGGACAGACAGGCGAAGTAGGGGTGGTTGAAAACAGTTTTTGACCAATCGCGGAGGGCTGATTGCAGAATTGGAATAAAGAAGTTTGGAATAGACTTACATTATATTGCTCGTGATCATGTGACCGCTTTTCATTTTTATCTTATGCTAACAATAGAGTGCGTGAACACATTTTGGGCAGAGGATCACGTTGTGCCTGCGCCGGCCGAGATCGCGCAGTCTTCGACGCGTGATACGACTGCCAGTGAAAACCGCTCTGCGGCATTCGCAGCAGCAGCAATTTATTTCCGCGCTCAATTCGTACCAATTCAAACAGTCAGTTCACGTGCTAAAGTCACCGGGTTCCATTTCCTTGATGCAGGGCGTTTCCAAGGCTGACTTGATGGGGAGCGCAATCATGGGCGTTGCAGGCATCGAACCACTATGGCAAATTAGATGAGGCCGTTGGAAAACCATCAGGGTTTGTAGCGTGAAGTGTACTGTCCATTCCACTCAGACCACAGACACCGCTCATGGCAGCACTAGGAGGGAGAGCGTTGGCATGACTCCACTGTAAACACTGATTATGCCCCGGAACGCTGGGTTGCGTTCATTCCGCTTCGTCATTTTTGCAGTTACACGCACTGCCCGTCTTGCACCCCCCGTCTATGGGGACCTTATATTAATATTGTTTCCCGCAAAAATTACTGGAGATATCTCTAGCTTTAGTGCATGCGGAAGCTGCAGCGACGGCGGTTGAGCCAGAGTAGGAATAAAGATTTGTACAATGATTTGCCTAAGCATGGTCCTTCGGGCGTCCAGACGGCTTTGTGACTTGGTGAGCCAAATATATATAGTAAGCACGTTATTGTGAATATGCCCATAATTCTACTGCCATAAACAGTTTAGGGGAGAAGTATTGCTTCACAATGTGAAGAAATCAGGAAGATAAAGGCGCAGTAAGCAGTCACAAACACGTCTCAATCCGCAAGACCGAATATCACACAAATCCACATACTAAGCATCATTCCCGTATGGAAGCTGAACCATCGCAGCGCCAGAGATTCCTCGAGCAATTATTGTCTGAAATTCTATGCTTCTACCCCTTCACACACAAATGTTGCACGCATTGTCGATAGCGTGTCGTAACACCGGCGGCACCAACGTCGCCATTGCGCCTCACCGTTTCAATTATAAATAATTAAATAATAAATTTAGGTCTTTTACGACTGGCCCATTGAATGTTGCGATCCATCATGCCTTTTGTTGAATTCAGAGCCCCTTTTCAATAGCTCCTATTCCGAAAACTGTTTAAATAGTTGGAGGGAACCCAAGAAGTTGTCTAAATTTTGTTTCTTTTGCAAATGCTTTACTTCGTTTATTTCAAATTTCGTGTTCCATGAAGTTTTCGTCTTTCTTACGCCATGAATACATTTGGTACCTAACGCATTCTACAATCATCCAAGAAATATTTACATGTCCTTGACCTCTGACTGACTTCCCAATGCTGTTTTCCTCTCATTGGTTTCACTCCCAATCTAACTGCTGTTAGTGTGCGAGACCTCACATTAAAATTTTATGCAATGTAGTGAACATTGTAATCGCTGCCTGCTAGAAATCTGCGCCAGGGTAAGATTTCTTTAGCCGCATTATTAGGGCCGTTTGCTCCGATGAAACTGAAGT
Source organism: Dermacentor andersoni (assembly GCF_023375885.2). NCBI lineage: Eukaryota > Metazoa > Arthropoda > Arachnida > Ixodida > Ixodidae > Dermacentor > Dermacentor andersoni. The sequence goes on from NC_092816.1 coordinate 99,548,012, forward strand.
ACGAAATGAACAGCGTAAGCCCGACAGAACCCACAATTTCAAATGAACACCACGACTTTACGCCTTGCTCGTAAAAAGTCGTATAGCAGCGAAAGGAGGGCTACTACCTACAGGTGGACCAAACTTTCCAATTTCTAAGCGAGAATGTGCAAAAGTAGCGAGAGCGCTCCCATGCACATCTAGTTTGAGTTTTCCGAGGTGCCAGCCCCCATTGTGTTGATATGTAAACCTGCAGGCAGCAGCTACAATCACGGTCGACCTTCATTCCTCACACCGGACAAACTCGAAAAGCACGTCTCCAACCTCCAACAGCACCTCTAATTGGATGATTGAAAGTATAGCTTGTTGGTGCACATTAACGAGAACACTTAAGAACAGCGGGAAGCGACGGCACAAGATTACACAACACAAGTGCACTGCTCTAGTGATGCATATACTTGCTCAGGGTTTGCGAACTTTTCTCAAAAACTCTCTAACAGCATGCCGAGCATGTTTTTAAAGACCCAGTAGGATACCCGCGAAGCATGGCTACGTAATCACGCCTATTTCTCCACTCAAGCGCCACTGAACAAATTCGGGGGTCTGACCATTGAGACAATATAGAAAGTTCGATTTCTCGTGACATTTCGTTACTGTATGTGTGTCGATGGGCTTGACTACAGATGCTTCGCGGTGAATCTGACAACTCCCTACGCGCGTGGTAACATCCTTCTGGCGATCTCTCATCCGGAACGACCCCCTTCCCAGAGGGCTAGCCTGTGGCGCAGATATATATTTACCCAATTTAAGGCGAGCATACGCCATGATAGAGATTGTCATCGCCTCATGGCAGTGGCGATGGCAATGCAATGACCTTGAGCACTTTCCATCTCCTCCGCAACTGAAATGATCTGCGCAAGAGAAGTAAAGCCAAGTGTTCTTTATACGCGTCCTGCGAATGCGAAGGACTTAAAGGCATTCCAGTAAATCTACCGGTCGGGCCACTGGCTAAGTCAGCGACACTGAACTTTCTGTGTAGCATGAGGCCGGTTTGTGTACCGTACACTGAATTGATTGCGTCACTCACTCTGTTAATTTATCAGCTCATCTTTCTTCTTTCTCTTTTCTATCCACCCTTAAATATTTATCCCAGATGTTACTTCGGCTTACGTCTCCACCGTTCTTATCATTAAACTTTTCTCCCTGGTCTTTGTCGGTTCACGCGTGAAGCCTCCTCCTGTTATTGCTATTCCACAATCAGCCCTCCAGCCATCTTATAAATATATTTTTGTTTGAGTCTTTGTCCGGTACCGATGAGGCGGAGCAAACGTGTATTTTTTCATCCGCTTTTGTTATTTGATCCTTTCCGTCGTTTTTGTGTCAATTTTAGAAATAACGTTAGCATTCTCATTACCCTTAGAAAAACAGAAAGTTGGCCATACTAGAGTGTATACACATGAAAGCAAGAAGTGCACTGCTACAGCAAAGTCTGTTTATCAGAATTTACTTACTGCTATTTGCTTAGTCTATTGAGTTATTTTCATGCTATAGTGTGCCTCTCAGACACAGGACTATACAATGTTCTATTTCTGTTTTATTATTCCTTTTCGCTTAGCATACTGCATATGCTTCGAAAGTTATGTTTATGGTGAGAGCTAAGGTGTCAATTAGGCGGCATTATAGGATTTTGTCGCGATAACGAGGATAACAAGTTAAAAGTTGCATTTGGTTTCTTCTTTGACGAATAGAGCCGTTCATGAAGCTATGACTTTTTTGTTTTCTTTATACCGTTAGAACTTTATTTTTTCTTTCACTTTCTTCCCGTGTCCACCGATTAAAAGGCTCTTTTTTCACTTGTAGCGCTGAATGTAGACGCTTGAGTAAGGTAAAATCTACACTGTAATCGCGCTGCATTTGCACTAAAACATTGTATATTTTTAGGTTTCAACCAACAGGTTGAGTACAAACATTCCTATGCACAATAACGGAATGCGAATTATATTCACAATTTTGAATAATAAGCTGTCATTAACCATCGAGTTACCAGTGCAGTGTATTTTCATGAAAAATTACGTGACATTACACACACGCCACTAGATAAAAAATCAAGACTAAGTGGCGGCATTCAATTTTCCTCTATGGAGGATTTATTTAGCCGCTTCGCATTACATGGATTCCACCTTGTGCAAGTGGCTCTTCCCAATTCTGTTTTCGTCAATTAGAACTCGTAATACGTGCTTCACAATGACGTCTTACTCTGCTCTCGCATTACAACATTCGATGCTACGTGACCCTTCACTGCGGGGCTGCGCCGCCCTCACAAGCTCTCCAGGATACTTTTTCCCATATCTTTTTTGAGATCTCTCATTAGCATCCTTTCAAGGTAAAGGCGCGGTGCTTTACTACTGTTTGGCCAATGCCCACTGTCAGACGTAACTCCGGTTTTGCTTCTTTACAAATACATACGGAATAGCAAAATGGGTCTAGGCTCTATTTTTTTATCCATTTTGTTTTGTATTTTCACATTGGTGGAGACCGTGAAGGAAGATTTTTTGTATAAAAGAGGACACGGACTGCACAGATTCAGCAGTTGGCTCAACAGCAGCTCTAAAGTCCCCATGGTTAGGAAGCCTGTCCTTCTGATTCCTGTAAAACTAAACAAACCTTCCGATAATTGCATCATTGAAAGATGCAAGCTATGCAGCATTAGTAATGCAGGGCATATTCCAATTTATAACCGCTGTTACAGAAGTAGGGTACATGGCTGATTACATTTTGAATTCTCAACATCGCTTGGTAACTAGTTATGACGTAAAAACGTACCTGCAAGGTAAACGGGCAGGTTTGCTTATACTCTGCGGTGCAGAAGGTTGCAGGATGTTCGAACAACTATGTGATAAGTTTGAAAATGCTTCAGAGTCATAAGATGGACACTTACTGAAAGTTCTGCGATTCACGTTGACCAAAATGTTGAACTATAGGTTTCCTTTGCAGCAACTGCTACGATCGGCTGGATGTCTCCTTTTCCCTTTATTAATTACCTCTCTCCACCATGCGGGATTCCGAAGGACTATTAGGTCATCTAGATAACTTTACAGGAAATAATAACTTCAACAGCAACACATCAATAACAACTATATTGTCTGCAGTAGCACTTCATGAAAGTATTTTTAAATATAGAATTAGAAAATATCAGTAGATATGAAAGAAATATTTCATCTTGTAGCATTCAGTCAAGAACATCAAAAAAGCTGAATCTGCGTTTGTGTATTGCAAGAGTCATAAGAACAACCTCACAATTGAGCTCAGCTTGACAGGATATATACACGCAACACCGCAGATCCGTGCCTGCGTCCTCTTGGCTCTTGCCACCAGCGCTTTCGCTGGATATACCGGCTACGGTATCGGCTACGGTGGTCTCGGATACGGTGGTCTTGGATACACTGGTCTCGGATACGGCTATGGTCTCGGCCACGCCTACGGTGGTCTTGGATATGGTTACGGTCTCGGCTACGCCGGCTATGCTCCAGCAGTGCACACCGTCGCCCACGCTGCTCCAGCTGTCGCTACCGTTGCCCACGCCCCAGTCGCCTCCTATGCCGTTGCTCCAGCCGTGACCAGGGTTGCCGCCTACCATGCCGCCCCAGCTGTTGCCACTTACGCCGCTGCTCCAGCTGTCGCCACCTACACTGCTGCTCCAGCCGTGACCAAGGTTGCTACCACCTACCACGCCCCAGCTGTCACCGCCGTGGCTCACGCTCCAGTCGCCACTTACGCTGCTGCTCCAGCCGTGGCTACTTACGCCGCTGCCCCAGCTGTAACTGCCGTTCACCACGCCCCGGCTGTGGCCACTGTCGCCCATGCCGCTCCAGTTGTTGCCGGCTACCACGCCTCCCCAGTGTACAACTACGGCGTTGGCACTCTCGGCTACGGTGCTGGCCACTACGGTTACGGTCACGGTCTCCTCGGCTATGGCCTGAACTACGGCTACGGCCTTGGCTCTCCCTTCCACTACGGTGCCCTTCTCCGCAAGAAGAAGTGTGAGTATACATTTTGCTTGCTCAGCTGGTAGTTTAGTGTAAAACGATATATGAATTTCGTTGCGTTAGTAATGACAGCCTCTTTTGAAGACTAAAAAGCTGCATTGGCTGTGCTGAAAGAAGTGGTGCACCTGTTTCATTTTCAAGGATAGCTGTATTGTGTTTGTTTCACCCAAGAAAACATGCAGAATATATGCAAAAGACTTTTAATGATGGGATGATTTTTGTTAATACTGCGGACTAACAATATCTTTTCTCTTCTTTTGATTTTTGCAGAAACCATTCAAATGTAACTTATTTGAAAAAGAAGACAAGTTCAAGGCGCCTCCTTGATGGAAAAATAAACTTGTTCATCACAACGATACCGTTTCGCCTTCCCTTATTTGATTGCATGTTTCGCTATATGAACTGAAGCGCAAGCATGGAAGGTGCTGTTTGAGGGACTGACGTTTACTCAATATGTTGAGCGTTTACTAGGCTCCGTTGCTTTATTGTACAGGAGGAACTGTCTCCGAGGAAGCCCATTTGGTACCGATTTCTTTTAAAGTGACAGCTTTCTTGGGCCCTTCCCACCACGTAGCGGTTTGCAAATATCCGGCCATTTACTGCCAACTTAATATAGCGGATGTGTTTAAGTGCTTCTAAGCGCCCCTTCAACGTAGCAGCAAATTAGGTTTTATAACCTTTGTATGGTGACCAAGCATGCTCCGTTCCCCTCTGCGTCACAAAAAACAACTTCCTAGAGAAAGCCACTGTTTACAATGTCGGATCCAACGCATTTGTAAACTACACCGATGTGTTCTTGCAGTGGTAATTACAGATAAAGTATTCTCTTATTTACTTTGTTTCCTTCGATGTAACCACTGAGTATTTGCCATTGGTAGAATTTGAGGGCTTAACAAAAATTCTCTCCTCGAGAGTTATCATGGTAAACAAACCGACTACGCAATTTAAGTATTAAAAGAAAACACACAGGACGTTTAAAGTTGTGTGTGTGTGCTCGTTTTTGGTCAATGATCCAGAATTGACTTGTCCCACAACGGCGCCTACATTAAACTCTTCAATCGAATCGAAACGGAACTCAATTTTCCATTGCATCCTATAGGCGTCAGCAATAAACAGAGCTTCGCTTCCCATCCATTGCAACACGTCCATTGAACGCATGTGCAATAACGACGGGGCCGGATTGTCGAAGTCTCGGAGGAAGATCAGATGCAAGAAAAGAATAGAGATACTTTTTTTGGCAACTGATGTAAAAAAGATGTGTATGTGAAGACGCAATATATATATATATATATTGCGAAGAAGTGCACTTTGCCTAGGGCACTTGCACAGCGAGCGCGAGCAGAAGACGACGAGGAAGAGAAGAGCCTGCCCAAGGAACAGGTGCAGTCTCTGTAGTTTTCATTACAATGGCGTAGGCGAGAACCATGGATTCAACGGATCTTAATTCAGTGTAGACGTCTCCATCTACAGTGAATCTGCCTTAAGGTGTTCCAGCCTTAAATGTGCCCTCGAGGTTCTTCTACGTGCTGAGTCCCTCCTGCTAAGAAACCACGTGCGCACTTCCTCAGTTATGGAGCCGGCCTCCCTACCACCGTCGCAAGCACCCCGTGCCTCGTCTGGGGACGGCATCCACGCATCCTCGGCGGCTCTAGGGCAGGTTTCTCGTCCAAACCATCGTAATGTTGACAGAATATCTCTAGGTTAGGACGAGCGCCTTCGCATCCGTCCGTGGTTGCGTCCTGTCTGAGGACGCCCTGAGCGCTTCCCTAGGCTAGGATCTCTTCACGGGCACTACTTCAACCTTAGAGCCACCAAGGTATGCATCAACGCTTCATTGGCGGTAGAACTGGCTGCTGTGACAATTACAATGGCCGCGCTGTCAATGGACACCACCCATGGGTCCTTGGGCAGCTTGACTGGTAGTCTGACGGAGATGAGGCGCTGCGACTTCCAGCAGCCGGTATTCGTGAAAATATCGGCGTTTCGCCGCTTTCAAGATAACGCCATCTTTTCGGTTGTCAATAACGATGCCCTGGGAGAATGTCATGCTTGGCAAGACCACAAAAGATGGCTTGTTGCAGCAAAACTACTTTTTGACTTTTTGGTGTATGTCGCTTGAAACGCAGCTTGGGCTTGTTGGTTTTCCACCCTGGTGTTAACAGCGCAAAACGTAGACGAGACATGAGACGAGAAGACGACACCACAAGCGCTGTTCTAGCGAAATACATTAGTATTATAGCGCAATACCTCTCTAGTACCTCGGGCCCTTTTCAATGTTTCACTCTCGACTTCTCAGCCCTCATTGCCCTCATTGCCAACGCTGTCTGCCGAGAGAGAACAATGTCGTTCTGCGCCCGTGTGAAGATTCTTCCGACGCAAGTGATTGCCCTCCTTGGAGGGCATGCACCCTCTGATAGCCATGGTGGAAGATGTTTGAAAAAAATACCGCTTGTGGTGTCGTCTTCTCGTCTCTTGTCTGATCTCCATTTTGCGCTGTTAACACCAGCATTTTGTGGTGCCACCAAGGCGTGGGACAACTTCGAAGGCGTCAAGCAGCGGTCCTCGCCTAAATGGAGTGCAGCTCTGATTGCCGCTTCCCACCACACCTTATGCCTGCGCGGCCCCTACATCCCCGACCATGAGCTGCGACTCGTCGTCGTTGAAGAACGCGGCCGAGAAGCAATGGTTCAGCACCAGTGGCAGCAAATCGAGCGCTCATTTGCGTTAGTCATTGGTCTCCGATTTGAGCTCAGCGTCAGCGTATATCGCCACCCATAGCGGACCCAGCAGCAAGGCCTCCGAAACGGGAGACGAAGCTGCTGCAACAGCGGCGTCGGCAGGAGTAGCGTCGGCAGAAGAGGCATGCGGTGGCAATGCGGGCTATGTTTAGTACTGCGACCCTTGGGAAACTGGCGCAGCCACCATATCTCTGCGGCTGCTCAGGGCTGGAGAGCAGCACAAGAATGCCACTCCGATGTACACCAACACTGCCGCAAGCAGAGGGCGGTGCGCCCTCCACCAGCGAGATATTCTGGCCGCGGTGTATCTATCAGACGGCCTTCGACGCGCGCGTCAAGCTGCGAGATCTGGACCAGGATTTGGCCCGAATGGCCCAGAGCCGTGTACACCTCGCTGGGTTGCAGCAGCAGCCGCATGCAGGCTCCCTCTACCCGCTACCTTCGTCGTTATCGGGAGTGTCAGTTAGTACATGTAGCCAGGGTGACACCACAAGACAACCTTCTCTGCAGGACGCCCGATGCCTGATGACACCACAGCACCAGGGGAGCAATAGCAGGAAGGCAATGCTGAGCGGCGGGTCTCGTACAACGACAAGCGGTATCCTGCTGCAAGACCACAGCTTACACATACTCAAAGCCCTAGCTCGCATTCGAGACCAGAAAGCGACTACGAATGCTTATCGTACTTGCGAAGGATTGAGGGCAGCAATGGGGACAAGCCTCCGCAAGTCTCCGACCATAGATCTCGGCCAGCACTGCAATCACCCACGCAGCTACCGGCAGGAGTTCCGCCCTCGCTACCAAGAAGCACGCTACGGCTGAGCAAATCGACTGCTTATTGGGCGGTATCTCTTGTCGCACGTGCCCAATTGCGGCGGGATAATCTTCGGCGAGACCTGCGACCAGTGCGCTAGAGATAATGCCACCCACCATAGGAGCTTTTTGAGCGCTGGACGGCTTTCATGTGATGACTACAATCCCTGGACATGCGGCCTGCATGCTTGGTGTGGCTGAAAGCAGCACCGAAAACATGCAGTGGGAAAACAAATCTAACTTGACCAAGGGCCCTCGCACAGGGAACAGGACGAGAAGACGACGGGGCGAGAAAAGAAGAGCCTGCCCAAGGAACTTCTGTTTTCAGTCCTCTTTTCATTACATTCTATATATATATATATATATATATATATATATATATATATATATATATATATATATATATATATATATATATATATATATATATATATAATGTAATGAAATGAGGACTGAAAACAGAAGTTCCTTGGGCTTGATAAACTTGACAAGCGGCTTGATAAACTCCTACTGTCACTATAAAAGAACCGTCTCTAACATCATCAGGGAATTCAAAAGAGATGGTAAACTCGCCGAAAAAGCAATGCACTCATTAGTGCCTCACAGTTCAGTCGTAGCAAGGTTTTACTTACAACCCAAAATACACACGACTAATAACCCCTGTCGCACTGTTGTGTCATGCGTTGAATCTGTCACCGAGCCACTCTCGAGTTATGTCAAAAGCTTGATTAAGGGATATTCTTTCTACTTTTCCTTCTTGTCTAAAGGGCACTTCCCACTTCCCAGCCGATATTATTAAACTTAACATCGCCTATGGCTCGTTCCTGGGTACACTGAATGTCTTCTCCCTTTTAACTAACATTCCCAACGACGACGGCACCTCATCAGTCATTAACGCTGACAATGACTCAACGCTTGATAAAATCTGTCGATACAGATTTGTCAAAGTGACCTCCTATAAACGAGGTGAGTGTTTCATAGGGATGTTCAGACAACGCTGCGGGCCACCGCGTGATGCTTGCGTTGTTGATTGTGTACATTCGACGTGTGGAGTTTGCAATAAAAAGAAATTGGAATAGTTTTATTTTAGAGGGCCTTAAGTGTCGCAAAATGAGAGTTTTTCTGCCGACATCTCTTTATGACGAGTTCCGCCCATATTTCTTTCATTCCGCAATTAGCAATATTTACGGTTGAACGCTACTAAAACCACAAATGATATTGCTTATTGTAACATTAAATGAATAACGACCGTTGATCGTGTGACCGATTTTCACTTTTCTTTTATGCTAACAATAGGGTGCGTGAATACATTGAGGGCGGAGGATCGGCTTGTGCTTGAGCCGGCGGAGATCGTGCGGTCTTCGACGCATGAGAAGACTGTAAGCGAAAACGGCTCTGTGACACACGCGGCCGGAGCGATTTTTTCTCGCTCAAGTCGTAGCAATTGAAACAGTCTCTTCACGTACTAAAGTCACTGGCTTTTCACTGCCTTGATGCAGGGCGTTTCCAAGGCCGAGATGATGAGAAGCGCTACCTAGGGCATGAGACCGCTATGGAGAACTAGATGAGACGGTTGGAAAACCATCAACATTTGTAGCTAGAAGTGTACTGTCCGTTTGCCTCAGACCACAGACACCACTCATGGCAGCATTAGAAGGCAGAACGCTGGCCTGACTCCAATATAAAGACTGATTCTTCGGAGCGCTGCGTTGCGTTCATTCCTCTTCGTCACAAGTCTATGGAGTCCTTTTAATAATATAGTTTCCACTAAACATTAGTGGAGAAATCGCTAGCTGTAGTTTATGAAGAAGCTGCAGCAACGACGGTTGAGCCAACGTAGGAATAAAGGTTTGTACAATGATTTGCCTAAGCATGGTCCTTCGGGCATCAAGACGGCTTTGTGACTTGGTGAGCCAATAATATATAATAACCAAGTTATATTAGATAATTTCATAATTCTACTCCCATAAACCGTTTAGTAGAGCAGGATTTCTTCAAAATTTAGAGCAACAAAGGGCGATAAAGGCACAGTAATCAAAGCCACAATAACATCTTTTAATCGCTGTCTCAAAGAGCTCTGCTCCAGGGTACGATTTCTTTAGCCCCATTCGTGGCGGCTGTGTACATGATCCCTTAGCATTGGCGAAACTCAAGTACAACACGAACAACGGAATTCCAGGCGGAGCCCACAATTTCAAATAAACACCATGACTGTATGCCTTGCTCGCAAAAGAGACATATAGCAGCGAAATGATTGCCATTATCTACAGGCGCACCGAACCTTCCAATAGCAAATCAAGAAGATGTAAAAAAATAGCAGAGGCCCTTTCTGCACCTCTCCTTTGAGCAATCCGAGGTGGCAGCCACCATTAAAAATGAATGGTAAACCTGCAGGCAAGGACTACCATCCGGGTGGACCTGCATTCCTCACAACTTACAAACTCGAAAAGCGGGTCTGTCACCTCGAACAGCGCCTGTAATGGCAAGATAGAAAGTATAGCTTGTTGGTGTATATTAACGAGAACACTTAGGTACAGCGCGAAGTGGCGGCAAAAAAATAGAAAACACAAGAGCACTGGCTGATAGTAACGTATATTTTTGCCCTGTGTTTGTGAACTTTACTGAAAAACTTTCTAACGGCATGTGGAGCATCTTTTCTGGGGCCCAGTAGGATACCCGCGAATCATGGCTACGTAATCACGCATATCGCTCCACTCAAGTGCCACTGAACAAATGCGGGGTTTTCACAATTGAGGCAATATAGAAAGTTTCATTTCCCGTGAAATTTCGTTACTCTATGTGTCGATTGGCTTGAATACTGTCGATTCCTGGTGAATCCGACATCTCCCTACGCGCCTGATAACATCCTTGTGGCGATCCCTGATCAAGAACGACCCTGTACCCAGAGGGCTAGCCCGTGGCGCAGATGTATATTTCACGAAATTTAAGACAAGCATACGCCAGGATAGACGTTATCATCGTGTTATGGCAGTGGCGACGGCAATGAATTGACCTCGTCCGCTTTCAATCTCCTCCGCAACTGAAATGCTATGCATAAGAGAAGCAAATCTAAGTTTTCATTGTCCGATCTGCGAATGCGAAGGACTTAAAGGCATTCTGGTAAATGTACCGGTCAGGCCACTGGCTAAGTCAGCGACCCTAGACCTACTAAGTATCATGACCTCGGTTTGTGCACAACACACTGAATTGATTGCTACCAACTCACTGTGTTATTTCATCAACTCATCTTCCTTCTTTCTCTTGTCTATGTGGCCATAACTCTTTATCCCAGAAGTTATTGCGCCTTACCTCTCCAGCGTTCTTATAATTAAACTTTTCTCCCTGGTGTTTGCCTCTCCGCACGTGAAGTCTCCTCCTCTTATTGCTATTCCTCAATGAGACCTCTAGCAATCATTTAAATACATTTTTGTGTGCCTCTCTGTCCTGTACCCACACACAGGAAGGACAAAACATTTATTTTTTTCATCCGCTTCTGTTACTTGAGCCCTTTCGTTGCTTTTGCGTCAGTGTTGTAAATACCGTTAGCATTTGCATAACCTTTAGAAAAACAGAACGTTGGCTATACTAGGCCGCATACACGTGGAATCAGTAAAAGTTCACTGCTACAATAAAATCTGTCTACAAGTATTTACTTACTGGTACTTGCTTACTCTATTTAATAAAGTATGGGGTTTTACGCGCCAAAAGCACTTTCTGATATTGAGGCACGCCGTAGTGGGGGACTCCGGAAATTTGGACCACCTGGGGTTCTTAAACGTTCGCCTAAATCTAAGTACATGGGTGCTTTGTCATTTCGCTCACTCTATTTATTGTTACCATCTTGCTTTAGTACACCTTTTAGACACAAGACTCAACAAGAAACAGATTCTAGTTCTCTTTCATTTTTTTTTGCTCGCTTAGCATACTGCGTACGCTTCGAAAGTAATGTTTATGGCTAAATCAATGCTTCCAATTTAGGCGCGATGACGAGGATGAAAAGTTAAAAGTTGCATTTGCTTTCGTCTTTCATAAATAGAGTTGTTGATGAAGCTATTACTTTTTCTTTTCTTTATACCGCTAGAACTTTATTTTTCCTTTCACTTTGTTTTTTGCCGCGTTAGCCGTTTATGAGGCTCTTCTTTCAGTAGTATAGAGCTGAATGTAGACGGTTAATTAAGGTAAAATTTAAGCTTAAATCGCCCTGCATTTGCACTGAATACCCTATAAATTGTTAAGATATCCTCCTACAGGTAGAGTCGAAACAGCGCCTGGAGCACGTTTGCTTTGCGAAGTCATTGAGCCGAGACCCCAGAAGCATCGAAGAGAATACCGAATGAGTGAACTCGAAAAGTATAGTGATTGGAGCTCAGCCAGAAGAGAAGCGCACACCTGAAGTAGAAGATAAATACCAACGGGGACATTGCCGAGACATAATTCAAGTGACACGAAGTTTCGCAACGTCTATTGCTCTCTTCCCCATTGCAAAAAAAAAAAAAAAAAAAAAAACGCTGTGGTGCAAAATACGCATAGCAAAATAAAGACTAATGCGCGATAGCGAACTTTCGCGGAGCTTCTCCTCGCTTCTCTGTTACGAAGAATAATGTGACGGGTGCGTGGTTCTTCTTCTCCAATTAAATCGCTCTTTTTCCGTTGTTCTGTCAATTTCGATGCAGCCTAAAAATAAAATCAGGCATAGTCTATGTAGGGTGTTTCATTTTGCAACGACCGAGTTTTTAAAGAAAGCGAAATGGGGCGGACGCAATCAGGTGCAAAAGGTTACAACCTGATGTTGGATCCTATAGCATTACAGAAATACTATTGAAATCCTACACTCGCAATTGATTGTTATTTATTTCGCGCTTAAGACCATTTCTAAATGTCATGTACCAACTAGCCCGGCAGCAGACGTTACTAGACCCTAAAGGATTTCTTTGTCCTTCTTTATAGTATAAGCAATCATTAGCAAACAAGCTCTTATATAATAACATTTGCCAGTATTACGTCAGAGCTACATCTTAGAGCAGAGTGTAAATGATGCTTTTAGTTCCTTTTTCTTGCGCTATCTCTTGCATAATCTTGTTTTTTATAGACGAAAAAATTAGCAGAGCCCATCTAACGACAACTGTGGACGGTAGTGCGCTTTTCATTGAATAAATACAAAGTCCGAAGGTACTGTCATCGTCGAAACGAATTATGCATGAGGCATGTACTGCAACGAGCCACTTTTGCGCTTCCCTAAGGACACTCGCAATCATGTAGTGGCGCGACCAGTAAGCCTATCTGTGACCTCCAAAATGCACGGCGTGGCGGTCCGTGGGAATGTTAAGAATTGTTGCCCTCCCGTTGCCGCAATTCCTGTGGCACATGCTCGGTGACACAAGATGATGACAAGTTGATTGAAGAACGGCTCCTGCCCAGTGCAATTGTGGCACAGCCTGTGAACGCTTCGGGTTGCTGTCCTCAAGGAGGAGGAACGCGTAATGCGAAGACGTGGGATCATCTCCACCTGCGGCGTGTTATTTTTCCTCCCCTTTCGTTGCCTATAATTTATTATTTCAATAATTAAATTAGTAAATGAAAGAAATTTCCACTGTGTTGTCCTTGTCCTTGGTTGTTGGCTTCTCATGATGCCCTTAAGTGAAGCCATTTGACGTCCGTCCCATACCGCCCAGCACTGGCGAAATTTAAAGCATATTCATTTGTCAATTTAGAACGGCACAGCTCCAGAGGCACGTCGTAAGTTACACGAGTTTTGAGTCAAAGATGCTCATTGAAGAGCGGTTCACGCCTGCTGAAACATACATGGCGACCCATGTTGGCATCAAAGGGGTTCATTGGCGACAACACAGGCCGAATGGAACATACCCAGTGCTGCAAGCAGGCGTTAAAAAGTTTCGTTAAAAAGTGGTGCCTACCCACACCATCATATACGGCAACGGATGACGGCGTGAAAGCGGTTCGTTGAAGAGTGGCACATATATACGCATTGCCACATACTCTGGAGCATCAGTTCTTGCGACGGTTGGTTTCGAACACTGTTTCCTCAGCACAGTCGCGCGAGGCGCTGCCTATTAGACCATGGACGACCGACTCACTGAGGAAGCCGGGAAAGCAATGAGATACATACATACATGCATACATACATACATACATACATACATACATACATACATGCATACATACATACATACATACATACATACATACATACATACATACATACATACATACATACATACATACATACATACATACATACATAGATACATACATACATACATACATTTGGCCTCCACAAAGTGCGTTAAGTACATTAGGAATGAATAACGAAAAAACAGTCCTGGCGAATATGCAACAAAGCATATTTTAACGACGCTGCATATGTTTTAGTCTTCATAGTAGTAGATAACATTTCGAAAAAAGTTCACTACAAATAGCATTGTTTATTTCAGGGCTTCTCCTTCCACGTGAGATGTCGCAATGGAACATAACCCACCTTTACCGTCGAAAATACTCACACTTAAAGACGAATGAGTGGTACTTCACGTTTTTCGATTGTGCACGCATCAGCAAGATTGTTAATACCAATGAGCTAGTTCCCCGCTGTTAGGGCCTCTGCGTTCAATTTTTTTAATTGGTGCTTGTGGAGTGGACTAGTTGTTATATCGTTATACTGTGCAGCACATGGACGTAGGTTCAACTACATACTATGACGGCCATATTTCGATGGGAAATAGATCAGACAACGCTCGTAAACTTCTTATGGCATGTAAAAGAAATACACATCGTCCAAATTATTTCGTAGCTCAACAGTAGGGCACCTCATATTGCCGCAGTGTTCCAGTGCGACGCTAAACCCACGAATCAATTCACCAAAGCAAATAATTAACATTTCGACGTATGCTACAGCTGTTAAAGGACCTCCAAGGGGTCAAAGTTTATCTGAAGATCTCTGTTACGGATCTTCCCACAGTTCAAGTACTGCAGTGGGATTTATATGCACGCAACAGCTCTTCAAAGCATCGCTTTGAAGAGCTGTTGAGCTCTACCACTTCAAAGCAATGATATGAAGAGCTTTCTTGAACTCTACCACTGCTGCTGACGCTGCTGCCGCTGTCGCTGTCTTTCACGCCGAGTCGGGAGATTGTTCTGAGCGTGCATATACTTGGCAGGGGCATGACAGAGAGGAAATTCGACGCGAGTAACTTGATTGCGCCTTTCCATCGTGTGTCTATAGTGCTCTCTGGAGCTCCTTGGGCGTCGCCACAATACCCGTTTGACGGCTGTAATTATCCGTGACTATTCTGGAAAAGGATTGCAGAAATTGCAGCGCTTACCTTTGCACTCAACAGCGAGCAAGGTACAGGACACAAGAACAGCTTGCATCGTTGGCCGTGTTCCAGCCAGTGTAGACCTGGCAATCTCGAGCTGGCGCCGCCCCGGAGAATTGGCGATGGGGCTACAGCACCTAGCATTCATCGTCAATACAATCACCCCCCATCGTAACAGGAGCCATCCTGGCGACTCATGGTGAACATAGTGCCAGTGAATCGTGATATGGCTTCCGGCGCTGTGCGTGGGCGGTTTCACGACCGCGACAGCATTGGTCCATATCTGGTGTAACAGGCTCCACGATATAATTTACAGGCGATGTCTGCGCTATAAACCGGTGTACCGGTAAGGTCTTTGACATTTGTAGGCAAGCTTGCACGAGACGCCGGAAGGAACAGCTGGAACCCAAGGCCACACAATGGAATCTGGAAGAAAGTTTCAATATGTTTCGCCTGTGGTCTTCCTGGTCACGTCGCGCGGTTTTGCCGTCCGAGCTCCACCTTATCGCCTTAGCTTCGAACCTTATCCATATGCTTCCTCGTGTCCGTCGTCCTCTACATCTCGTAGCCCCGGCCAGATGTCTTTATACTCCAACCACCGCCCTGTTGTTGACCACCGATCGCCACCGCATCGACGCTGCTTGCTTTCGCAGATGCGCCATCGCGTTCCTCTACACCAACAGGAAAACTAATCGCCACAGTTCCACATGCAGGAGCTGCGTCACCTAAGAAAACACCAACGCCTCTTGCGCCTCCTACAGATGTTATTTACCTATATTTGGACGGCATCGCTGCATTTGGCCTTGTCGACACTCGCACCGCAGTTTCACTTAATAGTGCCAAGCCTTGCCGTTGGCTCAGAACAGTTACGACACCACTGTCAAACGTATCTCTTTGTGCTGCCAGCGCCGACGGCGTCACGCTTGTGGCTATGTGCAGTGCTCGCGTTGTTATTAATGGCCTCCTCTACGTCTTCAAATTTTTGGTGCTGTATTCTTGTTCACACGCTCTTAATTTGGGCTGGGGCTTTCTTTCCACTAATAAGGCCGTTATGGATTGTTCTCGTGCTGAAGTGTGATTTCATACGCTTTGTGATGCCCTCCTTCTTGGAGCTCGTGCCGCCGAAGATCAATTATTTGTTGCCGAATTCATTGCAATTCCACCGCACTCCTCTGTTCTTGCCCCGTTGTCATGCAACATGGTTGCTGATACAAGCGGCCTTTTCACGCCATCTGCCATTTTCGTTCGTCGCAAATGTCACCCGCTTCATTCATTTTTCTAGAAGCTCATGCCGGCTTCAGCAGACTGCTCGTCTCCAGTCAATTGCCATGTCACCTCACTTTGGGGAGTGCGCTAGCACATTTTCTGGCAGGGCAGCCCCAGAAATCTCGAGCAGACTCTCGAGCGGAAATCTCAAGAGACTGCTCGACAGTCTGCTCGAGATTTCCGGGACTCTCGGATTGCCGGGACTCCACGACTTCCGAAACTCCCGAGCAGAAATCTCGAGCAGATGAGGATGCGGCACCGGGCATTCCTCTTCACTACAGTACTAACATGCAACAATCCCGAGCGGAGGTAGATAGAATGGTAGAGAGGAATTAGGGCGAGGAGACAGCGAATGCACGGCACTGCTGCAGTCATCAAATGAGTGAGTAGCAGACCTAGCTTGCCCCTTCGCTTGCAGATTCCGTACAAGGCTGGAGGAAGGTAAAATAAAAAAGGCCTTGTAAGACGACAGGGAGACGGTACTACTAGAAGCGACATCAGTTCTCGACAAACTGAATAAATTTAAGTTCGACATACGGTACGTTTCTGCTACTTCTGAAAAATAAACACAGTCGAAATTTGTCATGCGCGCCACTCACGCAGGGCGAGCACGCGCAAAGCGGCAATAAATCACCGTAGCGTCTAGGAGACCCGACGGAAACGACAGGATGAGGACGGCATGCTCATTGTACAATCAAGCCCGCCAGTTCTGTCTATCCCTTTCACGCCATTCGCCATCTTATTCCAGCTGCTTCCTAAATTCACGCATAAATCCGTCTCAATGTGCACCATATATGAGAATTCTCGCAGCCAAATGCACTGCAATATTTCAGGAGAACATAAATACCTAATTGCTCTATGATGGATTAAAACTTGAGGCATAGGTTTATCGACCAATAATATCTCCACCAACAACACAGACACGCTTCATGTCGTAATAACTGTGAATAGCAGCTGAGCTCCTCCACGTCATACAACATTTATAAATAACGTTAAACGCATACAAGCATGACAAATAAGTAAAAATACCTCTTAATTTTACAATATAGTAATGTTAGGCTATCATGATATGCAACGTTTTTAAGGCAATTTATGGAAAATGTGTATGCATAGGATTATGCAAGCAGGGCTAATAACTGTCATGTTAGTTGAAGTTGTATGGGCGTGTGAAAAAATATTTATTTTAAATGGCATCACGTGCTCTTAAGACAATCGATTAGAAAACCATATTCATGCTGATAAGAAAACTCGTTACTTTTTTCTCCTTCATGGTTGCCTACTTGTAGGCGAGTCCTGCATTGTGTTTATAAAAAGCATCGGAGTTTTCTGTGTTGGATAAAGCTGTTTCTGTTGCTCTAGATGTTAAGCTCCTTGAAATGAACTTTTTAGGAGAACTCATTGCATAATACTTAATACTGTTAGGAAATCTAAGGGTATAGGTCATAAATGCTTAGGTGCTGTTCACATGCATAAGCAAAGGCAATTATATTAGTTGAGGATTGTCATTGATTACATTTGTCTTTGAAGAAAACATTGAAAAATGCAGTTGAAAGCTTACAGTATTGCATCGATAGTCGCTGAAAGTATGTAAATATTTCTGTACAATTATTAACCTAGTACACACAGCTATGATTAGGCTTTCCATGTACTTTTTTCTCCACTGTTTCCATGGAGATTCTCTTCGCACACCCATCACATGGAGCATGTATCAATCAATTTTATCCCGTGGCACCAAACATGTGAGCTGTACCTCAGATAACACACGTACAGTACACCCTTCACCTTGTGCATTATTTCAGCGGAATCATGTATCTTGCGGTCTCGTTTATTAGCTAAATGTAGGGCCATATTATTGCTCATCTAAAACCAGGGCACTCTGAAAAGCATGCTTGCTAAAGAGAGGAACAGCACGAACACTTCAAAGAGAGATCAACAGGGAATATTATCACTGTATGCCTGACTGCATTTCTATTGGCTGTATCAGAACTGTCACTGCGGCCGTACTTTAGTTTATTGTTAGCGGTTGAGAGGAGACTTATCGATGTTTTAACTCATTACATGACCATCCTTGCTGTGACAAAAATGGGAGAGCTTAGGAAAACTTGTTGCCATATTTCAGCGCTTTGTCACACTCTACTTTTATTTCAACTTTTGAATGACGGCTTCATGGTTGTGAAACTGATTACCTAATCTTACGAATAAAAAGCTTCGCCTTCAAGCTTTTCGGCAAATGGAAACTATTGAACTTCCCAGTTTGAGCTTTAAATCACCGACAACTATACCAGGACTTTCTGGGACCATAGTGGCAATCTATGGCTACGAATAGTCACCTAAGAAGGACAATTTTCTTCTGCTAGAAATACAGCCAATATAATTAAGGCAACGGACGTTATTTATTTGTAGAACAACTTGAAGATGATTTAGCCGAGTACAGAATGATGACAATCTACACTGCTTCCTGTCTTCCGTCATTTTCCTGATAAGAGAAAAACGCTGTACGCGTTCTTGCACACAAAAAAAAAAAAAACATTTGACGACATTACCCTAATTGGTACAAACCCTAATTTTCTTCTATGTATTTGTCACTTTCGGGCATCATCTAAACTGGGCAAGTGGTTGGGCATATGGCGCGATATATTGGCGAACGTCTGGATTCATGTCTAGAGTGAAAATCCTTGAGAAATGTATATCACAAAGAAACATGTGCTAACCAGCAATGACGGGGTATATAAATAATTTAATTTGCTAACCAAATTGAATACGGTACTATAAAAAGGTTCCCGTTGAAAAAGAAATGAAATACCGAAAACTTTTTAGTAACATTAAAGAAACTAAAATTTAATATTTTCTCCGGGTCACTATAAAAACAGGAATTACAGCCTTCCAGCCCTTTATACATGTATTTATAATGCAGTTTGCCATAGACATCCGAGCAAGTGGACATCCGAGCAAGTTACCAGCTTCGAGAGGAGAAACACTATTGAATTATCTAGGGCACCCTCAAATGACAGTGATGAAAGAAATAAGCAGCATGCAATTAAAAGTTCGTCAAAAACTGCTTTGCCTAAAGGAGATAAGTGTGGCGCAACAGCAAAGCCAAGCGACACAAAGCTAATGGGCTGACCAGGTAATAAATTGATATGTCTAAATTGAGGTAGGTAATCGTTAAGTAGGCGAAAATTGTCATTTTCGTTGAACGACTACAATTTATGTAGCACCACTTAGCTGCCTTACCGAACGCTCTGACAACAGAGCAGATGCGCAACCACCGTTCCAGTTGCATCGGTCTGTCGTCGTCGGTCGATTGAAGGTTGTTGTCCATTGTACTCGAATAAAAGCGAATGATAAATCACTTCCCATAGGGAATCCTCGAATCGAAGGCCAATGAATTAGAAAAAGGAATTCGATTTGTACTAGAAGATTCGCTTATTGGCACACCCACAAATTAATGTGTTCACAGGCAGAAGTCAATCCCTGTGACATGTGTTATACCAATATAACGCCTCTTCATTAAAACTCACGGTGAAATATTTCCTGTAACAGGCACTGAATTTATAAACACACTTCCAGACGAAGCAGAGTTAGATCAACGTCTTCGAACCGTTCAGAGCGCAATGAAACATTATTTCCGGTGTGCCTTCAGCAGCAGGGTATTTTTTTTAGGAGGGGGGATGACTCCCTAAAGCGTATAACAAAGGATTTTATAATATATACATTAGGTTTTCTTTGCTCAACAAAAATTTCAAGGTATGATAACAGCATTTCATGTACGATGTATTCGCTATTACAGGTCTACATGACATGCGAGTGGGTAGCACAGTGAGGGCTAAGTAAACATGGAGCACCAATAACGCACCCCGCAAAACTAGCAGGACATCACACCCAGCAAAGTCATTTCGAAAGCTTTCCAGAATGCCGTGTGGGCATCGAGTGCCGTGAGAACGTGAGAAACTTTGCAAGCCTGACATGGCTGCTGAATTAGAATGCTGCTGCTTTTCATACGTTACATGCTTAAGCTTGACAAAAGCACAACGCCCGCATGCATAAACATAGCTCTTTGACGAAGTGCAGACCCATAGCAGCACGGTGCAAATGGTGTTGAAATGATAGCATTATCTATCATTGATGTTCATTAAGGACTATCGACGTCTTTAAAAAACATGCGTCGACTTCCTGAACGTTTGAAAGTGTCAAGCATAGTTCTACGGCTAGAATTATCGAACGAAACATTCATCACTCGCAACAATCCCCCACGCTTTCTTGATTCCAATGCACAACACAATGCGAAGTATAATTCATCACAATTTTGAATAATTAGCGGTTATAACTAACCCAGCTAACAGTGCAGTGAATTTTCATAAAAATTGTGTCACATTACACGCGTCACTAGATGAAAAATAAAGACAAAGGTGCGCGTTGAATTTTGTTGTAGAGTATTTTTTACCTGCTACGCATATATTGGATTCCTTCATGTGCAAGTGGCTCTTCACGATTCTGTTTTCGTCGATTAGAACTCGTAATACGTGCTTCACAATGACGGCTTGCTCTCCTCTCGCATCACAGCATGCGATGCTACGTGACACCTCATTGCAGGGCTGTGCTGCTGTCAGCAGCAGTCTAGAATTTCTTGTTTTTCTTTACCTTCTCTGAAATGTATCATTAGCGTCCTCGTCAAGGATAAGGCGCGCTGTTTATTACACTTCGGTCTGTGCCCACCGTCAGAGGTAACTCCAGTTCTGCTCCTTTAAGGAGCCATGCGGAATAGCAAAACGGCTATAGAATAAATTTTTTGATCAATTTTGCTCTATATTTTCACCTTGGAGGATATTGTCAAGGAAGTATTTTTTGTATAAAAGGGCACACGAACGGCACAGATTCAGCAGTTGGCTCAACAGTAACTCTAAAGACCCCATGGTAAGCAAGCCTCTCCTTCTGATTCCTCTAAAGCCAAAGAAAGGTTCTCATAATTCCGGCATTAAAAGATGCAAGAAATGCAGTATTAATAACGCAGAATATTCACATTCATAACCGTTTTTACACACGATGGGCTGAATAATTTTTGAATTGTCAACATCTCTTGGTAAACAGGCAAGTTTGGTTTCATTTTGCAGTACAGCATGTTGCAGGATGCTCGAAAAACTATTTGACACAGTTTTAAAATGCGTCAGACTCGTATGATGAACACTTGCTGCAACTATAGTGATTCAATCTAGAACAACATATTAAAGGGAAAATGAGACATTCACCCAATCGCGGAAATTGCTACAAAGCAAACCCATGCGGGTTCCGCGCAAGCAAAGTCTCGCAAGTGAAGGAAAATTCGTCTTGGTCCTGGACTTAAACCAGAGTCCATCGCCTTTCTGGAGCAGTCGCTCTACCTTCTCAACTAGCCAGGCGGCTACCAGATGGGAGGGCGAAGTCGAACTTACAAACATCTCGAAGCAAAAACAAGAGTTTGACGTAATGATTCAGCGGAAACCCGCAAGGTGTTTAGAAGTAATTGATAAATTTAAAATGATACATACACCCAATCGTGGCAATTGCTAAAAAGAAAACCCGTACGGGTTCCTCGAAAGAACAGCTTCGCAGTTGAAAAAGTTCAAGTACTGGTTTCCTTTGTAGTAACTGCTACGATTGGGTGGATTTCTTATTTTCTTATTATTTTTTATTACTCTCCACCTTCCGCATTTCCACATAACTATTATGTCATCTAAATAACTTTCAAGGGTAAATTATAACTTGAGTAGCAAAAAATCAATAACAACTAGATTACCTGCAGTAGCAACTGACCAAAGTCTATACAGAATTAAAAAATATCACTATGGATGAAATAGACCTTGTAGCGTTCACTCAAATGTCAAAAAAGCTGAAGCTGCTTTTCTCTATCTCCAAAGTCATAAGAAAAACTTCACGATTGAGCGAAACCTGATAAGTTGTACCCCCAAAACTGCAGATCCGTGCCTGCGTCCTCTTGGCTCTTGCCACCAGCGCTTTCGCTGGATACACCGGCTACGGTCTCGGCTACGGCGGTCTCGGCCACAGCGGTCTTGGTTACGGCTATGGCCTCAGTCACGCCTACGGTGGTCTTGGATATGGCTATGGTCTCGGCTACGCCGCCTATGCTCCAGCTGTGCACACCGTCGCCCATGCTGCCCCAGCTGTCGCTACCGTTGCCCACGCCCCAGTCGCCACCTATGCCACTGCTCCAGCCGTGACCAGGGTTGCCGCCTACCACACCGCCCCTGCCGTTGCCACTTATGCCGCTGCTCCAGCTATCGCCACCTACGCTACTGCTCCAGCCGTGACCAAGGTTGCTACCACCTACCACGCCCCAGCTGTCGCCACCGTGGCTCACGCTCCAATCGCCGCTTACGCTGCTGCTCCAGCCGTGGCTACCTACGCGGCTGCCCCAGCTGTCACTGCCGTTCACCACGCCCCGGCTGTGGCGACTGTCGCTCATGCCGCTCCAGTTGTTTCCGGATACCACGCCTCCCCAGTGTACAACTACGGTGTTGGCACTCTCGGCTACGGTGCTGGTCACTACGGTTATGGTCACGGTCTCCTCGGCTACGGCCTCAACTACGGCTACGGCCTTGGCTCTCCCTTCCACTACGGTGCCCTTCTCCGCAAGAAGAAGTGTGAGTATTCATTTTGCTTACTCAGCTGGTAGATAAGTGTAAAATGTTAAATCAATTTCATTGGGTTAGTAATGACAGCCTCTTTAAAAGACTAAAGAGCTGCATTGGCTGGGCAGAAAGAAGGGGTGCACCTGTTTTTATTTTCAAGGATAACTATATTGTGTTCGTTTCACCGAAATAAATATGCAGGGTATGATGCTAAAGGCTTTTAATGATGCGGTATTTGGTTGTTACTGTGGGCTAACAATTTATTTTTTTGACTTTTTGCAGGAACTATTCAACTGTAACTTATTTGAAAAACAAGACAACTTCAAGGCCTCTCCTTGATGGAAAAATAAAGTTTTTCATCACCAACTTAACATTTCGCCTGCCACTCTTTCATTACATGTTTCGCTCTACAAACTGAAGCACAAGCCTTCAAAGTGCTGTTTTAGGGGTTGGTGTTTATTTCACTATGTTGAGCATTTACTAGGCTCCATTGTGTTCTTGTAAAGTGGAACTGGCTCAAAGGTATTCCATTTGGTACCGAATTCTTTTAAACTGATGACTTTCTTTGCTTCATCCCCTCATGTTACGGTTTGCGAATATCTGTCCATTTACTGCCAACTTGATGTGGCGGTTGTTAATAACTGTTTCCGAGCGCCCATTGAAAGTACCAGAAAATTGGCTTTTATAACCCTCGTATGTTGACCAAGCATTCCCCGTTCTGTTGTGCGTCAGAAAACGCAACTTCCTAGACAAAGCCTCTGTATATAATGTCGGATCAACCGCATTTCTAAACTACACCAATATGTTATTGTAATGGCAATTACAGATAAAGTATTTTCATATTTACTTCATTTCCTTTGATGTAGCGACTGATTATTTGCCAGTGATTGAAATCGAGGGCTTCACAAAAGCTGGTCTCGTCGAGAGTCATCATGGTAAACAAAAGCGAACACCCACCACACAATTTAGGATTTAAAAAAAACACAAGGAGTTTCAAGTTCGTGCGTGTGCTCGGTTTTGGTCAATGCGCCAGAATGGACATGACCTACAATGGTGCCTACATTAAACCTTTCTATCGAAACGAAACAAAACCTGTTTTTCCATTCAATACAATAGCATCAGCAATAAGCAAAGCATCGCTTCCAATTCATTTCAACACGTGCATTGAATGTGTGTGCAATAACAACGGGGCCGTATTGACGAGGTCTCAGAAGAAAATTAGATGCAAGAAAAGAAAAGGAGAAAACGACGGAGACATTACATGAAAACTGTTGTGAGAAAAATTAGATGTGTATTTAACTATGCAATACATATATTCTGAAGGCGAAGTGCATTCGGCCTAGGGCACTCGCAGAGCGAGCGCGAGCAGCAGACAACGAGGAAGAGAATAGAAAAGCCTCCCGAAGGAATGCATGCTGTCTCTGTTCTCATTACCATGGTGCAGTCGAAAACCACGGAGTCATTGGATCTCAATCCGGTGTAGCCATCCCCGTCCAATGCGAACCTGCCCAAAGGCGTTCTGATCTGAAGTTTGTCCTCGCGGTTCTACGACGTGCTGGGTCCCTCCTCCCCAGGAACGACATACACGCTCCCTCGGTTATAGAGCCAGCCTCCCTACCACCGTCGCAAGCACCCAGCGCACCATCCCCGGCCGGCATCCACACCTCACATAACAGCTCCAGGTTATCACGAGCGCCTTCGCCTCCGTCCGTGGTTGCATCCTGCCTGGGAAGACCATTCGCTCTTACCTTGTCTAAGATCTCTTCGCAGGCACTACTTCAAACTCCAAATCACCAAGGTATGCCAGCAATGATTCTTTGGTGATAAAACCGGCTGCCGTGACTGCTACAACGACCGCACTGTCGCGGAAAACGCCCCTGTGTCCTCGGGCAGCTTGACTGGTAGCCTGGCGTAGATGAGGCGCTGCGACTTCCAACAGCCAGCTTTCGTGGAAATACTGGCGTTTCGCTGCTTTCAATATGACGCCATCTTTTGGGTTGTCAATATCAATGCCTTGGAGATTTTTATGCTTGGTCTGGCCACAAAAGATGGCTGGTTGCTGCAAAACGAAATTCTGATGCCGCCAAGGCATCGGACAACTTCGAAGGCGTCAAGCAGCGTTCAGTGGCCTAATGGAGTGCCGCTCTGATTGCTGCTTCCGGCCAGCTCCTTATGCCTGCGCGGCCCTACATTTCCAAGCATGAGCTGCGGCTCGCTGTCGTCGAAGAACGCGGCCGAGAACCAATGGTTCAGCAACAAGTCGGCAGCAAGTCGAGCTCTAAACCGCATCAGTCACTCCCTCTCCTTTGAGCTTCGTGTCGGCGTACATCGTCAACAATAGGGAACCCCGCAGCAAGGCCGGCAAAACAGCGGCTGAAGCGGCGGCAGCAGCGGCGTCGGCAGGAGTGGCATTGTCAGTAGAGGCATGCGATGACAACGCGGGTGACGTAGAGTACTGCGACCTTTGAGACGTGGGCCCAGCCGTCATTTCTCTGCGGCTGCTCAAGGCCGAAGAGCAGCTCAAGAACCCCACTCCGGTTCACGCCACCACTGCCGTTTGGGGGTGGGGGATGGGGGGGTGTACCGTTCCCGGCAAGACGGTCCGCCAGCAGCGCATCTTTCAGACGGCGTACGACTACCACATCAAGCAGCGATATCCGGTCCAGGATTTGACCCGAATGGCCCAGAGCCCTGTACACCTCACTAGGTTGCAGCAGCAGCAACATGCAAAGAAGCACGCTACGGCTCAGAAAAGCCGCTGCTTGTTGAGCGGGATTGCGTGCGAAATTACGGTGCGATAATCGGCGGCGACATCTGCGACCAATGAGCAACAACCAATGACGCCTGCCAGAGCAGCTTGTTGAGTGCTGGGCGGCTTTCCAATGACGACTTCCATCCTTGGACAAACGGCCAGCATTCTATGTTGTGGGGCTGAAAGCAGCAGCGAAAACATGCAGCGTGGCCGAGTGTCCGGATGAAGTTCACTTGGCCCAGGGTGCTCGCACAGAGAGCATATATATATATATATATATATATATATATATATATATATATATATATATATATATATATAGCAAATTTGTCCGAAGCAATTGCAGGCAATTAACTGATGGCACATTCTACAAGCGGCTTGCTAAAATCCAACTGAACATTTTATAATTGTCTCCAACAGCATCAAAGATGGTCAACTCTCCGACAAGCAACGCACTCGTTAGCCGCTCTCAGTCCAGTCTCCGGAAGGTTTTATTTACAACGGAAAAAATACACGACTAATAACCGCGGTCGCTCTATTCTGTCAGGCGCTGGATCTGCCACCGAGCCGCTTTCGAGCTATGTCAATAGCCTGATTAAGGTGATATTGCTTCTACTTTTCCTTCTTATCTAAAGGGAACTTCCTACGTCTTAGCCGATATCTTTAACCTTGACATCCCCTATGGCTCGTTTCTGGTTACAATAGATGTTGCCTCTCTTTATTCTAACATTCCCCAAGACGACGGCACCTCATCAATCATGAACGCTCATAGTGATGCAGCTTTTGACAAATTTGTGGATGCAGATTTCTCTAAGTGAGCTCGTTTAAATGAGGGAACGTTTGATTGGGCTGTTCAAACAACGCTGCGGGTCACCACGTGATCCTTGCGTTGTTGGCTATGTGCACTAGACGTCAGGAGATCGCAGTAAAAAAAATTGGAATACTTTTGCTTCATAGGGCGCTAAATGCGCAAAATAATAGTTTTCTGCCATTGTCTATTTATTAAGTGTGGTGCCCGCGTTTCCTCCAATCCGCAATTAGCAATATTTGCAGTTCGACGCTACTAAAGAACATAAAATTATGAGGCTTATGGTAGCTATAAATAAATAACAAACTTATTCATGTGAACAAATCATGTGACCGGCTTTCACTTTTCTTTATGCTAACAATAAGGTGCGTGAATACAATGAGGGCGGAGGATCGTCTTGTGCTTGAGCCGCCGAAGATAGCGTGGTCTTCGACGCATGAGAAGACTGTGAGCGAAAACCACTCTGCGGCATTCACGGCAGCAGCGATTTTTTCCCGGCTCATGTCGTAGGAATTGAAACAGTCTGTTCACGTACTAAAGCCAGCGGGTTCCATTCCCATGATGCAGGGCGTTTCCAAGGCTGACATGATGAGGAGCGGCGCCGTGGGCGTTTCAGGCACCGTACCGCTCTGGAGAACTAGATGAGGTTGATGGAAAGCCATCAAGGCTTGTAGTTTGAAGGGAACTGTCCGTTCGCCTCAGACAACAGACGCCGCTCACGGCAGCACTAGAAGGAAAAACGCTGGCCTGACTCAACTGTGAAGATTGATTCTGCGAAGCGCTGGGTTACGTTCATTTCGCTTCGTCATTCTAGCAGTCAAACGCACAGCCCGTCTCATACCCCCGTCTATGGAGACCTTAGAATAATATAGTGTCCATCAAAATTTACTGCAGAAAACTCAAGCTGTTGTTTATGCGGAAGCTGCAGCGACCGCGGGTGAGCCAGCGTAGGAAATAACGGTTCAGACAATGATTTGCCTAAACGTGGTCCCTTTGGCCTCAAGACGGCTTTTTGACTTAGTGAGCCAATGATATATAATAACCAAGTTATTGTGCATATTTCTGTATTCCTACTACCATAAACAGTTTCGGGGAGAAGTATTGCTTCACAATTTAGAGAAATAAAGGAAAATAAAGGCGCAGTAAACAAAGCCACAAGAACGTCTTTATAATCGCTGTCTCAAAGAGCTCTGCTCGAGGGTAAGATTGTTTTAGCCACATTCTTAATGGCTGCCTACATAACGACTTAGCTTTGGTGAAACTCAAGTACCCAATGAACAGCGGAACGCCCGGCAGAACCCACATTTTCAGATGAATACAATGACATTATGCCTTGCTCGCAAAAGAGACATATAGCAGCAAAAGGAATGCTACTACCTACAGGTGGACCAACCCATCTAATTACTAATCGAGAATGTGCAAAAGTTACAATAGCTCTTCTCTGCACATCTAGTTTGAGCTATACGAGGTGGCAGCCCCCATTGTAAGTGATAGGTAAAACTGCAGGAAGGCGCCACCGGGACGGTGGCGCCTTCACCAAGGTCGACGTGCTTTGCTCATACAGTACAAACTCGAAAGATGCGTCTCTCACCTAGAGCAGCGCCTCTAGTCTAGCGTATTCGTGCATGTTAACGAGAACACTTAAGAAGAGCGTGAAGCGGCGGTACAAAATTAGACAACACAAGTCCACTGCGCTTCTGATGTATATTCTTGACTTATGTTTGTGAACCTTTCTCGACAACTCTCTAACGGCATGTCGAGCATGCTTTTTGGGGCCCAATAGGATACGCGGGAAGCGTGGCTACGTAACCACGCATATAAGTCCACTCAAGTGCCACTGGCCAAATTTGGTTGTCTGACAATTGAGACAATATAGAAAGTTATATTTCCCGTGAAATGTCGTTACTATATCTGAGTCGATGGGCTTCACTACCGACGATTCACGTTGAATTCAAGATCTCCGTAGCCGCGTGATAACATCGTTGTGGCGATCCCTGATCACGAGCGACCCTCTTTCCGGAGGGTTAGCCCGTGGCGCAGATGTATATTTACCCACTTTAAGATGAGTATACGCCATTATAGACGTTGTCATCGCCTTATGGCAGTGACGACAGCAATGCAATGACGTAGACCAATTTCCATATCCTCCGCAACTGAAACGCTATGAGCAAAAGAATTAAAGGCAAGTGTACATTATCCGCTCTGAGAATGCAAAGGATTTAAAGCCATTTCCGCAAATGCGCTGCTCAGGCCACTGTCTAAGTCCGCGACAATGAATTTACTATGTAGCATGACCCCCGTTTGTGTACCATACATTGAATTGATTGCTAGCAACTCACTTTGTATTTCATCAGCTCATCTCAGTTCTTTCTCTCTTCTATGTGCCCCTAACTGCTTATCCCAGAAGTTACTGTGGCTTACCTTTCTACCGTTCCTATGCTTAAACTTTTCTCCCTCGTCTTTGTCTCTTCACACGTGAAGCCGCCTCGTCTTATTGCTATTCCTCGATGAGACCTCCAGCAATCATTGAAAAATATTTTGTCTGCCTTTCTGTCCTGTACCCACACACAGGACGGAAGAAACATGTATGTTTTCTTCAGCATTTGCTACTTGAGCCCTTTCGTCGTTCTTGTGTCAGTTTTTGAAATAGCGTTAGTTTCTGCATTACCTTTAAAGAACAGAACGATGGCTAAACTAGGACTGATACACATGCAAGCAGTAAAAGTGCACTGCTACAGTAAAATCTGCCTACAAATATTAACTTACTGGTATTTGCTTGCTCTACTCAGTTACTCTCCAGCTATAGTGTGCCTCTTAAACACAAGACTCAACAAAAGCAGGTTCTGTTTCTGTTTTATTGTTCCTTTTTGCTTAGCACACGGCGTATGTTTCCAATGTTATGTTTATGGAGAAAGCAATGGTGTCGATTAGGCGACATTACAGCATTTAGGCGCGATGACGAGGATGAAAAGTTAAAAGTTACGTTTGGTTTCTACTTTCACGTATAGAGTCGTTGATGAAGCCATTACTTTTTTGTTTTCTTTATACCGTTAGAACTTTATTTTTCTTTCACTTCTTTTTTACCGTGTCCACCGTTTAAAAGGCTCGTCTTTCACTGGTAGCGCTGAATGTAGACGCTTGAGTAAGTGAAATCTACATTAAAATCACCCTGCATTTGCACTAAACATACTGTTAATTGCTCCCACAGGTAGAGCCAAAAGAGCGCCAGGGGCACATCGCTTTGCGAAGTCACTTACCTGAGACCCCAGAGGCATCGTAAGGAATACCAAATGAGTGAACTCATAAAGTATGGAGCTTGGCCAGAAGAGAAGGGCGCACCTGAAGTAGAAAACAAAATAAGGATGGGCACATTGCCCATACATAATTCAAGTGACACGAAGTTTCGCAACGCGTGTTGCTCTCCTCCAAATTGCTAAGAAAAAAAAAGAAATGAGAAGTGGCGCCAAATTCACATGGCAACAGAAAAACAAACGCAGGATAGCGAAATTTGTGGAGCTTCTCTTCTCTTCTCTGTTACTCAGAATAATGCAATTGGCGCGTGGTTCTTTTTCTCCAAATAAATCGCTCATTTTCCCTTGCTCTGTCAATTTCGCTGCAGCCGGAAAATAAAACCCGGCAGGTGCCTATTGTATGTCGGGTTTTCCATCTCACATAAACCAAGTTTTTAAAGAAAGCGAAGCCGCGGACGCAATTAGATCCTAA
Organism: Dermacentor andersoni; assembly: GCF_023375885.2. Classification (NCBI taxonomy): domain Eukaryota; kingdom Metazoa; phylum Arthropoda; class Arachnida; order Ixodida; family Ixodidae; genus Dermacentor; species Dermacentor andersoni. The sequence continues at coordinate 99,578,094 of NC_092816.1, forward strand.
AGATTAGGACATAAACAATCAGAAACATAATTTTAATTAATTATTGTTATTCGCGTATACTTCACGAACCTTGTTAGGGCCATAGAGTATTTCAGAAATACTATAGAAACAATACACTCGCAACTTATTGTCCTCATTTTTGTGCGTAAAACCTTTTCTAAAACCCATGTGCCAACTAGCCCGGCAGCAGACGTTACTAGACCCTATAGTACTTTTCCGTCCTTCTTTATAGTATAAGCAATAATTAGCAAACAAGTGCTTACATAAAATTTGCGAGTAATACGTCAAAACTACATCTTAGAGCACAGTTGAAATGATGCGTTTAGTTCATCTTTTTTTTAGCTATCTCTTGCATAATTTTGTTTCTGATATACAAAAATTTAGCACAGCCCATCTCACTATGGCTGTCGACGGTAGTGCGTTTCGCATTGAATAAATATAGAGACCGAAGGTATTGTCACCGTCAAAACGAATTATTCATGCTGCACTTACTGCAACGAGACTCTTTTGCGCTTGACTAAAAACACTTGCTGTCATGTAGTGGCGCCACCACGAAGCCTGTCTATGGCCTCCGAAATCCACGGCATGGTAGAGCGTGGGAACGCTAAGAATTGTTCCTCTCCCTTTGCCGCACATCCTGTGGCACAAGCTCGGTGACCGAAGTTGGTGACAAGTTGATTGAAGAACGGCTCATGCCGAGTGCAATTGTGGCGCAGCGTGTGAGCGCTTCGGGTTGCTGTTTTTAAGGAAGCCATGTGACGTCCGGTCCATTCCGCCCTGCACTGGAGATATTTAAAGCGTATTTATTTGTAAGTTTAGAGCGGAACAGCTCCAGTGTTGCGTACGCCATTACGCGAGTTTGTCGTTAAAAACACTCATCGGAGAGCGTTTCACACCTGCTGGCACATACGTGGTGACCCAAGTTGGCATCAAAAGGGTTCATTGGCGACAAGCACAGACCACAGGCTCCACGATATAGTTGTTCATAGGCGATGTCTGCGCTACAACACAGCAGGGTCTGTGACATTTGAAGAAAAGCGTGGATGAGACGCCAGCAGGAGCTTCTGGAACCGAAAGCCACACAAGGAAATCCGGAAGAAAGTGCCAATTTGTTTCGCCTGGGTCACGTCGCGGGATTATGCCATCGCCGCACATCACCTTACAGTCGTAGCTTCGACCCTGATCCATATGCTTCCCCGCGCCCGTCGTCCTCTGCATCTCGTAACCCCCGCCAGATGTCTTCATACTCCGACCACCACTCTCCTGTTGACCGCCGTTCGATATCGCTTCGACGCCGCTTGCTTTCGCCCATGCCTGGTCGCGTCCCTGTACACCGGAATCGGCAAACTAATCGCCGCAATTCCAGGGGCAGTAACTCCGTCACCCACGACAACACCAAAGCCTCTCCTGTCTCTGACTAGTGTTATTGACGTATATCTCGGCGGAATCGCTGCACTCGGTCTCATCGACAATCGTACCGCAGTTTCAGGTGTCAAGCTTTGCTCAGAATACTTACGACGCTACTGTAGGACGTATGCATTCGTGTTGCCAGTGCCCAGCGCCTCACACGTGTGGGCTATGTGCAGTGCTCGCCTTGGGATTAACGGCCTCGTCTACGCCGTCAAAAGTTTCGTGCTCTATTACTGTTCCCACACTCTTATTCGGGCGTGGGACATTCTTTCCGATAATAAAACCGTCATCGATTGTTCTCGTGCCGAAGTGAAATTTCAGACGCTTTGCAATACCCCGCTTCTTGTCCCTTGTGCCGCTCAACATAAAGTATTTGTTGCCGAAGACAATGCGATTCCACCGCACTCCTCTGTCCTTGCCCCGGTGTCATGCAACATAGTTGCAGATGCAAGCGCCCGTTTTATGCCATCTGCCATTTTCGTTCGTAACAAATTTGCGCCGCTGCCTTTCGCTCTTCTAGAAGTTCACGCCGGCGTCAGCAGACTGCTCGTCTCATGCCAGCTATCATGTTCGCTCACTTTGCTTCGTTGGGAGGGCGCTGACAGGGTTTCAGGTAGAGCAGCCCCGGAAATCTAGAGCTGACGCCTCCCCGGAGAACTCGCGATGCCGCTAACACGCCGAGCATTCCTCTTCACTACGGTACTAACGTGCAACATTCCAGAATGGAGGTAGATGGAAATGTAGAGAGGAACTAGGTCGAGGAGACAGAGAATGCATAACACCGATGCAGTGGTCGAATGAGTGAGTAGCAGACCAGGCCGCCTCGCTTGCTGATTCCGTACAAGAGCGGAGGAAGGGAGAATCAAAAAGGTGGCGTAAGACGGCAAGCAGACGGTATTACTAGACGCGACATCAGTTCTGGACAAACTGAATAAATTTGAATTCCACGTACGGTACGTCTCTGCTACTGCTGAAAAATGAACACCGCCCAAATGTGTGATGCGGGCAACTCACGCGGGGTGTGCACGGGCAAAGCCACATTAAAGTACCGTAGGGAAAAGGCGATCCTGCGGAAACGGCAGGATGAGAACGGCATGCTGCTTGTATTATCAACTATAGCGATTCACTCTATGCCTTTCACGCCATTTGCCATCTTAATGCAGCTGCTTCCTAACGTCACGCATCAGTCCGTCTCAGTATGCACCATACGGGAGAATCTAGGCAGTCAAACGCACTGAGATATTTAGTGAGGACGTAAAATAGGAGTCGAGTTGCTTTATAATGAATGCTACAAACCAGAGGCATAGCTTCATCCACCAACGGTATCTCCACCGTCAATACAGACAAGCTTCATGTGTAATGACTATGAATATTGTTTCACCTCTTCCGTGTCATGTAAGATTTATGAAAAATCGTCAAACGCATACAAACATGAAGAATAAGGAAAAAGAAATACCTTTTAATTTCACAATGTAGTAATCTAAGGTGATCGTGACATTCTATGTTTTTAACCCAATTTACTGAACATACATCGGCATACGATTATGCAAGCAGTGCTAATAACTATCAAGTTAGTTGAAGTTGTCCTATAGGTGTGTGAAAAAAGATTTCTTTTTAATGACAGCACTTGCTTGTAAGACAATCGACCATAAAACCATAATCATGATGACAAGAGTTTTTGTTGCTTTTTTTCTTTTTTAGGGGGGCCTACTTCTAGGCGTGTCCTGCGCTGCGCCTATAATAAAGCGTCGAAATTTTCTCTTTTAGGTAAGGCTCTTTCTGTTACTCTAGACTTTAACCTCCTTGGAAGGAACATTTTAGGAGAACTCATTGCATAATATGTATTACTGTTACGAAATCTAACGGTATAGCTCGTAAATGCCTCAAGTGTAGTTCACATGCATAAGTAAAGTCAATTATAGTAGTTGAGGATTGTCATTGATTACATTTGTCTTTGAAGTAAACACCGAAGAATGCATCGAAAGGTTACAGTAATACATCGAAAGTCGCAGAAAGTATTTAAATACTTCTTATGCATATATTAACCTAGTATGCACAGGTATTTTTAGGCTTTCCATGTATTTATTTCGCCACTGTTTTCATGGAGACTCTTTTCGCACACCCGTGACATGAAGCCTGTGTGCATCAATTTCATCCCATGGCACCAAGAATGTCAACTGTACGACAGAGAACACAGATGCAGTACACCGTTCGTCATGTGCATTAGGCAATAGGAATTATGTATCTTGGGGACTCATGTATTAGTTAAATGAAAGGTTAAATTATCTAAAACCAGGGCACTTTCAAAAGCATGCTTGCTACTGAGCGCAAGAGCACGAACCCCTCGAAGAGAGATCAACAGGTGTCTTGAAGTATGAGGGAATAGTACCACTGTATACCGGACTGCATTTCTATTGACTGTACCAAAGTTGTCACTGTGGCGGTACTTTAGTTTATTGTTTGCGGTTGAGACGAGACTTTTCAAAGTATTAACTCATTACATGACGGTCACGGCTTGTCATCCGTTCGCCGTCGGCGCGAAGTCGTCGACGGGGTATACAAGCCGTTCGGTCGTTCTGCACTCAAGCGAACACAGCGAAGGTGTGAAATTCGGAAGAAAGAAACAAAAAAAAATATTTATTGACTGACAACAACACACAATTTAAACAAAACACACAAAAAAACAAAGACGCTAACACACATACACTTAATCTAGATCAATGATGAAGAGAAAAGAAGTACAACGAACAGTTAACAGTGGACATAGAAATTTACACTACACAAAACACACTTAACTGAGGTCAACTAAACAGAGTTCAAAAGAAAACATATAATCGCGCACGCATGGCCGGGCAGCAGTAGCAAGGCCATGGAGCGTGGTGTCGACGGTAGAACTTTCCCGAAGAACGCTGGCAAGCCGATCTCGTTGCGGTGGATGCGATTGCTGGGCTGAGTTTTTTCGGGAGTCTAGGTCTGACGTCTTCCTTCGAGCAGGTTGAGCTAACTTGAGGGGAACTACCGTGAACTTCGTTGAAGGCGTTCCTTTGTCGTTTCTTACGTCAACTAGTAACTCGCAGTTCAGACGCGGCTAGGCGGCCCAGGCGATACTGGATGGCGCTAGCTCCTTGACGCTTCTCAGTAGTTGTAGGCTCAGCTTCTAGACTGCTTATCTTGGTCTAAATATGGCGTTTCTATTACTTCTCCTTCTTCCAGTTCCCTGTGTTGGAGAATCGCGCATATTGGTGACGGTCCCATCCAGTTCATCCAATTGTATCCCGGCTCCTCCAAAGGTCTTGGCCACACCCCATTTAATTAGGGGCGAGGGAACGGGTGTTTGCACCACATACGCACAACGTAGAGTCCATGGCCGGCATCTATTGTTCCTTCACAAACACAGGAGAAACGACGGCTGCCGGCCATACGGCGCGGTCGGCACAGAAACACTGTCAGCAATTCGTGGACGCAGGATTGCACACAAACACCACATATTTGGGAGTGTTCGCACCCTTGCCTTCTTAGCAAGCTTCTCAATGCACGCGCGAGGGCAGGTAATACATAGGGGTTCCTACAAAAAGCCGTCAGGGTTTCCTGGTCGCACCAACGTCAAAAAGACAATAATCTCTAAACAGGCCTTCAAGTTCTTTCGGCCGCTTGCCCGAGTGGCTGGCAATACCCGTCTTGCTCGCCGGTTCCTATTCTTACGACCTTTTGGCACCCGTTGACGGGTGCTTCGCCGAATCGAATAATGCCGCACCCTGACCATACTCATAGTTGCTCTGACAAAAATGGGAGAGCTTAGGAAAAGTGTTGTTACAGTTCAGTGTGCCGTCACACTCTTTCTTTTAATTCAACTTTTAAATGACGGCTCTATGGTTGCGAAACTGAATACCTAATCAAAGAAATAAAAGGTTTTGCCTTCAAGCTTTTCGGCAAATGCAAACTATCAAACTTTCCAATTTGCGCTTTAAATCACCGACAAATATATCAGGAGCTTTTGGGACCATAATGGCTATCTATGGCTACGAATAGTCACCTCAGAAGGACAATTTTCTTCTGTTACTAATAGAGCCAATATAGTTGAGGCAAGGGACGTTATTTATTTGCAGAACAACCTGAAGACCATTTATCCGTGTAGAGAAGTATAACATTGAACGCTATTTCCTGTTCTGCGTCATTTTGCCTGTAAGGTGAAAACGCTGTACGCATTCTTGCGCGAAAACGTTTAAATATAGTACCCTAACCGGTGCAAACACTGATTTCCTTCTATGCATTTGTCACTTTCGAGCATCATCTAAACAGGCTGAGTCTATAGGCATTTGGCGCGATAATTTGGAGAACGCCTGGGTTATTATCTAGAGTGAAAATTCAGTGAGAAATGCATATCACGAAGAAACATGTGCTAACAAGCAATGACGCAGTGTTTGAATAATAGAATTTGCTAACCAAACAGGATACGATAATAGAGAAGGGTGGCCTTTGAAAAGGGAATGAAACATCGAATCTTCTTTTTTTATTATTAAACAAATTAAAATATAATATTTGCTTAGGGTCCACTTAAAATTCAGCTTTACAGCACTTTATACAGGTACGTATAATGCAGTTTGCCATGGACAAGCAAGCAAGTGACGAACTTGGAGACGAGAAAAAACACCCTGAAAATCAGTCATGAAACAAATAGACAGCATGCCATTAGATGCACGTCAAAAATTTTTTGCCCTGAAAGAGATAAGTGTGATGCTACAGCACAGCCAAGCGATGCAAAGCTAATGGGCTGACCAGGTAATACATTGCTTTGTGGCAAATTGAGGTAGCCAATGTTTACGTGGGCGAAAATTTTCATTTTTATTGAGCGACTGTAATTTATGTAGCACCATTAGCGGCCTTGCCAAACGCTTTGGCAACACAGCAGCTGCACGACGGCCCTTGCATCGGTCTGTCTTCGTCTGTCGAGTGAATGATTGTGTCCATTGTACTAGAATAAAAGCTAATAATAAATGACTTCTCATTACGAATCCTCGAAGGGAACGCAAAAAAATTAGCAAATATATTCTATTTGTATTAGAATATTCGCTTATTGGCATACGCACCAATACATATGTGTTCACACGCAGAAGTCAATCTCTGTGACATGTGTTACACCCATCTAACACCTCTCCATTAAAAGTCACGGTGAAATATTTCCTGTAGCAGGCATTAAATTCATAAACACATTTCCACAAAAAGCAGCGTTATATCAACGTCTTCTAATTGTTCAAAGCGGGATGAAACATTATTTCCAGTATTCCTTAAGCAGCACGTTATTTCCTTTTTCATGAAGGAAGGGCGGGAGAGGATTCTCTAAAACGTATAACAAAAGCTTTTATAGGATAAGCATTAGGTTTTCCTTGCCCATGTAAGAATTTCAAAGTATAATAACAGCGTTTCATATACGATGGATTTTATATTACAGGGCTACATGACATGCGAGACAGTAGCACTGCGAAGGATAAGCAGAAACACAGCGCCAATAAGGCATCCCACAAAACTAGAAGCGCATCACACTTTGCGAAATCTCACCAGAATGTCGGGTGAGCATCGACTGCGGCGAGAACGTGAAATACATTGCATACTTGACATGGCTGCTGAATTAGAATGCTGCTGCTTTTCATACGTTACATGCTTAAGCTTGACAAAATCACAACACCCGCATGTGTCAGCAGAGCCCTTTCATGAAATCCAGGCCCATAGCACCAGGGTGCAATAAGTTTTCGAATGAGAGCATTATCTATCATTGAGCTTAAATAGGGACTATTGACATCTTTAAAAACATGCGTCGTCTTTCTGAATTTCAAAAGTGTTCAAGCATAATTTTAAGGCTAGCAATATCGCGCGAAACGTTAATCACTTGCAACCATACCCCACGCATTCCGAATTCCTATGCGTAATACCATAATACGAAATATATATTGGTTACAATTTTGAATGATTAGCTGTTATCACCCATCCAGTTAACAGTGTAGTGCATTTTCATAAATAATGTGTGAAATTACACGCGGCATCAGATGAAAAAATAAAGAGAAAGGTTCGCATTGAACTTTCCTGTAGAGGATTGATTTACCCGCTTCACATACATTGGATTCCATCATGCGCAGGTGGCTCTTCAGGATTCTGTTTTCGTCGATTAGAACTCGTAATACGTGCTGCACAATGACACCTTACTCTCCTCTCGCACTACAGCATTCGATGCTACGTGATCCCTAATTGCAGGGCTACGCCGCGCTCAGCAGCTCCCCAGGATTTGTTTTTTTCCCATATCTTTTTTGAGGTCTCTCATTAGCCTCCTCGTCAAGGTTGAGGCGCAGTGCTTTATTACAGTTTGGCCCGTGCCCACCGTCAGACGTAACTCCGGTTTTGCTCCTTTGCGGAGCCATGCAGAATAACAAAAAGGCCTTAGAATCTATTTATTTCTTCACGTTTATTCTGTATTTTCACCTTGGAGGGGACCATGAAGGAAGACTTTTTGTATAAAAGGGGAAATCGACTGCACAGATTCAGCAGTTGGCTCAACAGCAGCTCTAAAGTCACCATGGTAAGCAAGCCTGTCGTTTTGATTCCTCTAAACTCAAAGAAACCTTCCGATATTTGCATCATCAAAAGATGCAAGCAATGCAGTATTAGTTCACAAATAAAACTCGTATGAGCTTCTCCAAAGAAAAGCCTCGCAGTTGACAAAATAGTTGAAGCACGGGTTTCCTTTGCATTAACTGCTATGATTGGTTGGATGCCTCATTTTCCGTTTATTGATTAGTACTCTCCGCCATGCGGATTCCCGCAGATCTATCATGTCATCTACATAATTTGCCCGGGAAATATTATCTTACGTAGGAAAAAAATCAATAGCAACTATATTACCTGCAGTAGACCTTAATGAAAGTATATTTAAATAGAGACTTAGGAAATATCACTGGATATGGAATAATTATATCTTCCTGTAACACTCACTCAAGAACGTCAAAAGGCTGGAAATATGCAGAGTAATAAGAACACCCTCAGGATTGAGCGCAGCCTGGTAAGATATACCCGTAACTACGCAGATCCGTGCCTGCGTCTTCTTGGCTCTTGCTACCAGCGCTTTCGCTGGATATACCGGCTACGGTCTCGGCTACGGTGGTCTTGGATACGGCTATGGTCTCGGCCACGCCTACGGTGGTCTTGGATACCCCGGCTACGGTCTCGGCTACGCAAGCTACGCTCCAGCTGTGCACACCGTCGCCCACGCTGCTCCAGCTGTCACTACCGTTGCCCACGCCCCAGTCGCCACCTATGCCACTGCTCCAGCCGTGACCAGGGTTGCCGCCTACCACGCCGCACCTGCTGTTGCCACTTATGCTGCTGCTCCAGCTATCGCCACCTACGCTGCTGCTCCAGCCGTAACCAAGGTTGCTACCACCTACCACGCCCCAGCTGTCGCCACCGTGGCTCATGCTCCAGTCGCCGCTTACGCTGCTGCTCCAGCCTTGGCTACCTACGCCACTGCCCCAGCTGTCACTGCTGTTCACCACGCCCCAGCTGTTGCCACTGTCGCTCATGCTGCACCAGTTGTTGCCGGCTACCACGCCGCCCCAGTGTACAACTACGGTGTTGGCACTCTCGGCTACGGTGCTGGCCACTACGGTTACGGTCACGGCCTCCTCGGCTACGGACTCAACTACGGCTACGGCCTTGGCTCTCCCTTCCACTACGGTGCCCTTCTCCGCAAGAAGAAGTGTGAGTATACATTTTGCTTACTCAGCTGGTAGATAAGTGTAAAACGGTAAGTCAATTTCATTGCGCTAGTAATACGAGCCTCTTTAAAAGACTAAAAAGCTGCATTGGCAGTACCAAAAAAAGCGGCGCACCTGTTTTTATTTTGAGGGATGGGTATATAGCACTCGTTTAACCTAAGAAAATATGCAACATAATATGCCAACGGCTTTAATGATGGGGTGTTCTTCTTATTACTGTGTACTAACAATATCTTTCTTTTTTTTCTATTTTTGCAGAAACCATCGAACTGTAACATATTTGAAAAACAAGACAAGTTCAAGGCGTCTTCTTGATGGAAAAATAAAGTTGTTTATCACAACGATACCAATTCGCCTGCCATTCCTTTATTCCATGTTTCGCTATATGAACTAAAGCACAAGCCAACGATGTACTGTTTTAGGGGCTCACGTTTACGTCAATATGTTCAGCATTTACTGGGCTCCGTTTCTTTCTTGTCAGGGTGGAACTGGCTTAGAAGTTACCCATTTGGTACCGATTTCTTTTCAAGCGGTAACATTCATTGGCTCTTGTCCCGATGTTACGGTTTACCAATATTTGTCTATTTACTGCCAACTTGATATAGCGGGTGTCAGTAAGTGTTTCCAAGCACCCATTGAAAGTACCAGCCAATTGGCTTTTATAACTCTCGTACGCTGACCAAGCATTCCCCGTTCTGTTCTGCAACAAAAAAACATACCTTCCTAGACAAAGCCGCTGTCTGCAATGTCGGATCAGCTGCATTTCTACACTACACCAATTTGTTATTGTAATAGCAATTACAGATATAATTTTCCTTTATTTACTTAATTTCCTTTGGTGGTAGCCATTGAGTATTTGGCAGTGCGTTAAATCGAGGGGTTGACAAAAGCTTGCCTCCTCGAGAGTCATCACGGCAAACAATAGCGAACACAAACTACGAAATCTAAAATAAACAAAACACACAAGACGTTTGAAGTTGTGTGTGCGCGCTAGTTTTTGGTCAATGATCCAGAATGAGCATGTTCCACATCGGTGCCTACATTAAACTCTTCAATCAAAACGAAACCAAACCAGTTTTTGCATTGCGACAAATAGGCAGCAGCAATAAGGAAAGCATCGCTTCCAATTCATTCGAACACGTGCGTTGAATGTGTGTGTGCATGAAAGACGGTGCTGGATTGACGAGGTCCCAGATAAAAATGAGATGCGACAAAAAAATAAAGAAGACAAAGGCACTGTTTGAAAAGTGTTGCGAAAAAAATTTAGGGCTCTTCCATTCCGTGAAGAGGATGACCAACGAAGCTGTGTATGTGGGCCCCTTAATGACCAACTGCACCTCCGCCGCGGGTCGGCCGTCATTGCACTATATTCGGGATCCGCCTACGCATGGGGAGTGCTTAACGCCTGCTTCACCTCCTCCGCGGGTCGGCCCGGCATTGCGCTATCTTCGGGATCAGACAAGGTATGGGGAGTGCTTAACGCCAGCTTCACTTCCGCCGCAGGTCGGCCCTGTATTGCACTATATTTGCCATCGGCCCACGTATGGGGAGTGCTTAATGCCTGCTTCACCTCCACCGTGTGTCGGACTGGCATTTCACTGTCTCCGGGATCGGCGCACGTATGGGGAGTTTTTTGCTTGCGGCCCGAAAGTTTCTGTGGAGGATAGAGGTATACAGATTCGCTCCAAAAAAGTCAGATGTTATGTAAATATGCAATATATGTATTGTGAAGGCGAAGCGCACTTTGCTTACGGCGCTCGGACAAAGAGCGCGAAGAGAAGGCGACGAGCAAGAGAATAGAACAGCCTGCCCAAGGAACGAATGTTGTCCCTGTTCTCTTCATTACAATGGCGCAGACGAGAACCACGGAGTCAGTGTATCTTAATCCGTTGTAGACGTCTCCATCTACAGCGAACCTGCCCTGAGGCGTTCCAGGCTTAATTGTGCCCTCGCAGTTCTTCGGCGCGTGGGTCCCTCCTGCATAGTAACGCCGTACACGCTTCCTCAGTTATGGAGCCGCCCTGCCTACCACCATCGCAAGCACCCACCGCACCATCCCGGGACGGTGTCCACGCCTCCTCGGTGGCTCGGCAGGTCTGTACCCGTGATCTCGTACAAGACATCGTCAAGATTACACAACAGCTCTAGGTTATAACGAGCGCCTTCGCATCCGTCCGCGGTTGCGTCCTGCCTGGAAACACCATTCGCTCTTCCCTTGGCTAAGATCTCTTCACAGGCACTATAGTTTGAAGTTTGAAGTTTGAAGTTTATTTCCTTTCTTCACTACAGAAAGAGGAAGCAAGAGCTAAAGGCCAATTGGCCTGACAGGGGCTCTTGCTCCTAAGTGCGTTCGGCTTACATGATGATTCCATGTACTAAAAAGCAAATATAACAAGAAACAAGCAAGTATGATGTAGAAAATACAAATAAACAAGATAATGTGTACATTATACAATGACTATGTGATAGACATTTCTGCTTCAATTTTTGTTTGTGCAATCACATTACCGCGCAGATGAAGGAATACATATATAGTGCATAAAAAACAATTTAATGCGAGAGCAATTTATGTGTAAATAATTTGATAGTGTATGAGTAGGTTTTTTATACATTGCTTAAAATTTGGCGCACAGAAATCAATTTTTTGCTCAACAATGTTTAGTAGCCTTGGTATTTGATAGTTTATATCCTGACGTCCGTAGTTAGTACGCGTGAATGGTATTTTCTTGATTTGATAACGTAATGGGTATCAGTTAATGGGTATCAGTTGAACCTCCAATCCAACAAGGTATGCCATCAATGCTTCTTTGGTGGTTGAATCGGCTGCCGTGAGCGACTGCTGTCGGTGGACACCGCCCCTGGGTCTTCGGGCAGATTGACTAGTAGACTAGAGGATATGAGGCATAGGCGAATTCCAGCAGCCGGCTTTCATGGAAATACCAGCGTTTCGCGGCTTTCAAGATGAAGCCGTCTACGGAATTTGTGGATGCGGCTTTGTCAAAGTGACCTCATGTAAACGAGATGAACGTTTGATTGGGCTGTTCAGACAACGCTGCCGGTCATCGCGTGACGCTTCCTTTGTTGGTTATGCACATCCGACGTCAGGAGTTTGTAATCAAAAGAAATTGGAGTAGTTTTGCTTTATAGGGCCCTAAATGTCGCAACATAAGAGTTGTTCTCCAGACGTGTATTTATGACATGCTTCGCACGCGTTTCCTTCATTCCGCAATTAACAATTTTTATGGTCGAACGCTACTAAAGAAGACAAATGGTGCCTGCTTATTGTAACAATAAATAAATAGCAAAGTTTGATCATCCGAACTGTTTTCACTTTTTTTAGGCTAACAAGATGGTGCAAGATCTAACAAGAAAGATCTAACAAGATCTAATAAGAAATACATTGAGGGCGAGGATCAGCTTGTGCTTACGCCGGCGGAAATCGCGCAGTCTTCGACTCATGAGAAGACTGTCAGCGAAAACAGCTCTGGGACATACGCGGCAGCATTGATTTTTTGCCGCTCAAGTCGTAGCAATTGAAACAGTCTGTTCACGTACTTAAGTCACCGGGTGCCATTCCCTTGATGCAGGGCGTTTCCAAGGCCGACATGATGAGGAGCGCCGCCGTGAGCATTGCAGGCATCGAACCGCCATGGAGAACTAGATGAGACCGTTGCTAGACGATCAGTGTTTGTAGCTTGAAATTCACTGTCCGTTCCACTCAGACCACAGACACCGCTCACGGCAGCACTAGGATGCATAACGCAGGCCTGACTCCACTATAACGACTGATTTTGCGGAGCGCGGGGTTGCGTTCATTTCGCTTCATGTTTGCACTCAAACGCACCGCCGGTTTCACCCCCCCCCCCCCCGTCCATGGAGACCTTACAATAATATAGTTTCCAGCAAATATTACTGGAGAAAACTGTAGCTGTTGTTTATGTGGAAGCTGCAGCGATGGCGAGTGAGGCAGCGTAGGAATAAATCTTCGAAGAATGATTTGCCTAAACATTGTCTTTCTGGCGTCAAGACGGCTTTGTGACTTAGTGTTCCAATGGTATATAATAACCAAGTTATTGTCCCCATTTCCATAATCCTGCTCGCAAAAATAGTTTAGGACAGCAGGATTGCTTCACAATTTAGAGAAATAAAGGAAGATAAGGCAAGTAAACAAAGCCAAAAGAACGTCTTAGTAATTCCTGTCTCAAAGAACTCTGTTCCTGGGTAAGATATTTTAGCCACATTCTTAGTGCCTGCTTACTTGACGATTTAGCTTTGGCGAAACTCAAGCGCAAAATGAAAAGAGGAACGCCCGGCAGAACCGACATCGTCAGATGAACACCATGACTTTATGGCTTGCTCGCAAAAGAGGCATATAGCACCGAAAGGAGGGCTACGACCTACAGGCGGAGAAGCCTTCCAATTACTCATTCAGAATGTGCTAAAATTGCGAAACTGTTTCTCCGCACATCTACTTTGAGCTATCCGAGGTGGCGGCCCCCATGTTAAATTATAGGTAAACCTGCAGGCGGGCGCTACCATCCCAGTCGACCTGCATTTCTCACACCGTACAAACCTGGAAAGCGTGTCTCTCACCTCCAACAGCGCCTCAAATAAGGAGATTGAAAATGTAGCTTGTTGGCGCACATTAACGATAAAACTTAAGAAAAGCGCGAAGTGGTGGCACAAGATTAGACAACACAAGTGCACTGCGCTTCTGGTGTACATTCTGGCCCTGTGTTTGTGAACTTTTCCCGAAGACTTTCCAACGACATGTCTACCATCTTTTTGGTGCCCAATATGATACGCGGGAATCATGGCTACGTAACCACGTATATTGCTCCACTCAAGCACCACTGATCAAATGCGGTGATCTCACGATTCAGGCAATATAGAAAGCTTAATTTCCCGTGAAATTTCGTTACTATATGTGTCTTGATGGGCTTGACTAAAGACCATTCGCGGTGAACCTGACATCTCCCTACGCGCAAGATAACATCCTTGTGACGATCCCTGATCCAGAGCGACCCTCTTCCTTGAGGGCTAACCCGTGGCGCAGATGTATATTTAACCAAATTTGAGACAAACATATGCCATGATAGACGTAATCATCGCGTTATGGCAGTGGCTCCGGCAATGCGATGACCTCGACCACTTTCAATCTCCTCCGCAACTGAAATGTTATGCACAAGAGAAGCAAATTCAAGTGTTCATTATCCGATCTCCGGATACGAAGGACTCAAAGGCATTCCGGTAAATGTGCCGGTAGGGCCACTGCATAAGTCAGCGACACTGAACTTACTATGTAGCATGACCTCGGTTTGTGTACCACACATTGAAGTGATTGCTAGCAACTCGCTGTGTTATTTCATCAGCTCATATCCCTTCTTTCTCTTTTTGTCTGCCCCTAATCCTTTATCCTAGAAGTTACTACAACTTACCTCTCCACCATTCCTATGATTCAACTTCTCTCCCTGGTCTTTGTCTCTTCGCACGTGAAGCCTCCTCCTCTTATTGCTATTCTTCAATATGACCTCCAGCAATCATATACATATATTTTTGACTGCCTCTTTGTCCGGTACCCACGCACAGCAAATTCGTATTTTTTCATCCGCTTTTGTTACTTCAGCTTTTTCGTTGTTTTTGTGTCAGTTCTGGAAATACCGTTAGCATTTGCATTACCTTTAGAAAAAACATAACGTTGTCTATGCTAGGGCGCATACACATGAAAGGAAAAAGCGCACTGCTACACTAAAATCTGTCAAGAAGTATTTACTTACTGGCATTTGCTTACTCTATATAGTTACTTTCTTGCTATAGTGTGCCTTAAAGACACAAGGCTCAACAAGGAGCGGGTTTTATTTCTGTTTCCTTATTCCTTTTTGCTTATCATACTGCATATGCTTCGAAAGGTATGTTTATGCGGAAAGCTATTGTGTACATAATGCGACATTATAGCATTTATACACGATGACGAGGACGAAAAGTTTCAAGTTGCATTTGGCTTCATATCTGACAAATAGAGTCGTTAATGAGGCTATGGCTTCTTGTTTTCTTTATACCACTGAAACTTCATTCTTTCTTTCAGTTTTTTTTTTTTTTTTTTTTGGCGCGTTCGCCGTTTGAAAGGCTTTTCTTTCACTACTAGCGCTGGATGTAGACGCTTCATGAAGGTAAAATCTACTCTGACATCTCCCAGCACTTACACTAAAGACACTGTAAAGTTTTAAAGTATCCTCCGTCAGGTACAGCCGAAACAGTGCCAGTGGCACGTTGCTTTGCGAAGTAACTGACCCGAGACCTCAGAGGCATCGCGAAATACCGAATGAGTGAACTCGAAAAGTATAGATCATTGGAGCTCAGCCAGAAGAGGAGGGCGCAGCCGAAGTAGAAATAGGAACGGGCACATTGCCCATACATAATTCAAGTGACCTGAAGTTTCGCCACGTGCATTGCTTTCTTTTGAATTGCAAAGGAAAGGAGAAGTGGCCCCAAATACACGTGGCAAAAGAAAGACTAATGCGCGATAGCGAACTTTGCGGAACTTCTCTTCTTCGTTACACAGGATAAGGCAACGGGCGCGTGGTCCCATTTCTCCAATTAAGTCGCTCATTTTCAGTTGGTATGTCAATTTCAGTGCAGCCTGAAAATAAAATCCGGCAGGTGCATAGTCTATTTACGGTGTTCCATTGCTCATAAACCAAGTTTTTGAAGAAAGCGATGTCGCAGACGCTATTAGGTCCTAAGCATTGGGACATGAACCATAAGAAACAAATTTTATTACATTACGAACCATGTTACGATCCTATATTATTTCAGAAATGCTATAGAAATACTACAATCGCAATTGATTGTCCTACTTCTTGCGCTTAAAATCATTTCTGAAAGCCATGTACCAACTAGCCCGGCAGCAGACGTTACTAGACCCTATAGTACTTTTTTGTCCTTCTTTATAGTATAAGCAATAATTAGCAAACAAGCTCTGACATAATAAGATTTGCGAGTAATACGTCGGAACTACATCTTAGAGCACAGTGTAACTGATGCGTTTAGTTCATTTTTCTTGCGCTATCTCTTGCACAATCTTGCATCTGATATACAAAAATTTAGCAGGACCTATCTCGCACTGACTGTGGATGGTAGTGCGTTTTGGATTGAATAAATACAAAGTCCTAAGGTGTTGTCACCGTCGAAACGAATTATGCACGAGGCATGTACTGAAGCGAGGCTCTATTTTGCTAATAACTCTTGCTATCATGTAACTGCGCCACCACGAAGCCTGTCAATGGCCTCCTAAATGCATAGCGTGGTGGCGCGTGGGAACGCTAAGGATTGTTCCCCTCCCGTTGCCGCAATTCCAGTGGCATATGCTCGGTGACACAAGATGGTGACAATTTGATTGAAGAACGGCTCATGCCCAGTGCAATTGTGGCACAGCCTGTGAACGCTGCGCGTTGCTATCCTTAAGGAGGAGGAACGTGTAATGCGAAGACGGGGGATCGTCTCCACCTGCGGCAAGTTGTTTTTTCATCCCCTTTCATTGCCAATAATTTATTATTTCATAAATTAAATTAGTAAATACAAGAAATTTCCACTGTGTTGTCCTTGGTGTCTTTGTTTGTTGGCTTCTGATGATGCCCTTAAGGAAGGCATTTGACGTCCGTTCCGTACCGCCCAGCACTGGAGAAATTTAAAGGATATTCATTTGTCAATCTAGAGCGACACAGCGCAAGTGGCGCGTCGTAAGTTACACGAGTTTCGAGTCAAAGAGGCGCATTGAAGAGTGATTCAAGTCTGCTGGCATCTAGACGGCGGCCCAAGTTGGCATCAAAGGGGTTCATTGGTGACAAGCACAGACGGAGTGGCACATACCCCGTGCTGCAAGCAGGCGTTAAAAAGTTCAATTAAAAAGTGGTGCCTACTCACTCGCACATATACAGGGACCGATGGCGGCGTGAAAGATGTTCGTTGAAGAGCGCAACATAGATACACATCGCCACATACTCAGTGGCACAAGTTCTTGCGACGGTTGGCTTCGAACACTGTTCCCTCAGCACAGCCGCGTGATGCGCTGCCTATTAGACGATAGACCACCCAGTCACTGAGAAAGGAGGGAAAACATTGGGATTCATACATACATACATACATACATACATACATACATACATACATACATACATACATACATACATACATACATACATACATACATACATACATACATACACACACACACACATACATACAAGATGATTGGCCTCCGCAAAGTTCGTGAAGTATATTAAGAATGCTAACGCAGGAAAATATTCCCCACGATGCAATTTATGAATGTGACGTAATATTGTACAAGGCTGCCTACGTCGCGCTTATGCGGCTTGCTACAGCATACGAGCACTATCCTATAACAAATTCGGTGCCTGCAGCGCTGAAACAGTCCTGTTGAAAAAACAACAGAGCATACTGTAACGACGCTGCATACATTTTAGTCTTCCTCGTAGTAGATAACATTTCGAAAAAACAGTTCACTGCAGTTCACTTATATCAGGCTCTCTCATTGCGCCTGAAATTTGCAATGGAACATAACCCGACTTTACCGTGGGAAATACTCATACTTAATGACCAATGAGAGTACTTCGCGTTTTTCGATTGTGCCCGCAGCAGCAAGACCGTTACCACCAATGAGCTAGATGACCAGTGTTAGGCCGTCTTCAATAAATTTTGTAATTGGTGTTTCAGGAGTGGAACCACTCGGCAGAGTGGACCAGTTATATCGTTATGCTGTTCAGCACAAGGACGTACATTGAACTCTCTACTATGGGGGCCACATTTCCATGGGAAATAAATCAGACAACGCTCATGAACTTGTTGTGGCATGTAAAAGAAATACACCTAGTCCACATTATTTCGTAGCTCAACAGTAAGGCGCCTCATATAGCCGCAGTGTTACAATGCGACGTTAAATCTAACGAATCAAACCACCAAAGCGAATAATTAACATTTCGGTGTATGCTACCGCTGTTAAAGAATCTGCAGGTGGTCAAAGTTTATCTGAATATCTCTGTTACAAATCCTCCCACAGCTCAAGTACTGTAGTGGGATTTTATCCAGGCAACAGCTTTTCAAGGCGAAGCTTCCTTTGCCTCTTTCTTGGACTCTACCACTGCTGCTGCCGCTGCTGCCGCTGCTGCCGCTGCCGCTGCCTTTCACGCCGAGTCGGCAGATGGTTCAGAGCGTGCATATACTTGGCAGGGGCATGGCAGAGAGAACATTCGACGCGAGAAACTTGATTGAACCTTTCCATCGCGTTGCTATACTGCTCTCTGGAGCTCCTTGGGCGTCGCCACAATACCCATTTGACGGCTGTAATTATCCGTGACCATTCTGGAAAAGCATTGCAGAAAAATCAGCGCTTAGCTTTGCACTCTACAGTGAGCAAGGTACAAAACGCGAGAACAACTGGCAGCCTTGGCAGTGTTTAGGCCAGAGTAGTCCTAGCAATCTCGAGCATGCGCCGTCCCTGAGAACGGGCGATCGGGCTACAGCGCCGAGCGTTCCTCATCAATACAATCAGCACCCACCGGAAAGGGAGCCATTCTGGCGACTCATGGTGAACATAGTACCAGCGGGCCGTAATAGGGCTTCAGGCGCTGCGCGTGAACGGTTTGACGACCATGACAGCACTGGTCCATAGGTGGCGTGACAGGCTCCACGATATAGTTCACAGGCGATGTCTTGCGCTACAACACGTTAGGGTCTTTGACATTTGTCGACAAGCTTGCATGAAACGCCGGCAGGGCTAGTTGGAACCCAAAGCCACACAAGGGAATCTGGAAGAAAGTGCCAATATGTTTCCCCTGTGGTCTACCTGGTCATGCCACCCGATTTGGCCATCGACGCGCACCACCTTAGAGCCGTAGCTTCGACCCTGATCCATATGCTCCCCCGTGCCCGTCGTGCTCTACACCTCGTAATCCCGGCCAGATCTCTTCATACTTCGACGACCGCCCTCTTGTCGACCACCGTTCGCCAACGCCTCGAGGCCGCTTGCTTTTGCCGATGCGTCGTCGCGTCCCTCTACACCGGAACCTGAAAACTAATCGCCGCTATTCGAGAGGCAGGAACTGCATCACCCACGAAAACACCAACACCTCTCCCGTCTCCGAGTGATGTTATTGACGTATATCTGGACGGCATCGCTGCATTCACCGTCGTCGACATTCGCGCGGCAATTTCACTTATTAGTGTCAAGCTTTGCCCTTGCGATGCTACTTTCAAGCGTATCAATTCGTACTGCCACCACCGACTAGGTGGTGGCAGCACGAATTGCACATGCCTGTGGCTATGTGCAGTGCTCGCGTTGTGGTTAACGGCCTCCTCTACGTCATCGAATTTTCGGTGCTGTATTCTTGTTCCAACGATCCTTATTTGGGCTGGTACTTTATTTCCGCTAATCAAGTCGTTATCGATTGTTCTCGGGCTGAAGTGTAATTTCAAACGCTTTGCGATGCCCCGCTTTTTGACTCTTATGCCGCTGATGATAATGTATTTGTTGCTGAAGACACTGCGATTCCACCGCACTCCTCTGCCCTTGCCCCGGTGTCATGCAACATAGTTGCTGATGCAAGCGCCCGTTTTAGGCCATCTGCCATTTTCCTTCGTCGCAAATGTTCCCCGCTGCCTTTCGTTCTTCTAGAAGTTTATGCCGCCGTCAGCAGACTGCTCGTCTCATACCAGCGGTCATGTCCCCTCACTTTGCTTCGTAGGGAGGGCGCTGGCAGCATTTCGGGAAGAGCAGTCCCGGAAATCTCGAGCTAACGCCTCCCCGGAGAACTGTCGATGTTCCTTTGGTCCCGAGTATTCATGTTCACTACAGTGCTAACATGCAACATTCCAGAATGGAGGTAGACAGAATGGTTGAGAGGAAATAGGGCAAGGAGACAGAGAATACATAGCACCGATGCAGTCACCAAACGAATGATTAGCAGACCTCGCCACTTCGCTCGCAGTTTCCGTACAAGGGTGGAGGAAGGGAGAATAAGAAGGCGACTTAAGGCAGCAAGGAGACGGTACTACCAGACGCGAAATCAGTTCTGGACAAACTGAATAAATTTAATTTCTAGTTACGGAATATTTCTGATACTTTTGCAAAATAAACACGGTGCAAATTTGTCGTGCGGGCAACTCACGCAGGTCGTGCACGTGCAAAGTCGCAATAAAGCACCGTACCGGCTAGGCGATCCTATGGAAACGGCAGGATGAGGACGGCATGACGGCATGCAGATTCTATTATCAACCTTATGAGCTATGGGTATCCCTTTCACGCCATTGTCCATCTTAATGCAGCTGCTTCTTAAATTAACGTATCAATTTATCTCAATATGCACCATATATGAGAACTTGCGCGGTCAAATGCACTGAGATATTTGATGAGGACATCAAATACGAGTTGCTTTATAAGGAATGCTGCAAACTTGAAGCAAAGCTTCATCAACCCATGATATCTCCACCGCCAAAACAGGCAAGCTTCATGTCGTAATGACTGTGAATAGTGGTTGAGCTCTTCCGTGTCATACAATATTTCTAAAAAACGTTAAATGCATACACACATGAAGAATAAGTAAAAGCAATGCGTTTTATTTTTACCCTCTAGTAATGTAAGGGGGTCATGATATGCTACGTTTTTAACGTCATTTATTGAAAATGCATATCTATATGACTATGCAAGTAGTACTAATAACTATCGAGTTAGTTGAAGTTATAGTTTGGGTATGTGAATAAAAAGTGACGTCACGTGCTTTTAAGACAAGCGATAAAAAACCATAATCATGTTGATAAGAGAACTTGTTGCTTTTATTCTTCTTCAGGAGTGCCTACTTGTAGGCGCGTCCTGCATTGTGCCTATAAGAAAGCGTCGCAATTTTCTCTTTTACATAAGGCTGTTTCTGTTACTCTAGATTTTAACCTCCTTTGAATGAACATTTTAGGAGAACTCATGGCATAATGTGTAATGATGTTATGAAATCTAACGCTATAGCTCGCAAATGCCTGAGGTGTTGTTCGCGTGCATATGTAAAGCCAATTATATTAGTTGAGGATTGTGATTGATTACATTTGTCGTTGAAGTAAGACGCAATAACTCAGCAGAAACCCGCAAGGTGAAGGGAACGAATTTTTCTTCCACTGCGAGGCTTTCCTTTCGAGGAACCCTTATAGGCCTCCTTTGTAGGAATCTCTAAGATTGGCTGGATGTCTCATTTCTGCTTTATTAATTACTTCCGTCCACCTTGCGGGTTTCCGCCGAACTATTACGTGAAACTCTTACCATTGCTTCGTATTGTCCATAAATTCGACTTCGCCCGCCATCTGCTAGCCGCCTAGTTAGCTGAGATGGTAGAGTGGCTGCCCCGGAAAAGCGGGGGTTCCGGGTTCGTGTCCCGGGCCAGGACGAACTTTTCTACAACTGCAAGTCTTTTCTTTAGATAAAACCGTATGGGTTTCCTTTGTAACAATTGCTACGACTGGGCAGATGTCTCATTATTCCGTTATTAAGTATTTGAACATTGAAGAACGCGCTTGAAAGCTTACAGTATTACATCGAAACTCGCAGAAAGTTTCAATGAAAGCTTCAATTATTTCTCATATAAAACCAGGACACTGTGAAAAGCACGCTTCCTAAAGAGCGCAACAGCACCTACACTTCGAAGAGACATCAACAGGTATCTTGAAATATGAGGGAATATTATCCCTCTATACCTGACTGCATTTACATTTACTGTACCAAAGATGTCACTGTGGCGGTACTTTAGTTTATTGTTTGCGGTTGAGCGAGACTGTCGGAAGCTTTAACTCATTACAAGACCACCCTTGCTGTGACCACAATGGGAAAGCTAAGGAAAACGCGTTGCTATACTTCAGTGTCCTGTCACACTCTTCATTTTTCATGCAACTTTTGAATGACGGCTTCATGTTACTGAAACTAAGCACCTCATCATAGGAATAGAAGGCTTCGCCTTCAAGCTTTTTGGCAAATGCAAACTATTGAACTTTCCAATGGGCGCTTTAAGTCCCCGACAACTATATCAGGACTTCTTGGGGCGATAATGGCAATCTATGGCTACGGGTAGTCATCTAAGAAGGACAATTTTCTTCTGTTAGAAAAAGAGCCAATATAATTGAGGCAATGGACGTCATTTATTTGTAGGACAGCCTGAAGATGATTTAGCTGAGTATAGAATGATAACATTGTACGCTGCTTCCTGTCTTGCGTCATTTTGTCTGTAAGGGAAAAGCGCTGTACGCGTTCCTGCGCAAAAACGTTTACATATATTATCCTAATTGCTACAAACCCTGATTTGCTTCCATGCATTTGTCACTTTCGAACATCATCTAAGCAGGACAAGTCGATGTGCATTTGGTGCGATATTTTTGCGAACGTATGGGTTCTTGTCTAGAGTGAAAAATCAGTGAGAAATACATATCACAAAGAAACATGTACTAACCAGCAATGACAGGGTGTACAAATAATAGAATTTGCTAACCAAACCAGATACGAGAATAGAACGAAATGGCTTTTGAAAAAGAAATGAAATATCAATTTTTTTTTCATTCCTAAACAAAGTAAATATAATATTAATCCACTGTCCGCTTAAAAGAAAAAGCTTTGCAGCACTTAATTGTAATTTGTTGTATATTGTAAATTGTAATTTTTTTGTATTATAAGTTGTAATTTTTCTGAACGACTAGAATTTATGGAACAGCAGTGAGCTGCCTTGGCGAACGCTCTGGCAACAGACCAGGTGCACAACCACCATTCCACTTACATTGGTCTGTCTTAGTCGGTCGAGTGAAGGCTGTTGTCCATTGCAGTCGAATGAAAGCGAATAAATGACTTCCCATAGCGAATCCTCGAAGTGAATGCAAATAAATTAGCAAATAGAGTTCGATTGTTACCAGAAGATTCGCTTATTGGCACACCCAAATTAAGATATGTGTTCACACGCAGAAGTCAATCGCTGTGACATGTGTTATACCAGTCTAACGCATCTCCACTAAAACTCGCAGTGAAATATTTCCTGTGACAGGCACTGAATTTATAAACACATTTCCGTGTTCACAAACGGGAACAGTTAGAACAGAAACGTGTTCTAACTGTTCAAAGCGCAATCAAACATTATTCCTGATATTCCTTAAGCAGCACGTTATTTATTTTTTTAAATAAGGAGTACCCGCCGTGGTTGCTCTGTGGCTATGGTGTTGGGCTGCTCAGCACGAGGTCGCGGGATCGAATCCCGGACACGGCGGCCGCATTTCAATGGAGGCGAAATGCGAAAACACCCGTGTACTTAGATTTAGGTGCACGTTAAACAACCCCTTGTGGTCGAAATTTCCGGAGCCCTCAACTACGGCGTGCCTCATAATCAGAAAGTGGTTTTGGCACGTAAAACCCCGTAATTTAATTTAACTTTAATTAAGGAGAGCTGGGGGAGGACTCTACAGCGTATAACAAGTGCTTTTATAGGATAGGCATTAGATTTACTATGCCCAAGTAAAAATTGCAGAGTACGATAACAGCGCTTCATATACGACGGATTCAATATTACAGGTTTACTTCACGTGCACAACGGTAGCACTGCCAGGACTAAGTACAAATGTAGCACCAGTAACGCACCCCACCAAACTAGCACCGCATCACACCAAGCAAAGTCATTGCGAAAAATCTCCAAAATGCCGGGTGAGCATCGACTGCCGTGAGAACGCGTGAAGTACTTTGCAAACTTGACATGATTGCTGAATAAAATTGCTGCTGCTTTTCATACGTTACATGGTTAAGATTAACAAAACCACCACACCCGCATATGTCAACACTGCTCTTTCATGACGTGCCACCCATAGCACCACCATGCAATTTGTTTTGGGACGAGATCATTATCTATCGTTGGCGTTCATTAAGGACTTTTGACATCTTTAAAAATGCGTCAACTATCTCGACGTTCAAAAGTGCTCACGCATAATTTTAGGGCCAGGAATATCGCACGAAACATTAGTCACTTGTAACCATCCCCCACGCTTCCCCCATTCCAATGCGCAATAGCACAACGCTACATATAACTGATCGCAATTTTGAATAATTGGCTGTTATAACCAATCCAGTTAAGAGTGCACTGCAATTTCATAAAAATTGTGTGACATTACACGCGTAATTAGATAAGAAATCCAGACAAAGCTGCGCATTGAACTTTGGTGTAGAGGATTGATTTACCCGCTTCGCATACATTGGATTCCGTCATGGGCAAGTGGCTGTTCACGATCCTGTTTTCGCCGATTAGAACTCGTAATACGTGCTCCACAATGACGCCTTACTCTCCTCTCGCATTACAGCAAGCGATGCTACGTGACACCTCATTGCAGGGCTACGCTGCGCTCAGCAGCTCACCAGGATTTTTTTTTTCCCATATCTTTTTTGAGATCTCTCATAAGCGTCCTCTCAAGGCTAAGGCGCAGTGCTTTATTACGGTTTGGCCAATGCCCACCGTCACAGGTAACTCCTGTTTTGCTTCTTTTACGGAGCCACGCGGAATAACAAAACGGTTTTAGAATCTATTTTTTGGTCAATTTCGTTCGTTATTTTAACCTTGAAGGAGACCGTGAAGGAAGACTTTTTGTATAAAAGGGCACACGAACTGCACAGATTCAGCAGTTGGCTCAACAGCAGCTCTAAAGTCACCATGGTAAGCAAGCCTATCCTCCTTATTCCTTCAAACGCAAAGAAAGCTTCCGATAATTGCGTCATTAAAACATGCTAAAAATGCCGTATTAGTAATTGCAGAACATTCTAATTTATGACCGCTTTTACACAAGCACCCGACATGGCTATTTATTTTTTGAATTGTCAACATCATTCGACAAGTAGTTATGACGTAAAACGTATCTGCAAGTTAAAGAGGCAAGTTGTCTTATATTGTGCAGTACAGCAGGTTGCAGGATGTTCGAAGAACTATTTTATATATATTTAAATTGCTTCAAACTCTCTTGAGGCACACCAGCTGAAATTTTTGTGGTTCATTCAGAAGAACGCAATGAAGGGAAAATGAGACATTCACTCAATCGCGGCAATTTCTACAAAGGAAACCCATACGGGTTTCTCGGGAAGAAAGCCTCGCAGTTGAAGAAAAATTCGTCCTTACCCGGGACTCGTAATTGGGACCACCACCTTTCCGGAGTAGCCACTCTACCATCTCAGCTAACCAGGCGGCTGCCAGATGGTAGGGCGAAGCCGAACTTAAAAACAACTCGAAGCAAAGACGTGAGTAGTTCTGCGGAAACCCGCACGGTGTAGAGAAGTAATTAATAAAGGGAAAATGAGACGTCCACCCAATCGTAGCAATTGCCACACAAGAAATCCATACGGGTTCATCGAGAGAAAAGCCTCGCAGTTGACAAAAAACTTGAACTATGGTTTCCTTTGCAGCAAGGGCTACCCATTGGGCGGATGTCTCAGTTTCCCTTTATCAATTACTACTCTCCACCGTGCGAATTTCAGCAGAACTATTACGCCATCTAGATAATTTTCACGGTAATAGTAACTTCAGTAGTAATAGATCAATAACCACTATATTATCTGCAGTAGCACTTCATGAAAGTGTCTGTGAAAGGATAATTAGGAAATATCACTGGATATGGTATAAATACATCTTCTTGTAACAATCACTGAAGAACGCCAAAATAGCTTAAGCTGCATTTACGTATCTCCAGAGTCATAAGAAAAAGCTCACAAGGGAGCGCTGCTTGATCAGATATATACCCGCAACACCGCAGATCCGTGCCTGCGTCCTCTTGGCTCTTGCCACCAGCGCTTTCGCTGGATATACCGGCTACGGTCTCGGTTACGCCGGTCTCGGATACGCTGGTCTTGGATACGGCGGTCATGGATACGGCTATGGTCTCGGCCACGCGTACGGTGGTCTTGGATACGGCTACGGTCTGGGCTACGCCGGCTATGCTCCAGCTGTGCACACCGTCGCCCACGCTGCTCCAGCTGTCACTACCGTTGCCCACGCTCCAGTCGCCACCTATGCCGCTGCTCCAGCCGTTACCAGAGTTGCCGCCTACCACGCCGCCCCGGCTGTTGCCACTTATGCCACTGCTCCAGCTGTCGCCACCTACGCTGCTGCTCCAGCCGTGACCAAGGTTGCTACCACCTACCACGCACCAGCTGTCACCACCGTGGCTCACGCTCCAGTCGCCGCTTACGCTGCTGCTCCAGCCGTGGCTACCTACGCCGCTGCCCCAGCTGTCACTGCCGTCCACCACGCCCCGGCAGTGGCCACTGTCGCCCATGCCGCTCCAGTTGTTGCCGGCTACCACGCCGCCCCTGTGTACAACTACGGTGTTGGTACTCTCGGCTACGGGGCTGGCCACTACGGTTACGGTCATGGTCTCCTCGGATACGGCCTCAACTACGGCTACGGCCTTGGCTCTCCCTTCCACTACGGTGCCCTTCTCCGCAAGAAGAAGTGTGAGTATACATTTCGCTTACGCAACTGGTAGATTAGTGTAAAACGCTTTACCAATTTCATTGTGTTAGTAATGACAGCCTCTTTTAATGACTAAAAAGCTGGATCGGCTCTGCTGAAAGAAGGAATGTACTTGTTCTTATTTTTAGGCACAGCTATATTGTGTTCGTTTCACTGAAGAAAATATGCAGAATAGGACGCTAAAGGCTTTTTATGATGGTGTGATTGTTGTTATAACTCTGGACTGACAATATCATTACTTTTTTTTTTTACAGAAACTGTTCAACGGTAACATACTTGAAGAAGAAGACAAGTTCGAAGCGTCTCCTTGATGGAAAAATAAAGTTGTTCATCACAACGATACCATTTAGCCTGCCATTCTGTCATTGCATGTTTCGCTATATGAACTGAAACATAAGCCTTCAAGGTGGTGGTTTAGAGACTGACGTTTACGTCAATATGTTGAGCGTTTACTAGGCGCCATTGCTTTCTTGTTGAGATGGAGCTGTCTCAGAGGTATCCCGTTTGTTGCCGATTTCTTTGAAAGTGATAACTTCTTCGGTTATGCCCCCCCCCCCCCCCCCCGTTGCAATTTGTCAATATCTGGCTATTTACTGCCAACTTGATATGGCGGGCGTCAATAATTGCTTCGAAGTGCCCATTGAAAGTACAAGCAAATTGGTTTTAATAAGTGTTGTATGCTGACCAAGCATTCCCTGGACTGCTCTGGGTCAGAAAAAATAATTTCCTAGACAAAGCCTCTGTCTATAATGTCGGATCAACCACTTTTCTAAACTACACCGATGTGTTATTGTTATGGCAATAACGGATACAATATTCTACTTTTTACTTGATTTCCTTTGATGCAGCCACTGACTATTTGCCAGTGGGTGAAATTGAAGGCTCGACAAAAGCTTGTCGGTAGAGAAAAGCGAAAAGCGAACACGCAATATAAGATATAAAAGTAAACACACAAGGCGTTTGAAATTATGTGTGTGTGCTCGTTTATGGTGAATGCTCCAGAATCAACATGCCCCTCAACGGTGCCTACATAAAAGTCTTTAATAGAAACGAAACCAAACCAGTTTTCTCATTACATCAAATAGGCATGAGCAATAAGCAAAGCTTCGCATCCCATTCATTTCAACACCTGTGTTGAATGTGTGTGCAACAATGCCAGGGCCGGATTGACGAGGTTTTAGAGGAAAATGAGATGCGATAGACAGACGTTATTTGAAACCTGTTGTGAAAAAAATTAAATGTGTATGTAAATATGTAATATATATATATATAAATACTGCGAAGACGAAGTGCACTTGTCCTAGGGCGCTCGAAAAGCGAGCGCAAGGAGAGGACGACGAGGCAGACAATAGACAGGCCTGCACAAGGAACGGATGCTATCTCTGTTCTCTTCATTGCAATACAACCACGAAGTCAACGGATCTTAATCCGGTGTAGAAATATCCGCCTCCAACGAACGTTCCCTAAGGCGTTCCAGCCTTAAATGTGTCCTCGTGGTTCTTCGACGTGCCGGGTCCCTCCTGTCCACGAACGCCGTACATGCTGCCTCGGTTGTGGAGCAGGCCTCCCAACCATCGTCGCAAGCACCCACCTCACCGTCCCGGGACGGCATCCACGTCTCCTCGGTATTCTAGGGCAGGTCTCTACCCGTGATCTCGTCGAAGCCGTCGTGAAGTTGACACAAAAGCTGTAGTTTATGACGAGCTCATTCGCATCTCTCCCCGGTTGCGTACTGCCTGGGTATCTCGGGCGCGCTTCCTTTGGCTAGGATCTCTTTACAGGCATTACTTCAACCTCAAAGCCAGTAAGGTATCCCATCAATGCTCCTCGTGTGATAGAACCTGCTACCGTGACTACTACTACGACCGGACTGTCAGTGGACACCGCCCCTAGGTCCTCGAGCAGCATGACTGGTAGTCTAGCGGAGATGAGGCGTTGCGGCTTCCAGCAGCCGGCTTTCGTGGAACTATAGGCGTTTCGCGGAGTTCAAGATGACGGCATCTTTGGAGTTGTCAATATCAATGCCTTGGTAGATTGTCGTGTTTGGCCAGACCAAAAAAAATGGCTGGTTGTAGCGAAACGACTTTGTGGTGCCGCCAAGGCGTGGGACAACTTCAAAGGCGCCAGGCAATTGTCCTGGCCTTAATGGAGTGCAGCTCTGATTGCTGCTTTCGGCCAGCTGCTTATGCCTGTGCGGCCCCTACATCCCCGAGCGTGAGCTGCGGCTCGTCGTCGTTGAAGAACGCGGCCGAGAACCAATGGTTCAGCAAGGGCGGCAGAAAGTCAATTCCTCAATGGCATCAGTCACTCGACTCCGATTTGAGCTCCTTCTCGGCGTACATCGCCATCCATAGCGAGTCCGCACCAAGACCTCGAAAACAGTGGACGAAGCTGCCGCAGCAGCAGCGTCGACAGGAGCGGCGTCAGCAGCAGACAACTTGGGCGATGTATACTACGGCAATACTTGGGAGACGGGCCCAACCGCCATGTATCCGCGGCTGCTCAGGGCCGAAGAGCAGCACAAGAACCCCACTCTGGCACTCATACTCATGCTCATGCTCATCTATCTGTTTGCATAACGTCACGGTATCCCTCTGTGGTAACAGACTAACTACTACGCATTATAGGAAACTCACTGACGCTCACCGGTACCTTCGATTTCAAAGAAGCCATGTTAAGCACTGCAAAACCAGCATACCCTGTAGTCAAGCACTTCGTTTGTTCTTGTTCATCACGGCACTTGTTCACAACATTCCGGTATTATAAACTACTGCGATAGACTTCGCGATACCCTGATAATGCAGAAGTACCTGTTCCTAATTGTAAATGACGCGATTAAACCAGCTGATCCAGTAGGGTGCAGTACGCTAGTCAGAGTGGATAAGCGGGTTGAGCAACGAAGGCATAATAATTTAGTTTTAACCCACAATGCACCAATTCTAAACGGTAATGACAGCCTTAAAGAATGTCATAAGACACTCATACAGAGTAATTGCCTCAGAGACGTGTTTCCTGAGCCAGCACATGCACTTTACCGACATTCCAAATATTTACGCGATACACTGACGTCTTCTAAAAGATGACCTATTACATAGGATGTAATCCCTCAACGAGTCACCGTGCAATGTTTACGCTCACATGACGACTTCGCCAAGTGTCATGATCACCGCATCAAATTTTAGCCTTAAGGTATAAAGCAACTTCGACTGTTATCTGTATGCTAGAATGCTCAGTGTGCAAGCTACGGTACGCTGGAAAAACGTAAACAGTCTTTAGATTGAGTTTTAACATCATAGATCACATGCCGTAATCTTCCGCTATCCAAACCTGCCACTATTCACCGCTACTCTGTTGACAAGCTAACCGCCACCATGCTTGAATCTGGTTTCAAATCGCACCACAAAAGGGAGGTTCGTGAATAACTTCTAATCCATAAATTTGGTGCCGTAGCTTTTGGAATTAAGGTGAAGGTAACATGGCCCCCACCATGCGTTTAGTTCAGGTTCTCCCGCCGGGCGATGCCACTCATTCATGTTTGGAAAAAGGGGAAAACATTTTTTCTTCACCGTCACAATAGAGAATCGCACACTGGTTGCCTTCCGACTAAAGAGCTCATTTGTCATCCCATCGTTTATGCCACGTCGCCACAATAGCTGCTCGCACACCCGACACACACGCGCGCGATTCACCCCGAACAAATTTCAGCTAGCTGATGTGTCATTTCATTGTATTTAACCTAGGATTAGTGATACTCATGAATTAGTTTTGTCACACCTTTGTCAAAACTTGTATATAAACATTTTTTGCAGTGCTCTTTCGTAAACCCTGCCTTTGCGACATTTCTTGTTGTGCGCACCTGCTGTTACAACCATGCCGTATTTTTACCACGTTTCAGATGTGTACCGATGATTCATGACGGGCGCAGTCACCTAACAGCAATAATTTTCTTCTTTCATGGTTGTTTCTTCCTTTTTTTTTCAAGCATATCTCCTCTTTTCTGAAAACCATGTTTTTATTCTATATAATGTTGCCATAAGAATTTGTTACGACCATCTCTTCGTGAATTTTTTCCATTTCTTTTATTTATATCTTTTACTACGTGCCGTCTTTCCAGTAAACCCTTTCTTTCTGTACATAGTGTTGCCCTGCGAACGTGTTACAACCATCCCGTCACGCAATTTTTTTTTTTTGACGTGTACTGTTGATTTGTCGCGAGTGCAAGCTCCTTACAGTAGCAATGTGTCTTGGTAGTGCATAAGCGAGTAAAGGGGCCCATTATTTCATGTTCGCAATTAAGCACAAGGCCTTACCATTTCATGTGTCCGAATCGTAGGAAATAAAGCATCGTTCTGTTTTTTTATATGTGCGTCCTCAACCTACAAGTGCCTGTTAACTATCGGATTCCGGCAGACCCCCCCTTCACACGTATATATATATATATATATATATATATATATATACATACACATATATATATATATATCTTGTGAGCATCATTTATATGCTTCATATTCTCACCTGTACATACTCATCATCACCGTTCTGGGGCCTGGTGGTGGGTCTCTCACTCGGTAGAATAATGAAGAGACTGGCTGCCCGAACCTTGCGCCAAGTGTCTTGTCTTGTCTTGAGTCCCAGACAGTGGCACGTACCCACTATGGGGGATTGGCCAAGAAGCAGGCGGTTTTCCGTAAGGTTAGAAGCATTGAAAAACTAGATTTGAAAAGTGGAGCGTGGGACGATAGAACTGTTATTTAGACTTGCAATGAAAATATTATTAAGAATTTTGATAAAATAATTTGACGTAAAGAAATGAAAGAATAGAAACTATGGATAATTGTAGAAAATCAGCAAGGTACTCTTTTTGTCTCTCTAATAAAATTGTAAACTGCAAGAAAAGCATCCCTGTGGCTGGATCCCAGTGAGGTCGCCCCAAAAGAAAGAATGCTTGGCGAGGTTAGCGATAGGCCAAGTTTAGTAAATGAGTATTCTAATATTTTTCTTTGTCTTAGAAAGCGGCAGCATGAGAGAAAGTAATGTTCGATAGTTTCAGGTGCACTGCAAAATGAAGATAGAGGGTACATAGCGAAACCAGACCTGGTGTAAGTAAAAATTTAGAGGAGGTATACGACATCTCAATTTTGTAAAAGATACTTCCAATTGCCCTGAAGGACACCAATTAATATTCCATGGGAAGCCAAGATGGTGGAATTCAGAACACGGTGTTAGCATGGATATTGCAGAATTTTGAGATCTAGCGAAATTTCTGTACGTAGCCGCGGTGACAGAAGCTGATGTCGGCAAAACAGATATAATAGGGCCGTTCATGGATGCTCGTGCAAGTGAATCGGCCATTTCATTCAAGTGCAACCCATGATGTCCCGATACCCAAAGCAAACATACTTTTCGTAAGTACGGAGGTACCATCGAACGAAATGTTCTTTGAATTGCTGAATTCAAAGATGCAGTCAGTGCTGTGCATAGAGATGGCGAGTCGGTCACGATAACAGCTAATGGGTCTTTTTGGGGAAGTTTTCGTAATGCTAATATAATCGCCAATAATTCTGCCTGAAATATATGTGTGAAGTCGGGAAGGCGAAGGCGGTAGGACCATTGAAGAGATTCAGAGAAGATCACCATTCCTGCCTTCTCCTTGCAAAGAGAAGCGTCAGTAGGTATTACGCTGTCAGTGGTTAGCTGGTGTAGGTGGCCGTGTAAGATATTAATTAAATCTCGCCTTGGTAATAGTTTAGCACGATTAGGAAATATGTCCTCGAACTCACTTTTGAGGTCTGTGAAAGCATCATTTGAATGGTAAACTTGGCGTATGGAAACGTCCAATTTTTGTAACTGTGTTTGTACGAATACTATCTGAGGACTGTGGAATATCGACCACGATACTTGGAAAAACTCAGCAGGTTCAGTGATAAAAGCATATTGTGTTCATCTTTTTAAATAGTCATAAATATTTAAATATGTCTGAACCGTAAGTATGCGGAATCTGCAATCTAGAGTGGGTATATGAGCTTCCTGATATAAAACAGCTTTGGCAACAAATCTAGGTAGCCCAAGGCATGACCGTAGAGCTTCTCTTTCTACAAGTATGAGAGGTTTAATTTTGTAGGCGGGGCCACTGGAAAATATCACGCAGCCGAATTCTAATATGGGCCGAACATACATTTTATAGATCATCAGTAAGGTATGCTTTGCTGAACTTTCCTAGTGGATTCTCAAGGTTCTTAATAACTACAATACCACGTGGACATAAACGTCAGTGTTTATTAAGAAAGCGTCGAGTTTAGGTGAGTTCTTTTGCCAAATATTACTTGCCTGATTTGTCATTTACTATAAGGAGGTCTTGTTATCAATGCATGTCTTCATTCCGCCAGCTTTTTGTGAATCATATCGACAACTTGCTAATATGGCCTTCTAATAATCAATATTGATGAACTCAATAATATATGCCGAGTAGCAACAGGCTGAGTCTCAACGCTATATTATTGTATAAATCCAAGTCAATTCAAGAGGAAGAAAAGTTCAACCAAATTTTACTTTAAAATTTGGACGCTCCTGAGACCGACCGGCTCTTTCTTCTGGGGTGAGATGGCGTGAGCCATACCAGTGCTCTTATGCGTTTTATTACGATAGCAACTATGTGGACACTCCAGGTGGATTTATACCGTGGCCATCGCCGTGATGCTCCGTATATAGTCCAATGGCAATAAGATCGTCGATGCGCGCCGTATGCTATGCGTGCGAGAGTGACGCGATGATGGTGGTTCAATATAGTGCGCGCAAGGGATGAAAGCGGGTAGGTAGCGTGCCGTCTTCCATCGCGCGTTTGGCCCCAGGGCGGAGTGGAAGGAGGGGGGCCAGG
This sequence comes from Dermacentor andersoni, assembly GCF_023375885.2. Lineage (NCBI taxonomy): Eukaryota > Metazoa > Arthropoda > Arachnida > Ixodida > Ixodidae > Dermacentor > Dermacentor andersoni. The sequence continues at coordinate 99,611,675 of NC_092816.1, forward strand.
TTCTACTTCGGCGGCCACTGCGTATGGCGCGGCTACGTGTGCCCTATCGTGAAAGTGAACTGCGATAAATACAGCATACTCTCTTAGAACGGTTGCACCCTTAGGGGTGTATATTTTTCCCACAACAATAATCGTCATCTGCCTTACTTCAATTTTTTTTTAACTCGGCGCTCCCTACTTTCCTGTCGAGAATGCTGTATCACACTGATAACGCGCAAGCAGTTCGTGACTGCTTAGTACCGGGCTCGCAGCGTTAATGAAATGAAACGCGGGCAAGACAGATGACGATTATTGTTGTGGGACAAGATAAGTACCAAAGGTTGTATTTGTTTTAAGAGTGTGGGTGCGCTGTGGGCTCAAGGCTTTGTGTGCCCTGTGTCATCGACGCTTACTCAGTTCGCGCTGACGCGACAGGCAGCACGAAGGTCAATTCGCTCGCTGCTGCTGCCGCGCTTCCTCACTACAGTGTTCTGACAAAGAATTGCCCTAGTCATCGAGTGAGATGTGTTCATGTTTGCTTGTACGCGCGTAACACCATGCTTGTTAATTTAGTTAGTAGGCGAATGTTTACATGTATATACCACCGATCAAACTACTATCCTTACTTCGTATAGCTGTCTACTAATTTGCTATCGCAATCCACGCTTCGCCTTTCAGACGAAACTTCGACTTTCTTTTTGTTTTGCGTTTTGATATGCACGCAGACACTTTTCATACACCTTGATCGTAAACGGTATAAATAGCATTACCCGGCATCATCTGGATGTGCCGGGATTTCAGAAGGAGCCGACACCGGCGGTTTTTGTCTCTCCAAGACGACAGCACCGTTGGGGCTAAACCGTTGATCAAAAAGCTGGCAGTGTTCTGCCACAGCACTGCACTGTGGCACATACAGAAGACACCTGATGTCATCAATCATACGTAACGAACACTTGCCACCGTTTACACTCTAGGTATAGGAAAAGTGTCAGCGCGCCTGTCAAAGCGCCAGAAACGCGTTTAAGCATGTTACGCCTAACGCGATCTCACCCCTGAAGAAGGAGCCGGACGGGCTTCTTAACGTCGGCGATTCTAAGATAAATTTTTGTTCGAGCTTTCCTTCTCTTTAATTCAGTTGAGCCCAGCCAGGCAGATATCTGGCTAATATTTACGTTTGATAAACGCAGGAGTCATTTGTTTTCCCGCAACAATTCCATGTCAATAACGATGTATAACGATAGTTAGGAATTTCACTTTCTTGAAATGCCTGTCGCGTGCAGTGCCGTTCCTGTAGACATTTCATAAATCACCGATGTGCCTTGCTGATGGCATATCTAGTTATGCGGTCCCAGCGGTAGCCTCGTGGTCATGGCGTTGCACTGCGCATGTCGAGGTCACGGTTTCAATCCGGCCGCGGCGGCCGCATTCCTCATAAGGGGGAAGAATGCACATACCATCACGTAACGTGCATTAGGTGCACCGCAAAGAGCAGCAGGTGGTAAAAACAATCCTGAGTCGCCAACTATGGCAGGCCTCATCCTTATATATTTTGGCATTATCACACAAGACCCGAAAGTTTTTTTTTTTTATTTTCGTCCAGTGACACGTAAGAAGAGGGGTCTCGTAAATAACGTGGATCTAATCATAAATTCATACATCAGACTATATTTTTTTTTATTTTTACCTACTATGGCAACGTTATTCTTTTTTCTTTTGTGCTGCTTACCTTCGAAAAGTTCACGCGTATAGTCACCAGCTTTAGCAACCAAGAAGCCAGACACTGCGATATCTAACCGCTACATGTCTGTTAACGAAAGGTCGCTCACGAAAGCTGCTTTCTCATAATTCTTTGTCTGAGAAGACATTGACCAAGAATTCAGCTAACTTAACACACCAAAATAAGTACATTGCACGCCACCGCAATTTCGACCAGCAACGCCAAGCTAAGCACGGTGAAGTGAACAAATCGCAGAACCCGGCGCCTCCTTCCTAATCCGGTTATCTATTTCCACTGCGTTAGCTCAAGCCCAGCAATGCCCTCCCCACTTGTGTGACATCTCGCCCTCTTGCCAGCAACTTACATTAGAAAAACATTTCGAAGTTGGAAATGCTATTTGATTTCAAATTAAACTGTAGTGTCCTCGTGTAAACCAGGAGAGTGGTTGATAGGACTTTTCAAAAGGCGCTCAGGGTCACCTCCAGATACTTAGGTAACTTTGGCTACAGGAGATTTAATGAAGTCTGACTGATATAGATTTACGTTATACGGCCTATAGATGGCCGGACCCTTGAAAGAGCACGTTGTGTTCTGAAAGAATGCTAATCTGAATAAAAGTGGGTTTTCACGGGAAGGTTTCTTAGTGCATATGCGACGGTGCATGGGGGAATCAGTATACCAACTTCTTACGTCAAATGCAAAATCTATCTTTATGCGCTCCTTATCCATAGAGGAGGCCGCTTTGTAAACTATTCTGCAACCGTTGTTCTTTGAACTTATCCATCGCTGCTGCCTCTGTTTTGGAAAGACGTGTGACGCATGGAATAGGTTTTTTTAAACGATTAACACGCGTTTATATTAAATCACGTAAAGTGCCCTGCAACAGTATAGCCGGTACTTTAGGCTCACAACTACAATATTGCCTTATTTCAACGTCCGTAAACAAGCGTTTCAGCCCCTGGTAAATTTTATTGATTTTATTAAATAAGCAAGACGCAGTATTACTGACAAAGTAGATGTATAGTGAAAAACTATGCTGTGGATCCGGCGGCATTCAGCCCTAACCCGTGATGATGCAGGTGGGAACAATAAAATTTGAATTAGTTTTTTTTTTTCGCTGCTTGTTCCTAGAGGAACACACAAGGAACACAGTTCTTTCTGTTTCGGAAAGTTGCCACTTTCTGATTTCTTTATTCACTGTTTGCCACATTCGTGCTTTTCAAGTTTTTTTTTACCAGATGGCTGAAGCTTGTAGTATACTTGTGAGTGAGGCAAAATTTATTCTGTGATGTTCTTTTTTTTCCTTTTTAAGCGAACGCAGTGTAACGCCTCACGCTATCCTTCAACAACTGCAGTCGGAACAGTCCCAAGACGCACCTTATTTCGTGAGGGCACAGTATCTTGATCGAAAGCGCTGAAAAGAACAGCGAGTTAGCTTACTTGAGAAGCATAAATGATTGCAGATTTCAGACAACAAAAGGGAACACCTCCGGTGCCCAGAAAACGTTACCCGCAAATTGTTCGCATAGAGCTCCAGCGGCTCGAAGTTTCGCGACGTTTGTCGTTCTCGGCAGAGTCATCTGATCGGATAGCAAGATAAAGGGGAAAAAAGGGGCGACAGCCAGTTTCATGCACGGCGCTTGTTATACGGTCCTCTCTGATGGAGACGGGCGTGTGGTGATATTTCCTCTTCGAAATTCAGTATTGCTTTTGTAGCGTCTTTCAGTATGCGCATTTACAGACACTTTTGATCATTCCTTCCTATACACGCGAACAGCTTTCTGTGGCTAATACCCCTGTCAAGCGGGCAAGTTAAGTGCACTTACGGCGAGTGCACTCGGTTTTTAAGTGCACTTTCCCAAATCTTAACGTCGCAGCGGAGTGTACTCTCAGATGAGTCCACTCAAGTCGGATTACGTTCACGGAATGCACTTTACTGGCCGAGTGCGTAGCTTCGCCGCCAACCGTTTGAAGGAGTGCCTAGCCTCGCCGCCAACGCTTTCAACGACGCAAAATGTAATGCATAGAAAAAGGACACAGATGTTCATTTCAGTTATTAAACAGCTTTTAACAATATAATTTGTGTTTAGCGAGAAACGAAACCGCACAATAAAGCAACGAATTTATCATGTACGCAACTAACGACGCCCGAATGATGCGGCACTGCGGCGCCGCCATGTTCATTCAGTTCGTGTTTATGTAGGTGTGAAAGCGTGCGGACCACGCCGGTCGTCCTTTGAGCCGTGTGCGTGGTATTTTGCTGTGCAGCTACAAAGCGAACTCGCCGTCTTTGCGCCGCTTTGCGTGACTGCTCATGGAAGCTCGCCGTCGCCTGTCCCTTGAAATTGTGCGTTAATTGCGTCGAATATGGCAGCTCAAAATGAGGAGAGCTGCCAAAGCAAAGAGCGCACGACTTGGACAGACGAGGAGACGCGTGCGCTGATTAATATATGGGAAGATGTGTTGCCAGATCTGCGCGGTGCCAAAAGAAATCTGAAGGTGTATATGGCCATCTCTGAACTGCTCCGTGCAGTGGGAATCGTGAAAAGCACGAAGGAAGTAAAGAAAGAGATCCAGAACATGAGCAACAAATACAGGTAAAAGCTGATTTATATTCTACTTAACAGCGTCATTGTACATCTGTTTTACTTGAGGCAGCTGAATTATTTCATGTATTCGTCGTCTCTTGTTATGTCGGACTCTTTTGTTGGCATTTGTGTTTGTCCCAAAGCTGCACGTGGGCCACTAAAGAAGGCATTGTGAACATTCCCGGATTAATTTTGACCACCTGGGGTTCCCTAACGTTCAATGGCGTTGTACAGCGCTCGCACGTTTTTGCAGTTCGCCATATAAAAGCAGGAGTAACTGACGGGATTCGATTGTGGCTCAGCAGCCGAAAGCCAAAGCGGCGAGTCAAAAATTGCTTGTTGTCGCAGCAGTTACGCCACAGAATTAACATTTTCGGTCTGCTTCATTTCCCCTAACTACAAAGAAAGTATTGCGTTTGTGCATTGCAGCAAACTATGGCGTCATTTTGAAAAATTCTATTTCAGGCTACTGACCAGGACAGGAACGAAGACCGGGTCTGGCGGAATCCAATGGAAGTTTTACTGGGACATCCACCGGTTCCTTGGATCGCTGCCAGCCAATGATTCCACCCTCATGGAGGAAAGTGGATGTAGTGCCATTGATGGCACCTCTCCAGAGGAGGTATTCACCGTAACATCGTTCGGTAGTAACTGGTGCAGGTGTCAGCCAGTCGAGTTGGTATAGTACGATGCACTGGCTGTCGCATTCACATTCAGTGCAACATATATTTTGTTGGCTCAAAATTCAGGGTTTGGCAAGTTGGTTCATGCTCTTATGCATGTTTGAAAACATTATAAATATGGATGAACTAGGAACACTGAGTAAAATGAGAAATGCTACATTTATTGTCAGCAGAATAGCAGAAGCCATCACTCCATGAGCACATATTTTGTTTGCAGATGTTTGTTTATGCTTGCATTTTTTTTTTGCACACAACAATGTTTTTATTTTTTCTTCAGCTGTTCAATGGCATGGTGCGCGGTGGAGTGGGCCAGCCCCCAGACACACCTACTGACTCACTTTCTGAGCGAAGCTCAGAGTGTCACGAGGTGGAAGCCTCACCACTGGATTCTGGCACTGAAGAGGAACCTGCGGCCCCTACAGCAACAGCTGCAAAGAAAAAAAGGCTGGCTCCTCCCACAAGACTGCTTTCAGAATTGTTGGAGGAGCAGCGTCAACTGCGCTGCTCACTAGAGCGCCACAGAACCGAGACTGTGGCAATACAAAGGGGGCGGCTCGAGATCCTGAAGCGGAGCGAAGCTCGGGAAGACAAGCTACTAGAAATAATGCAAAAAATGTATGAATAAATAATTGATGCCAAGCATGGTGTGTGCCCTTGCAGTCCTTTTTTTATTGGCGTGACAACTCAAATGTACATTTTAAATATTTTTTAGCCAGATAATGGCAACATGGCTTTTGAAGCTTGTTGGTTGATGGTCTGAAAAGCAAACTAGCCCAGCGGAGAACAAGACAATAGAATGCAGACACGCTGCACGAGCGCTCTCACTGCGAGTTGCCATTCTGTTGCGCTACAGTTCGTTTTCCAGGTAAAGACGGAGCTCTGCTCTCGTTGACATCCTCGTATCCTTTTTTACTGTCCTCTGTCTGTGCCTTGGGTTGGGCTTTATTTTTCAAGTCATGTCACACCAAAACTGCCACATTAGTCGAACAGCAAGATGTAGTAGTTGTCTTTAAAAAAAACATAGTGACACAGTCACAAATGCCTGCTTCGCTTCAGCTTGGTTCCTATTGCACTCAGTCATGGCGCGTGCTGGGCCTCTTTCCAAAAATAACTTGCTAGGGCGTGCCTTACCTCTTGCCCTCCCCCACTGCACTCTCCTGTGTTGCGTGATGGCTGTGCATACAAGTCCAATGCACGTGCCTCACTTTCCCACTGGGGCTCTACACTGTCTTTCATTGCCTCACAGATTTTGTGAAGTACACAAGCAGCTCGAATAGCCAGTTTGGCCTTGTTCAGCCGGCAATCCATCCTCTTCATCACAAAGCGAAAGCGTGCCTTTAGCCTCCCGAAACCATTCTCGACAATCCTCCAAGTCTTTGAAAGATTGTAGTTGAACACTGCTTCACGGCTTCCAGGCTGAGCATTTGGAAATGGCTTTTGCAGGTTCGGTGACAAGGGAAATGCCTGATCACACAAAAGAATCGGTGGAACACTGGTGCCTTCTATCATTGCCATGGGAGAGCTGAAGGTCCCATTCTCGATTAGCGTATGCAGCTTCGATCGGCCATAAACACTGGCATCATGACACCTTCCGGGACTTCCAACGTTTATATACCGAAAATGGTATTTGTGATCCACTACTGCCAGGAGTATGATGCTGTACCTGTGTGGGAAAGCAAATGTGGGTTCATCAGCAATTGCTATGAAGATACGCATGGAAGTAGTCTTCACCACAGTTGTCTAGAGCACTGAAATGACTCCCTGTTGCCTTCAGGAATTGCAATTTTTAAGCAGGCAATCAGCATTGAAGGTGCACAGGCATACAAACTGCCATGTGACTTGCACTCCAGTGATTGTACTGTAGCCAAGCTAGCAGTTAAATTTCTCTGAACTGAAGCTCACTGCTTCAGCACTGCAGACAAGTGTGTTGACTGTAATTTGCTGCATAAAGTAAAACAGAATATTATTAGGATGACTCCTGCGAGCAATATTTATACTGAAAGCATTCAACAGGGAACATTTTAAACTGGCACATATAAATGCACATATACAACAGGAGGCACATAGTGTTACAAATTATGCAAATTGTATATCTGTCAGAAACGGTGCAGATACATGTGCAGTATTGAGTTACACACACGTCATCTGCCATGGCTCTTAATATTCCATCATAAACACGTTCATACTATTAAGCATGCATGCTGCTAGGTAGTAGGCAACTTTTGCATCTTTACATATACAATGCCCGATAGGTATATATCATCCCCTATAGAATCCCGCATGAACCCTTAACTGTGAAGAAAACTGCCATTCATTTCTACGTCATAATGATGTCGCGCTAATTGCAAAATTTAGTCTGCCAGAGGCGAAGGGACCTACCAGCCTTTGTAGTTATAATAGTCCGTGGCATGCTCTTTCGGCGGCGAGACAGGAAAGTGGCAGCCATCCAAGGCACCGATGGCTTGCGGAAAGCCTGTGAAGGCGTAGAATTCACGCATGTGGGCACTCATTTTGTTGGGATGTATCATTTGTAACCATTCCCCTTCAAGCAGGTCCACCACGGCGACAAAGAATTCTTGATGTAGAACATTCACAGTGGAGCGACCTATTCCAAAGAGGTGGGCAATCGTTCTGTCCTCGGCGCTAGAGCACAAGGGGTATAGCCCCACTGCGACACGTTTTTGCACAGAGATCGGCGTCATCATGTTGGTGGTTTGCCGCTCAAGGACCGGGCGGCACGATTCCACTATGTACCGAAAGGTGGAGAGAGACACACGTAGCGCTTGTCTGAAATGAAATTCGCTTAGGTTGGGTAAAGTGTCCTCAAACCATGTGTCACTCCTCACATAGCGCTTCCGTTCCCGATGGGTGGAAGGATAATACTCTGCCAGGACAGTCAGGATGGCGAAATTGTTCGCCATGAGCTGATGCTCCAAGTACCTGAAAGTTGCTTCTGCGTCTTCAAAGTCATCGTCTAGTTGTTGTTCTTGCCGTTGACGCCGGGCTCTCGCGCACAGATAATAGCCTAGAACTCGCTCATATTCTGTTCTAGCAGGATCAACTGCCGCCTCGCCGAACGCCGCCATGTTGTTTTGGATTGGCTAGGCATTCGTCTTGGCCAGCATTGACTTGCAACACACTTATAATAAAGACATCGTCGTATTTTGTTGAGACAAATAGATGAAGTTTGTTTTATTTATAATTCTACTTAAAACAATCGCTTTTTAGCAGCTTTCTCTTGTTAATTTACATATTTAAAAAACGCGCTCTTAGACCGTCGCCATTTTTTTTTTTACTGCGAGTGCACTCTGTTTTCCCGTTAAGAAGCGCGTTGCCTAAAGTGTGACTCAAGGTCCCGAAGTGCACTCCCCGTAAGTGCACTTAACTTGCCCGCTTTACAGGGGTATAAGAAGGAAAACCTACGGAGGCAAAGCGCGCACAAGTAAGAACGTTTCGTAAAAGTGTCCCGCGTTTTACTCTACATTAGCAAAACATAAAGCACTTTATCAGCAACAGTGAAATAAGACAAAGCACACCACTGAGTGTAAAGGTGACCCTTATTTTGCGGCTTTTCCTTTCCGCTTCTGGAGAAACGCGAAACCGTCGTAAGTGGAAGCTGCGTCGATTCCGCGTCTCTTCCGAGCCACCAAAAGAACTGTCAAACGCTACCGGACTACTTTGCGCTTTAACACATGTACAGCAGGCACGCGCCCGTAGCTTCTCCCTCATAGCCACAAAAAGTTCTCCTCGAGTGTAGGAGCACTCTATGAATCCTAGCAAAGCCTTCCAACAAATAGTGGTATCGATTCCTTAGAGAATGAGAAGCTCCGTAAGTTTATGAGTGGCCAAAGCGAGCTCTTATGTTTCAGGAGCCACATCAGGAAGCGTGTGGTATTGTTTTGTTTTGCCTAATTATATCTAATCAGTAAGCAAGATGAATTCTAACCTAATTCATAGACTGCTCAGAAGTTCCCACAAATCCTGAATTAACATAGCTACAACCCCTGCAGTGAATTTATCTTCATTTCATGTATGAAATGATTTCAGTGATGGCCTTTACGTAGCTACGGTTGTTAAATAGCTCGCAAGTCATGTCTTGCTAGGACTTCGTGTTTGTTCTTTAATTTCATGCTCGTGTCGTTTCTGAGATTAATTTGTAAGATTGTTCCACACTTTCTGCCTGCTTTTATGTAAGTGTAACTGGGCCCTGCTTAGGGGCCCTGACGCAGCTTTTAACCAAATACTACCCTGTTTCGTAGTAAGCTTAAGATACTGTAGAAACCTGAATACCGATCGAGTAGGAATATAGGTCAATCCCCTACCTCGGAATGAAAAGAAAACGAAAAACAAAGAATAAGAAATTTGTATATACGCGACTATTTTCGCAACAGCGTTGTGGGCTTGTAATGAATTGGTGGCATTGTCATCGACAGCAGGCGCGCGGTTGGCGCATCTGAAATCTTGGTATCGCGTAACCACTTCCATGAATAAACAGTCAGTTAGGTGACATGTAGATGGATTAACATTAAAATGGTATCGAATCAATGCTGTCCTTGTCGAGAACACGTAGAAATAGTCAGCAACTAAGGACATGAATACACAGGAGTATAATGCCTCAATGGGGCCGGATAGGGATGCTTTATGGATGTCGCCCATTGCCTTGGTGCCGTCGAGTGCCGTCGAGTGCCGTCTGACTTAATTGCGGCGTCTTCCGCCAGATATCGCAATGTGCCTGGGTTCGCGACGGAGAAGAGCTGGGTCGGCTCAGCTAAAAAACTCCTCCTTAAAACTAAATGTAGCGATATTGCCTGCGCGTCCAGCATCTCCTTCTCCTTGTCTCCTAATAGCCCGTACTTTCCCTCGTCACCCGCCCTCGTAGTTTGCTCTTTCGTTCCGTGGCGTGCGTAGTCTCCATCGAACTCGCATTTGCCACATTGGTATCTTTCACTGTGATAGTTTTGTTGGTTAGGTTTACGAAGAATTAAATGTTGGGCCAGTTGGTCTTGCATTGCTGATGAGACAAATTACCGCAACAGAAAGACAATGCACACCATGACAAGCGTTACTCAAAAATATTTATAGCGCGGAAGGTTTACTATATGTTTCACCTTGTCACAAGTCATGGTGTGTCGCTAGCTTTTCTGCCCCCAATATGCTTTCAAAGATTTGTCCACAAGTTTATTTTGAAAACAAAGTGGGTGGCCCTACCACGCATGAGAAACGCTGCGTTAAGTACTCCAGAGGTGTGGCTTATGGCATCCCAATGTCATGCGGAAAAGAGTATACCGTGCAAACCGAACTTTGGAGCGAAACACCTAAGCCATTACACCGCCAAGACAGGTTAAAGGAATACTAAGCGTGGCGTTAAATTTTTCGCGCAAATAAAGCACATGGAAATTTCCAACGTATGTTTTGCGACAGAGAAAGTTCTATTCAGTCTAGCAATCAGGAAAACACGGGCTTACTAAGGATGGTTCTTGTGCGTGCGTGCGTGCGTGCGTGCGTGGGTGTGTGCGTGCGTGCGTGCGTGCGTGTGCGTGTGTGTGTGCGTGTGTGCGCGTGTGTGTGCGTGTGTGCGCGTGTGTGTGCGTTTGTGTGTGTGTGTGCGTGTGTGTGCGTGTGTGTGTGCGTGTGTGCGTGTGCGTGTGCGCGTGTGTGCGTGTGTGCGTGCGTGCGTGCGTGCGTGTGTGTGTGTGTGCGTGTGTGTGTGTGTGTGTGTGTGTGTGTGTGTGTTAGTAAAAGTGGACCTACCTTAACTCAGGCAACAAGCCTCTTTACCTTAGAACAACCTGCATAAGATATGGCTGCAGAAACGGGAATAACATATGCTGCTCATTCTCCTGCTTCATTTAGGTTATAGGTAAAAGCCCAGTAGTCATTCTTGCGAAACAAAAGCTTTATATGTATTACCGTGAATACTAAAACACATCACCCTCGTCCCTAAATGTGCTACGTTGAAGCATCATTCTAGCATCGCAAGTTGAGAGGCACTTAGCTTCATATTTTGTCATTTTCACTGGTTCTTGCAATCACTGAAAGAAACAGCGACAAATATCGATCAAGAGGCAAAGTTTGCAAGCGGCAAAAAATAATATTGGTGTAGAAATAATGGAATTTAGAAACCGACTCAACACGATACTTGAAGAAAGGTACGCCCTTTCAATAAGCAATCGCATACCAAATATTTATAGCTTTCTTTTCAATAATGTAAAATACAACTTTTGCACAGCTTCCATTATAAAGAAAAAGAACTTAGTTACAAGACGCTATACATGCATGTAATGCCGTTCGCCACTAGATGCGGGGCAAACCGAAGTCCTTAACAATGAGAAGCAAGAGCTTTGAATTATCTAGAACAACCTAACAACGACCTGCCGTGGTGTCGTATTGGTTTTGACGTGGCGCTGCTAAGCCCAAAGGCGCGGTTGCAAATCGTGGCCGTGGCGGCCGCATTTCGATGGGGGCGAAATACAACAAAGCCCGTGTACCGTGCACCGGGTGCGGGTTAAAGACCGCCGGAATGTCCAAGTTATTCCGCAGTTCCCCACTACGGGATGCACGTTAATCACATCGTGATTTTGGAACGTAAAACTCAATAATTTCACTTCAGAGCCTCACAATGACAGTTATGAAACAAGGGAGCAGCATGTCATCAAATGCATCTGAAGAGTTCCATTCTTTTGAAGGAGTTAAGCGTGCTACTTCAGCACCAGAAAGGAATGCAAAGATGCAGAGGGTAGCATGCTTGAGTTTGGCTAACTCGAAGCAGCAAATTTGTAAATAAACTAAGAGCGAACCAGTCTCATTGCATAACCGGAAATTGCTGAGCAGAACTGAGACGCTCTCGGCGACCTTTCAGACCCTAGCGCCCCTGCACAACGACTGCTTCCCTTTCATCCTCCTCTCTCGATCAATGCTATAATGAAGGTTATCTCTTGTATTCAGATTTGCACACGTTAGAGAAGAGAAAATAACCTATCGCAAATTCAATTATGTCATTCATAACTACAATTGATTGCAAATACAAATACTGCCCAACAAAAATATTTGAGGAACAATTGAAAGGCAGTCAAATACTTTTACCTTACTTTAGTTAGAACATCTTATAGCATTTCACAGATACCGTAGTCAGAACGAGCTGGCCTGGCACAATCAGTGCGTCTTATGCCGCCCTTCTTACATTGCTTATCTGTACTAACAATGGCTTTTCAAATCTTTGATTGGTAAGGTTCCCTCGTTTTTGTCGTGGATACATCAGCAGCAAGAAAGAAACTTCACTGGATGTTCACGTTTGGGGATAGGGTGGTGCTGTAGGGTAAATACATTTTGTTCCCTAGATTTCCCTTACTCAGCCTCTGCGTCCTCTGTGAATCATAGCGCTTCATTGTTTGTACTTGAGTGCGCTACCGGTTAAGCCAGCGAAAGGCTGTGGGAATTTTACGCATGCGACCCTTCAGCATTAACGGCCTGAGTGCATGGTCGTCGCTATTGAAACACATCAGTACCGGCTCTGTTCGCCGGTCAATATCTGATGAGGGGTTAACACGAGGAGAAAATATTTTGCTCCCACGTTTGCTTTGCTCAACGTGCGCACCAGCGAGGCTGCAGGGTGACATGATCTCGGGCATTCTACTATACTTCCCACCAAAGTCAGGCTCCTAATATTGAATCAGCTCTTACAGCTTGTCTTATCAGTAATGTAACTAATTTCGTGCAGTTCATTATTAATTAAGTAAGTGAAATACATGGAGTATTATTAAGTAAATAATGTAATTTTTATACTACAAGACTACAAAAAAAGATTTGGCAGCGACACATAAGACTGCTTACGTGTGGGAATGCGAAAGCATTAAAGCGTTGGTAGACCTTAGAACGCCTTGAACGTGTTCATGTTATACAGTCATCATGTGACGCCAGCTCCTCCTCAGTGGTTGCGCCGCACGTGCCCAACGATGTGCACTAGACCACACCTTTAGTCTGCCAGCTGGCTGCAAAGTGACATGTGCAATGATGCACGTACTAAGATCACTGTAGTGAGCAAATGACCAAATTTTCGAAATTTATGGATAATGGAAAAATCGAAAATTGACCAAATTTCTCTTAAAGGCCATTATTTAGGTTACCTGAAGGAAGCTGCAGCCGAAGTATGACCTCAATCCGAACATCTTTTGACGTGCTTTTACTCTGTGCTCCGTCGGCCATTTTTGGTACCACCTTTCGGCCACGCCGACTACGATGGATTCTCGCTCAATGGGGCCTTTAGTGCTTGCGCATAAAAATGTAGTAGGTTACAAGTAAACAGTTACATCAAATTTGCTACGTAGAAGACTAGAAAAATTGAATATTACGCAAAATCAGGCATTAATCAGGCATCAAATTTGCTACGTAGAAGACTGTAGAAAAATTGAATATTACGCAAAATCAGGCATTGAATCCTCGAATTCAATACCAATCAAAGAGCGTATATTTCGAATATTGTTACAAGTTTTGGATATTCGCACGCTGAAGAAATTTCGCATACTGCCGTCATTGTCTGTGAAATGGCGAATACCGATATCACGCCTTTCGCTTGTCGTTCACAGTGAACTATACTGCGTAACAAACATTGGTGGTTAACCCCGTATTTCTTAATCCCGGTCCTACAGAAAGTTAAATAAGAACCATCTGTTTACCTCTTTTTGTTGGACAAAAGCAAATAAATAATATTTTAGTTATAATGATGACCGCGAGGTAATAAATATTTTTAATTTGCGTGGTTGAGTTATTCACAACTGATAACTGTCTACAGTATATAACGAAAACGTTACTAGAGGCTATGCGCTGTGTTTCACCTGCCAACATTACAATTTCTTGGCATCAAGACTGTCTCGCAAATATTATTCGTTGAATATTACAGGGATGTCTCATAACCTGTCAATGACAAGCTGGACAGAGGCGCTATTAGGACACACTAAAATACCAGAATCAACAAGACACCTCAACAAATTATGAGCGCATGACGCCCGGCAGAATAACTGCTGAATTTCTCTGTAAAACCTGGCGACCCTCGGTGGCCGGTTGCACTGCACACGTTCCTTTGAAATGAGAGCATGATCTGGCGTCAGGTTTACAAAGAAGTATCAACATTTTTAATGAAAGTGTTTCGACTTTCCAACACAATCAAACTGCTCAGGCATAATTTTCAGGAGAGAAAGATCCCACGAAACGACGATACTCGCCCACCTTTTATGCCGGCACTGCGAACTAGTATTCTGATAATCCTGAATTATGAGCTTTCAAGAACCATTCCGTGGACAGTACGCTGTGTGTACATTAGATTGAGTGACATTGCACGTGTCGAGGACTAAAATGAAGATGATCGTATGGGTCGCATTTAGTTGTCGAGAATTTATCGAACATTTCACGTGTCATAGATTCCGACATGTGCGATTCTGCCCCCTCGATTTTTATTACATTTCAACACTTACTACGTGCCCCACCATACCGGCTTGCTCTTCCCCACACAACTGCCTTTTCTTATTTTTGGCACATCACTATAGGGGTGGTAGCGCTGCAGCAGGTATCATATTTTTCTTTTTTTTTCAGCTTTTCTCTGAATACTCGTACTAGCGTCCTCGTCAAGGTTACTGCGCGGCCCTTCATTAAAGTTCAGCTAGCGTATACCGTCAATGCCTCTTCGGGTTTTACTCGCTTACTGATACATGCGGAATAACAAAATTACTTCAGCCTCTGATTTCTTTATTTGGTTGCTACAGTTGGCTGTTCAGTTTCCCCTAAGGGCATAGAGTCAAGGAAGAATTTTTGGTATAAAAGGGTGCACCACATCCCACACATTCAGCAGTTGGCCCAACAGCAGCTACAAAGTCACCATGGTAAGTCGCCTGTGCTCCATGTCCCTCCGTAGCCTAAGAAACCTTGTGATCATATAATCAGCGAAAAAGAGCTGTCAGTATAGTTTCTTTTACGCAGAATATTCTAATTTATGAATGCATGTGCCCATGTAAGGGCACTGACTTATCCTTCAATATTTACCATCAACCTGGTAAATAATGAGGATGTAAAAACATCTGATCCTATTTTCATCTGAAGGCTTTCTTTTATTTTGTAGCGTACAGTAGGTTGTGGTAGTATGCTATGGGAAATATGCCGTAAAGGTTTCAATTTCTTGACAATTTGGTGACATCTAGCGAGTTTCTTGTTGTACCTTGATAACCTTCACAAGAAACAACTTCAAAGAAAATTCATAAAACACTAACATCTTATCTGCTCGCGTTTGAATGCCAGAAATGGGAGAAAGTCTTGTCTTAAACGACAGCAGAAAATCGCAATGAACATGAAAGGAAGAACTGTATGAATATACTGCTTGAAGAGAGTCAAAAAATGCAAGTTGCATTGCTTGTCTTGAACATGATAGGAAAATTCCCACAAAAGAGCGCAGCCTAATCAGATTAACAAACAACGCTGCAGATCCGTGCCTGCGTCCTCTTGGCTCTTGCCACCAGCGCTTTCGCTGGATACACCGGCTACGGTCTTGGCTACGGCGGTCTTGGATACGGCTATGGTCTCGGCCACGCCTACGGTGGTCTTGGATACACCGGCTACGGTCTCGGCTACGCCAGCTACGCTCCGGCTGTGCACACCGTTGCCCACGCTGCTCCAGCTGTCACTACCGTTGCCCACGCCCCAGTCGCCACCTATGCCGCTGCTCCCGCCGTGACCAGGGTTGCCGCCTACCACGCCGCCCCTGCTGTTGCCACTTATGCCGCTGCTCCAGCTATCGCCACCTACGCTGCTGCTCCAGCCGTGACCAAGGTCGCCGCCTACCACGCCGCCCCGGCTGTTGCCACTTATGCCGCTGCTCCAGCTTTCGCCACCTACGCTGCTGCTCCAGCGGTGACCAAGGTTGCTACCACCTACCACGCCCCAGCTGTCGCCACCGTGGCTCACGCTCCAGTCGCCACTTACGCTGCTGCTCCAGCCGTGGCTACCTACGCCGCTGCCCCAGCTGTCACTGCTGTTCACCACGCCCCAGCTGTAGCCACTGTCGCTCATGCTGCCCCAGTTGTTGCCGGCTATCACGCCGCCCCAGTGTACAACTACGGTGTTGGCACTCTCGGCTACGGTGTTGGCCACTACGGCTACGGTCACGGTCTCCTCGGCTACGGCCTGAACTACGGCTACGGCCTTGGCTCTCCCGTCCACTACGGTGCCCTTCTCCGCAAGAAGAAGTGTGAGTATACATTTCTTTTATTTCGAATGGTACTTGAACTTAAGAATGCATTGATTATAATTCCATTGTGTTACTGATATCAGTGTCTTGTCGAGGAAAAATAGGTGTTTTCGCGATGCTGTTCTTAATTTATTGATAGCCCTTAGCGCTATCTGTACCCCTAAAAATTATATTTACCTAACAATATGTTCCTTTTTTTATTCTGGCAGAAACCATTCATCTCTAAGTTGTTTGAAGAAAAAGAAGATGGACACATCTGCATCAGACTTGTGCCCTCTTCGACCACGGACACAATTGTATAATAAAGCTGTGCTTCACAACAATACAATCTCGCTTCCTATTTTTTCTTCCATGTTTAGCTATATCTGCTGCCGCGCATGTCAGGTGCCATTGCGCAGTTTTAGGGACTGATCATCGCTTCGGTATGTTGAACCTGCATTGCGATTTCTCGGTTGCTTGTACAAGAGCAATCGCCTAGAACGTATAGAAATTTGCATCCAATGTGCAATGTGCAAGCATTAGGAGCTTGAAAGTGGAAAAAAGTGTGCTTGTGAGAAGTGTAAAAATCCGGGCGCGCTAAAATAGAATGGTGGGATTTTACGTTCCAAAACCGCAATTTGATTATAAGGCGCGCCGTAGTGGGGACTCCAGAATAATTTGGATCATGCGGTGTTCTTTAACGCGCCCCTAAATGTAAGCACACAGTTGTTTTCCCACACGTAACAATATATATATATATATATATATATATATATATTGTTTCGTGTGGGAAAACACAGATGAAAGAGGCTATATACAGAGTATTTAGACTGGCGCCAGACCGTCAGGCCGACACTCGCCCGCGCCAAGGGCACAGACCCACT
Organism: Dermacentor andersoni; assembly: GCF_023375885.2. Lineage (NCBI taxonomy): Eukaryota > Metazoa > Arthropoda > Arachnida > Ixodida > Ixodidae > Dermacentor > Dermacentor andersoni. Next base: position 99,628,735 of record NC_092816.1, read on the forward strand.
TCGTCGTTCTCGCGGTGGCTCGTCCCTTGATCATCGCTCGATGATGTCGTAATACTACCCCCCATCGGCAAAAGCGCCGTCACGGTGCTGTTAAATATTCCAGGCGCATGGAGAGTTGTAGGGTTTGAGTCGGGCGACGTGGACAATGTCACTGGTTGTCACAGCGGAGGACGTAGTGGGCGTGACTAGAGCGATTTTGTAGGCGACATCGGTTACTTGACGAAGCACGCGATATGGGCCTGTGTAGCAGGAAAGCAATTTTTCAAAAAGGCCAACTTTACGCGATGGTGACCAAAGCAACACGAGGGTGCTGGGCAGAAAATGGACATCACGGTGACGGAGCTCGTAGCGTTGCTTTTGTTTGCCTAGACAGACTTGCAGACGAGTGCGCGCAAGTTGGCGAGCATGGTCATCATGGACGATAGCATCACGGGCATGAGCGCTAGATGAATCTGTGGTGGACGGAAGCCCAGTGTCCAGTGGTAGCGTCGCTTCACGGCCATACAAGAAGTAAAAAGGCGAAAAGCCAGCAGTTTCGAGACGAGAAGAGTTATGCGCATATGTAATGTAAGGTAGAGCCTGGTCCTAGTCACGGTGGTCATCTGAAACGTATTTAGATAGCATGTCTGTAAGGGTTTGGTTCAAACGCTCAGTGAGGCCGTTCGTTTCAGAGTGGTAGGAGGTGGTAAACTTATGCTGTATTGAACAGGCTCGCATGATGTCGTCAATGACTTTGGCTAAGAACGCACGGCCACGGTCTGTTAGCAATTGACGCGGAGCACCATGAATCAAAATGATATCATGCAGGAGGAAGTCCGCAACATCAATTGCGCAACTGGTCGGAAGAGCGCGGGTTACGGCGTAGCGGCTCGCGTAGTCCGCCGCGATGGCAACCCACTTGTTTCCTGATGTAGGTTCCGGAAATGGGCCAAGAAGGTCTAAGCCGACACGATGGAAGGGCTCGGCAGGGATGTCGAGCGGCTGCAGGTAACTAGCGGGGGGCTGGGAAGGCTTCTTGCGTCGTTGGCAAAGTTCACAAGCGGCCACGTAACGTCGTACGCAACGGGCAAGGGCCAGCCAGAAAACACGGCGACGTACACGGTCATAGGTTCGAGATACGCCGAGGTGTCCCGCCGTTGGTGCGTCATGAAGCTCTTGTAGAACGGTTGGGCGGAGGTGTTTAGGTATGACTAGTAGGAACTCGTCCTCACCACGGAACTCCGGAGCGGTCGGTACATCGAGCTTGTCACCATGCCTCCCTTTGACGAGACCGCCTCTGCAACGGCTTCGGCTTGTCCGACTGCTCCAATCATCACGGTTGCCCAACATCGCGACCCTCGTGTGTTCTCTAGCCTGAAGGGAGAGGACGTTGACGAATGGATCAAGCTCTATGAACACGCCAGTGCTAATAACAGGTGGGATCCAACGCTCATTCTCGCCAATGTCATCTTTTATCTCGGCGGCACCCCACGCGTGGGGCACCAAACGCATGACGACGACATAAACAGTTGGGACAGTTTCAATTAAAAGCGTAGGGAACTGTTCGGCGACCCCATTGGGCGCAACGCTGCCGCGAGAAAGGTTCTTGCGTCTCGTGTTCAGACATCTACAGAGCCGTACGTTTCATACATCCTCGACGTCTTGGCTCTCTGCCGCAAAGCTGACGATACGATGTCTGAAGCAGATAAAGTGTTGCATGTGCTAAAGGCTTCGCCGACGATGCTTTCAATTTGCTTGTTTTCGGCCACGTCTCGACTATCGACGCCATCATCAAAGAATGCCGCCGCCTTGAAGAAGCTAAGAGCCGCCGTATCACACATCACATCACGCGGCTACCCAGCACCTCCACCAGAATGTTACGTGTGGAAAGACACAGATTAAAGAGGCTATAAACAGGCTATTTACACTGGAGCCAGACCGCAGGCCGATACTCGCCCGCGCCAAGGGCACAGACCCACTTCATCGTCGTTCTCGTGGCGATTCGTCCTTTGAGCATCACTCGATGATATCGTAATAATATATATATATATATATATATATATATTTATATATATATATATATATATATATATATATATATTATATATCCCGATGTCTCGATTGGTCTCCTGAACACATTGCAATGTGGTGAAGGCGGCTTAAATCATGGCTGCGAAACATGGAAGTCGTTCGACGTAACGCTAGAGCGTTTCCATCGCATTTACTGCTGAATTGCCAAAAGAATTTTCTTATTAAAGCGTATTGTTATGTGATAACATTGCATAAGAACAATTAACAGGAGAAACCCCTGCCTCAGGCAGTCTAAGCGAGCCGAAAGCGGTAATGAAAACCTTATACCCTATCGGACTCCGAACCTACACTGTTGAAACGTACCTGAACCCGATACATACCTAAATTGAAGAAAAAAGCGGTTGTCCATTCGGCATGAAACACTTCAAACTTATACGCCAAGAACGGGCGCTCAGTAGATCCACGATTCTTTAAAATTAGTTGTGTCAGTGCACCCCACTAGAACATTGTGACGAAAGTCGGTGGTTCTGTTGTGTGCGAGAATAGGGACAGACGGAGGGTTTGTGTGGGTAACTATGGCCACATCAGGAGCGAGGCTTGCACTTTATAAATGTGGCACGCTAGTTTATTCCACGGCCGAAGTGTTGCTATTGTGGCTCCTTAGAATCACCATTTCAGTGTAAGCTTCTTATTCTTTTTACGTCACAAAGACAGAAACGAAATCAAACATCATTCCACGGCCACAATGAGCGCTCTTAAGGCTTTCCTGTTCGCTTTTAGCTGGCGCAACACTGCGTGCCACTTGGAGGTGCGTAAGTAGGATCGACGCAAGGTTTATTGCAAATCGTTAGCGCCCATTATTCAGAAGCATCAGTGTCCTCCCCTGCTTCTAATAAAAAGCAGCAAACTGACTGAAATGCCAAATGCTGTGTTCTTCGTTTTCTGCAGGCTCGAAATATGGAGTTGTCATTAAAGAAATAAGAAATAAATTGGCGCTGTCCCTGAGACCACGACTCTAGGAAGGAAGGAAGGAAAACAAGAGGTAAAATGCAGAGAGGTTAAGCAGAACAAGTGTCCGATCGGCTCCTACGGCCAGGGGGATGGGGTAAGGGCAGAAAAGCTAACAAAACAAGAGAAGAATAAAAAATAATATACGGAATGAAACGCATCAGTTCTCCCATTTCATAGTTTCTCAACGAGTCCCGTTAATTTTAAAAATAGCACTAGCATTTTTAAAGCAGCTCGTGCCAGCGTAAGCTGGGACCGGGGCCGTAGAAGAATTCTGGCTTCCCGAATGGGGCGGTTTTCAAAATTGTGTGCGTCAAAGAACGTCAAGCGTAAAGTCAGAGAGGCTAACATAATCTCATGGGTTGCGTCAATGGAAAAGAAACCTGTCATAAGTAACTACTCAAGAAGGGAAAACGAGATCAGGAAAGAATCAATTTATGGTATCTCACAGGGAAGTTCATAACATTTCGAGGCGATATCGGGACGCCTTAGAGCAGACCACAGTGCCAATGAAGGCCATGCTACTGGGACGTAATTGAATGGTAGCGATGCTCTGTGAGTAGTCAAGAGGCGGCTAAAACTGTTATGCGGCCTATTTCTTGGCAGGCAAGCCAAATGGTGAATGCGTATGCTTCATATAGGTCGAATGTGCACTCTTAAAGCGTCGACTGCAATGTCGGTTCATAAGGGTGGTCACGCGCTATGGGGATTGTGCCTGCTGTGGATGCACACTTAGGGAGGCTGAGGCACATCAGAAATACCTGGGCTTGTACACTCTTGTGTGCGCGAAGGTTCGTTTTACTGGTGATTCCCAGCACGGAGAGGCTATGTCTTAGGAACGTCATAAATAATGCATGGTATAGATGTGGTATCTATTGCACAGATGCAACGACAGACTTCCCGCCTACTAATTTGAATACAACGGCTATTGCAGTCAACCTCTTCTTGGTGTGTGAAATATGTGGCGGCCAACACAAATCGCGGTCTTTGAGGGCTCCAAGCAAACGGTGCTTTACTTCGTAAGCAATTAATTATCCGCTAATGCAGATAATATATGGTTTCATTGTTCTGCGTGTAAATGGGACCAATCAGCACTTTTTTGATGATAGCGCTAGGCCTTTCATATGCAGGTAAGAAGACGTTTGGGTGACCACCTTCTGCAGCCACGCTCCTAGCGGCGGACGTGTCACGCCCAACGTCCAGCTGCAGGTATTATCGGCATAGATGGATATCTGGACCATCGTTGGCGATGTTCCTACAAGGCCTAACAGTAGCATTGGCATTAGCCAGTGCGGGCACGGTAAAATGCAGTTTCTGAAGTAGCTCACAGGCCAAAGATCCCTCGTGACCAGATTTGCAGAATAGGCGTGACTGATCTCATGGCGAATGTATATCTATATGCTCATGGGTAAAATTGTCGTCGGCCAGCCCAACGCCGCCACGTGTTATAACTGCTGAAGCTGCTGTTGGGTGCTCTTACGATATCTTATACGTCTTCGGATATTGCCTGTGCAGAAGCTATTTTCAGCCATCGTAAAGTACTGTTTGAGGAGGCGCCGCCATTATATATATTGAACAGACAAAGCGCTCATTATTTGCTTGGTTGTATACTAAAGGCAACGCTCCTGCTACCACTTTGCTTGCGCAACACTTCTCTTCACCGGGAAATGTATGCTGGCAGTGATACGTGCTTCGCATTGTTACCAGGAGCGCTTTATCGCCGAGAACGTGCTTCGGATGCTTAGTTCGTGCTTGTTCTTCGTTGAGATGCGTGCTGTTCTGTACGTTGTATGCGTGATTCCACAGAGTGTATGCACTCTTCGCTTGCCTTTGCCGACTGCTTGAAGCCTCTGTCTGACGTGGGTACGAGCTAATGGTCCTGGCCCGCACTGCCGACGGGATCGGCCCACATTTTTGCTAACGGACACGGGTACTATAAATGCCTACCAACTAGACTGCAACTGCTCCGTTGTAAAAAAAAAAAGCGATGGCAGCGAGCTACTTCCCAAATCTCCCTGTTTGTTAGTGTCCAGATTTGTGGGGATTTGTTCTACAGCAATACACATCATCAGCGATAACATCCGAGGCATTTCAATGGCATGCTTTATCAGCCTGTACGAGCCAATGGTCCTGGCCCTGCACTACCGACGGGATCGGCCCACATTTTTGCTAACGGACACGGGTACTATAAATGCCTACCAACTAGACTGCAACTGATCCGTTGTAAAAAAAAAAAAAGCGTTGGCTGCGAGCTACTTCCCAAATCTCCCTGTTTGTTACCGGTGTCCAGATTTGCGGGCATTCGTTCTAAAGCAATACACATCATCAGCGAAAACATCCGAGGCATTTCAATGGCATGCTTTATCAGCCTGCATTGCCGTTTACTAAGCGTCCCAAGGAGTGCGTTGGCTAAAGCGGTCGTTAAATAAACGAAGATGTCTGCGAGAAGTTTTTGTCCGCCTTTGTGTGCGCTGCTATTTTCGCTTCAAAATGCTTCTTTGTCAAAAAAGATTTTTTTTCTTTTTGAGCTCTTCAAGTACTGCTAGATTGGCCTTTTTTTTCTCTTCGATAGTGAAGTATATGTGCAATATTTGCGGAGGACTCAAGCAGTTTTGTATAGAAGGAATAGCCTGAGTCACACTCTAATAGCTATGTATAAATACGTTTTACTCTATTGCCTACAATATTTATATTGCACTGGTGCCATGTATTCTAAGCGACGAATATAACTTTATTCGAGTTTTTGCCACGCACGACGCTATTGCTGCAGAACTTTATACAAAAACAAATATGCCTTCATCCAGGCGTATCTTGTTAAACGTAAATAGAGGCGCATTTAAAAAAAGAGTTTATACATATCAGATAACCTGAGGTTGTTTCGATCACGTCCTGGGGTTCGTGGGCCGAAATTGGGCGCCATACGTAGGGTCACTTCCACACAAGGCCAAAGTGGCTTAAACGTGGTAGTTGGCCTATGCTATACCGGGGCGTCGCAATAACCTGGCTAAGTAGACAAACGCCTCCAATCTCAAATAAATCTTAAGCATGTGTGCTGGTGCGACCATCCGAACTCTGAAAGTGTGCTTCTAAATTCCAAACACGCTACTAATGGGAACTCAGCGATCCGGGTTACGGAAAACCAGGCCCGCCTACATCCCTGTTTGCGACATTTCCTCTACCGCTCCTTCCAAGCGCCACTGAGTGAATGCCGGCGAGTATTAGCAAATACTTAATGTGATAACGCGGGCTTTCACTTGAAGTTTTCTTGTTGTATGCGGTGCGATTGATGTATCCGCAGCGACGTTGCACGACAGTTGTGAAATTCATTTTTAGGCGCTATTTTTGTATGCATCGAGAAGACCGTTTTGTAATCTCTTGCTCCATATTGTTCTTTGAGTCCATTCGTCGCTTCCACCTGTAGTAAGAATATCTGCCTTAGAGGGATTATATTTAAAAGTAAAGGTTGCGCATGCAGAAATGAGCGTATAGTAAACCATAGAAGGGGTACCGCGACATAACAGCCTGTGCTCATCGCCCCAATTTACTATCTTGCCATAGTACACTATTCAGTGAACAGGCTTTCATCAAGTTAGAAATTTCGTTTCGCAGCGCAGCTGTTAATGCGAGTATAATCGCACTGAAGGACGTTATATGCCAGTCATCACGGGAAAAACATCATGTTTTCTATCATGCGTCATTATAGCCTATGGAAGAATACGCCTTCTTGCACACACAAATAAAGATGAAATATATCATCGTAATTTGTACAAACGCTGCACTCCCCCTTGATATGTCTCCTTTAAGCATCAACACGGCATCAAAAATCGACAAGCACTGGTTGCCATATTTTGTCGAATGCCTTTTTTTTTTGTTTTAAATTGTGACCATAGTGACTAATAAACATTATGACGCAAACTGTGCACACGGGAAATAATATTAGGTATGTAAAGTTATAGAATTAACAAACCGAATCAAGTACGGTATTTCAGAAAAAGCGGTCTTCGAATAAGAAATGAAAAGCCCAGTATTTCTAATTTTTCAACCAAGTGAACCAATATTTGCTCACAATTCGATTTGGAAGCATAACGCTCATTTATGACACATAGTACATCAGTGTATTATGCCATTCATCACTAGACAATGGGGTGCTGTACAAGCATCACCATAATAAAGCAGCTTTGAATCATCTAGTACACCCTGGAAATGACAGTAATCAAACAAGGGAAGAGCAGCCATTAGAGGCACGTAATAACGTGCTTTATTTGAATGAGATAAGTGTGATACTACAACACCGCCAAGGAATTGAAGGATGCTAAGGGTGAGCAGGTAAGGATTTGCGCTCTCCAAATGAGGGATGTCAATTCGAGAAGAAGCAAAGAACGAAGCTTTCTTTTTGAATGGCTGGGAATTTTCAATCCGAGGTTTGTTGCTTTGAGCGATCCCTCAGACAGCACAGGCCCTTCACAGCGACCACTCGTTTTGCATCGGTATGTGTCCATCAAGACTGCAGTGAAGGTTGCTATCATTTGTAGTTGAATAGAAGTGAATAATAAAGGACTTCAAATAGTGAATCCACGAGTGGAATACAAACTGAATAAGAGTATTCGATTTGTATTACACGTTTACATCATTCGCACAACTGCCAAAACTTAACTTTGAGCATGCAGAGGCAAGCTCAAATTCTATGAAGCATATCAAATACCGATCTCATGTTTTTAAGTTAGCATTTCGAGATAATTATTTTTCGTAACGCACGTTGCCGAGGAGGGAGGGAGTGTTGAACTCTTTAGTTCCTAAACAAAGTTGCACGAGAAGGTAAGTTAGAAGTGTTTGGTTATTTAAATTTTTGGTGGTGGAGTGCAGTTGTGCGATAACATTTAAATATTATTTGAGTTCTAACTTGTTTAGTGCGGTGATAAATCATTTACGGTTGGTTTGGTGAAATATTCACAACTGAAAACTCTCTATAGCGTATAAAACATTTTCTGCCACGAATGTATGCATTACCATTCTCGTGCTAAAATCAGAATTTTGAGGTATTAAAACTGTGTTGCATGTATGATATCTTGAGTATTGCAGGATTAAATTATTGTCTTTATATGACACTCAAAACGGGCATATTGTAAAAGCTCACTAAAAGGACACTGTCAGCAAGACACATCGCAAGATTAGGAGCGCATTACACATGTAGCAACACTTGCTAATTTCTCCAAAAATCTGGGAGACCCTACACTTGGGTGGGAATATTAAATGCGTTAAAAGCCTGCCATATATCCAAAATGATATGGCAGTAGCATTTCATCCCTTATATGCCAATGCTAGACAATCGCATAAACCCCGAATCTCCACCGTGAAAATCGCAACGAAATGAAAACATTATCTTGCGTTTAGGTTCACTACGGAATATTTACGTTTTTTTTTTCAAAGAAAGTCCTTCGACTTTCCACCGGTTTAAGGTGCTCGAGCTAAATTTTAGCGGCATAAAAATACCACGGAACGTCTATCAGCTGCAGCCAACCGCTATGCGCATCCGATTTTTCATGCCCGTGAAGGCAATGCCAATCATGATTGGGATAATGCTTGATTATGAGCTGTTAATTACCAATGCATGAATCATTCAGTGCATGTGCAAGTCCAGTACACGTGTCAAGGATTAAAAACAAGGTGACAGTATGCATCGAACTTAGTGGCCGCGAATTTATTTACCGCCTCACATGCCATAGATTCCAAGATATGCGATTGAACATTTACGATTTCTTTTTATTCCATTTCAAATCTTACTACGTGCCGCTTGAGGACGGCTTACCCTTTCCTGCGCACTACGACGTATGATGACTTCTAACTCTTAAATGTAACGCTACGCCGTGCTGAACCAAGTATCGCACCCTGTTTTTCTTTTTTTCAACTCTTCGCTATATACTCTCACAAGCGTCCTCGTCAAGGTTAAGGCGCGGTCTTTCGTTACACTTCGGCCAGCGTACACTGCCAATGCCACGTCCGGTATTACTCCTCTACAGAGACGTGCGGAATAACAAAATGACTCCAGAGTCTTCGTTTTCTTTTTATTTGATTTTGATACATTTTATTGTTGACTTTGCCGTTGGGGGTTACCGTCAAGGAAGAATTTCTCGTATAAAAGAGCACGCGAATTCAGTACTTTCAGCAGTTGGCCCAACGGCAGCTCTAAAGTCACCATGGTAAGTAAGCCTGTCTTCCCGGTACCTCCATAGCCGAAGGAACAACGAAATCATTGAGTCGGAAAAAGAAAGGGCTCTCAATGAAGTTTTTTCTTTTCCGAAACATTCTAATTAATTAAGCCATTTGCAGAAGCAAAGCGGCAGATTTATCCCTGGCTAGTCCACATTACTTTGTAATCAATTGTGATGCAAAAGCCTTTCAGTATATATTAAACTTAAAGTTCTTTTTTTTTTATTTTGAAGCATACAGGAGGTTGTAAGATCCTCGAGGAAATAGGTGATAGAATTTTAAATTTGTTCAGGCTGGAATGTTGGATGCATGTAGCAAGTTCTCGGTTGTAACTTGATAACAATCAGGAGAAATATCATCAATAAGAAAGAATAGATGACACTATTATCTGCGTCATTCAAAGCTTCAGAAATTGATGACAGTGATCTGTTAAAACAGGACACCAAAATAACAATGACCATGAAAGGAAGAGCGCTTGTCGTAAGCTTCATTTCAATACGTCAAAATGTGCAAGCTATATTGCTGTGTCTTCAGACCGATAAGAACAACCCCACGAAAAAGCACAGTCTGATCAGGTATACCGGCAACGCTGCAGATCCGTGCCTGCGTCCTCTTGGCTCTTGCCACCAGCGCTTTCGCTGGCTACACCGGCTACGGCTTGGGCTATGGCGGTCTTGGCTATGGTCTCGGCCACGCGTATGGTGGTCTTGGATACGGCTACGGTCTGGGCTACGCCAGCTACGCTCCAGCTGTGCACACCGTCGCCCACGCTGCTCCAGCTGTCACTACCGTTGCCCACGCTCCAGTCGCCACCTATGCCGCTGCTCCAGCCGTGACCAGGGTTGCCGCCTACCATGCCGTCCCGGCTGTTGCAACTTATGCTGCTGCTCCAGCTGTCGCCACCTACGCTGCTGCTCCAGCCGTGACCAGGGTTGCCGCCTACCACGCCGCCCCGGCTGTTGCCACTTATGCTGCTGCTCCAGCTGTCGCCACTTACGCTGCTGCTCCAGCCGTGACCAAGGTAGCCACCACCTACCACGCCCCAGCTGTCGCCACCGTGGCTCACGCTCCAGTCGCGACCTACGCCGCTGCTCCAGCCGTGGCCACCTACGCCGCCGCCCCAGCTGTCACTGCCGTCCACCATGCCCCAGCTGTCGCCACTGTCGCGCACGCCGCCCCAGTTGTTGCCGGTTACCACGCTGCCCCAGTCTACAACTACGGTGTTGACACCCTTGGCTATGGTGTTGGCCACTACGGTTACGGTCACGGTCTGCTCGGCTATGGCCTGAACTACGGCTACGGCCTTGGTTCTCCCTACCACTACGGTGCCCTTCTCCGCAAGAAGAAGTGTGAGTATACTTTTTTTTTATTTTGAATGATACTTGAACTTAAGTATGCATTTATTATAATTCCATTGTGTTACTGATATCAGCGTCTTGTCGAGAAAAAAATAGGTGCTTTCGCGGCGCTGTTCTTAATTTATTGATAGGCCATAGCGCTATCTGTTCCTCTCAAAGTAACTTATGTAACAATATCTTTATTTTTTTTATTCTGACAGAAACCATTCATCTCTAAGTTGCTTGAAGAAAAAGAAGATGGACACATCTGCATCAGTATTGTGCCCTCTTCGACCACGGACACAATTGTATAATAAAGATGTGCTTCACAATAATACAATCTCGCTTCCCATTTTTGCTTCCATGTTTAGCTATATCTGCTGCCGCACATGTCAGGTGCCAATGCGCAGTTTTAGGGACTGATCATCGCTTCGGTATGTTGAAGCTGCATTGCGATTTCTCGATTGCTTGTACAAGGGCAACAGCCTAGAACGTATAGCAATTTGCATCGAATGTTCAATGTGCAAGCATTAGGAGCTTGACAGTGGAGAAAAGTGTGCTTCTGAGAAGTGTTAAAATCCGGGCGCGCTAAAACAGAATTGTGGGATGTTACGTTCCAAAACCACAAGTTGATTATAAGGCGCACCATAGTGGGGGACTCCAGAATAATTTGAAGCATCCGGTGTTCTTTAATGTAATCCTAAATGGAAGTACACGGGTGTTCTCAGCCCCTTCGAATAGGGGGCGCCATCGCGGGGATTCGATCGCACGATTTCGTGCTTAGAAGCCCAACACTGTAGCCCATAAGCAAGCGCGGGGGATACGTCGGTCACGTGGGAGAGTTGAAAAAATATATGTATTGTAGTGGGTAACATGCATGTGGCGCTGTGCGGACTGCCACCGCTGCGGCGCGAGACCCGAGCTCGGGCTGCTGATGCGAACGGCTAGGACTCGCGATCAAGAGCTACTTGCGATCCCTCGTACGAGCTGCAATAAACCCCCTTATATTTGGTGGAGCTGCGGGGTAGACCTCGGAAACTGGAACTCCGAAGCCGGACGCTACCGACTGCTGCGACCATGCCTGACGAAACCACCCAGGAACATGCACCACAGTCTCCGGCGGTCATCGTTTCCGGTGTGTTGCGCCAGCGTGATCCTGCCATCTTTAGCGGCACCGATGATCATGACGTGGAGGATTGGTTGTCATCTTACGAACGGGTGAGCCAACATAACAAGTGGGACGACGTCACCAAGTTGCACAACGTGTTGTTTTACTTAACCGGCGTCGCGAACCTCTGGTTCCGAAACCACGAGCACGATTTCGCAACATGGAGCACATTCAAAACAAGTTTCACTGAAGTGTTCGGGCGCCCCGCTGTGCGCAAGCTTCGCGCAGAACAACG